>NC_053023.1:575725149-576065367 GCF_003073215.2 Triticum urartu | reverse complement strand
TATATTACATGGGATGTTGTGAAGATTGCCTTACTTGCGACATTGCTTTCAATGCGGTTATGCCTCTAAGTCATGCTTCGACACATAGGAGATATAGCCGCATCGAGGGCGTTACAAGTTGGTATCAGAGCCTTCCCCGACCTTAGGAGCCCCCACTGCTTGATCATTTTTAGCAGCCGTTGTTGAGTCTAGAAAAATGTTTTGAGTCATTTAGGAATTATATATCGGAGAGTTTAGGAATTCTTTTTACTCCCCAGTCCCTTCAGCGCTCTGGTAAGGCGTCCTGACATAGAGTTTTGACTCTTCTCTTCTCAAATTTCACTAAAAAAAATTTAGGATCACGCGGGTATCTTGGAATCGTTCCGATGAATTTGTGACGTGAACATTGTTCTTGGTGCCTCCTGTCATTTAGGGGTTGTGGCAGTGTCCCGGGGAGTTGAGCTCCGAGGTGTTGTCGTCACAATTTTATCGTTGCAGTTCTGGAATACCTGAGTTTAGTACGCCGACATCGAAAATCTCTTTTATGCAGTTGTTGGTGAGATAACCTTGACGCCACCCAGTACTGGGGCGGGAGTTCGGGAGTATTGCCATAACTTGTATAACGGATGCTTTTCGAAGGTTGAGGTAGATGGTTTCCGAAGTTTTCTCGGTTATGTGTTGAAGGATGGATACAGCTGGATGTAGGATTTGCTAGATTTGGGTGAGATATTATGCTTCCCTTGTATCCCCAACAACTGATTGCATAACCGGAAAGGTTCGGGAGTTTCATAGGTGGGAATTCTTGTAGCTTTAGCTCTTCTTCCACGGATATTTGGTTTGAGATTGGGATTTCTTACCGAGTATTCGTTCTTGTTTCGTACCTTGTTGATTTATTCCTCTACCTAAATTCTATGTGGCTTCTCAATTTATGGATATGTGACCATTTCAAGTGGAATGCATTCGTTCTTATGTTTGGATGTGAACACTACATGTTGCAATTTCATCCCGCTTGATTCAGCTTCAATTTTATCTTTCAATGTGCTAACGGATGTCACCCTCTTCAGGATGGCTCCCGCTAAGAGCAGCAATCAGAATCAGAATCAGGATCCGCCACCACCTCCCCCTCCTCCGGAGGCATGGCAAGCTGTGATGGCCGCTACCAATGCAAACATGCAGTTGATCATGCAAATTCTTCAAGAGCGCAATCAAGCGAACCAAGGCAACCAAGGCAAGAATCAGAATCACTTTGCTACACTCAACCAGTTCCTTGCTAACCAGCCAAAGACCTTCAGCAATTGTGTTGAGGCAACTGATGCTGACGATTGGCTTGTGGACTTATGCAAGCATTTCGAGTGCAGTAACGTCAGGCCTGAGGACTTTGTCAAGTTCGCTTCCTTCCAACTCAAAGACCAAGCTGCAGAATGGTTCCAGCAGTACAAGGATTCCAGAGGTGGCCGTGTGATTACCTGGGATGAATTCCGTCAAGACTTCAAAGCTCATCATATTCCTCAGAGCATGGTTGAAAGCAAGCGTGAGGAATTCCACAACCTGAAGCAAGGCTCTTTGTCTGTCTATGACTACAACAAGTTGTTTCAGAAGCTCGCCCGCTTTGCTAAGCAGGACGTCCCTGACGAGAAGAGCATGATATACCAGTTCAGGGGTGGTCTCAGAGAAGAAATCCAGCTAGCTCTTGTTCTCTTTGAGCCCTTGAGGTATGATGAGTTCTACAACATGGCATTGAAGCAAGAGGCTGCTCAACTGAAGTGTGATGCCTCCAAGAAGCGAGTCAGAGATGCTACTCCTTCTTCCTCTACTCAAGTGGCCAAGCAGCAGAAGTATTGGCATCCTCCTCCTTCGTTCCGTCAGCCGTATCAGAAGAGCAAAGGTGGCAGTGGATCTTCCCACCCACCCAACCCTGGCTTTCAAAACAAGACATCATCTCAAGCTCCAAGATCGAGTGATCAGTATCACCGTCCGCTTTCAGAGGTCACGTGCAACAAGTGCCAACAGAAGGGTCACTATGCCAACAAGTGCTTCAATCAGAGGCGTCTCCCTCCTCCTCCTCCTGTGAGATCGGCAAGTACAGTTGTGGTCAAGCATAACCCCAAGTACGCCAAGGTCAACATGGTGAATGCAGCTCAGGAAGAGGACTCGTCAGATGTCATCATGGGTAACCTTCCTGTTAATGATGTTCCTGCAAAAGAACTTTTTGACTCTGGTGCATCGCATTGTTTCATCTCGAAACCTTTTGCATCTAAGCATGAGTTGACTTCCCAAGTTATGCATAAACCGTTAGCAGTTGTCTCTCTGAGTAAATGTTTGCTTGCTAACCACGAGATTCCGGATATTTCTATCATGATGGGTGATTTCAAGTTTCTGGCTTCTCTAATGGTCCTTGGTAACTCGGATATTGATCTTATTCTCGGGATGGATTGGCTTTCTAAGCACAAGGCTCAGCTTGATTGTGCAGCCAGGCAGATTCAATTGACTCATTCGCCTGAGGATGTAATTGTCTTTGCCGCTCGAGATAATACCATCCATCTGTTTTCTCTCAATGGGAAGGGTGAACTGGATGCCATCTCTCAAATGCCAGTCATTTGCGAATATCAAGACGTCTTTCCAGAAGAGCTTCCAGGAATGCCTCTGCACCGGCCAGTTGAATTCGTCATCGATCTTGAGCCTGGCACGGAACCGGTTTGCAAGCGTCCCTACAAGCTCGGACCTGAAGAGTTGAAGGAGCTGAAGAAGCAACTCGATATTCAAGAGCGAATGGGTCTCATCCGACCTAGTTCCTCTCCGTGGGGTTGTGGAGTACTTTTTGTGAAGAAGGATGGAACGGACCGACTTTGTGTTAACTACCGTCCATTGAACAAGAAGACTATCAAGAACAAGTACCCACTTCCCAACATCAACGAGCTGTTTGAACAACTCAAAGGTGCCCAAGTATTCTCCAAGCTTGATCTCTGTATGGGTTATCACCAGATTCGAATCCGTGAGCAAGATATTCCCAAGACGGCTTTCAGGACAAGCTATGGTTCATATGAATACACTGTCATGTCTTTTGGCCTCGTCAACGCTCCTCCGACTTTCTCTCGCATGATGAACTTCATCTTCAACGCCTACACAAATGACTTTGGTTTGGTCTATCTCAACGACATTCTGGTATTTTCGAAGAACAAGGAAGATCATGCCAAGCACTTGCGTTTGGTGCTTGATAAGCTCAGGGAACACCAGTTCTACGCCAAGTTCTCAAAGTGCGAGTTTTGGCTCGATGAGGTTCTTTATCTTGGGCATATCATCTCTGCCAAGGGCATTGCGGTGAATCCTGAGAAGGTGTCTGCAATTGTGAATTGCGAACCACCTCAGAACGTGAAGCAACTTCGTAGCTTCCTCAGTCTCGCAAGCTACTGTCAAAGGTTCGCTGAGAACTTTTCAAAGATCGCGAAGCCTCTTTCAAATCTTCTCCAGAAGCACGTCAAGTACGTTTGGTCTCCGGAATGTGACATCGCTTTCAACACTTTGAAAGAGAAATTGGTCACTGCTCCAGTTCTGACTCCTCCTGATGAATCCAAACCGTCCGAGGTCTTTTGCGATGCCTCTCTCCAAGGTCTTGGTGCAGTGTTGATGCAAGAGAAGAAAGTGGTGGCCTATACCTCTCGCCAGTTGAAGCCCAATGAGAAGAACTACCCCACTCATGACCTCGAGTTGGCGGCAGTTGTGCATGATCTTTTGACTTGGAGACATCTCTTATTGGGAAGAAAAGTGGACATCTTCACTGACCACAAGAGTCTCAAGTACATCTTCACTCAGCCTAGTCTCAACCTCATGCAGACTCGATGGGTCGAAATGATTCAAGAGTATAATCCAAGTATTGAGTATACTCCAGGCAAGGCCAATGTGATTGCTGACGCATTGAGCAGGAAGGCTTATTGCAACAGCCTGATTCTCAAGCCTTATCAACCCGAGCTTTGTGAATCTTTCCGCAAGCTTAATCTGCAAGTTGTTCCTCAAGGTTTCCTCGCCAACCTTCAAGTCTCTCCTACCTTGGAAGACCAGATTCGCCAAGCTCAGCTTCTTGATGCTATGGTGAAGAAGGTGAAGATTGGGATTGCCAAGAGTCAACCCAAGTACAAGTGCTACCGCCTTGATGACAAGGATACTCTCTTCTTCGAGGATCGTATTGTTGTGCCCAAGGGTGATCTTCGTAAGGTTATCATGAACGAGGCTCACAATTCACTCCTCTCCATCCACCCTGGGAGCACGAAGATGTATCAGGACCTCAAGCAGGCTTATTGGTGGACTCGAATGAAGCGTGAGATTGCTCAGTTCGTGAATGAGTGTGATGTCTGCAGAAGAGTGAAGGCAGAACACCAAAGGCCAGCTGGTCTCCTCCAACCTCTTGCCATTCCAAAATGGAAGTTTGACCACATTGAGATGGACTTCGTGACAGGGTTTCCAAAGTCCAAGCGTGGCAATGATGCTATATTCGTTGTCATTGAAAAACTCACTAAAGTGGCGCACTTTCTGCCTATCAAAGAGTCTATCACTGCAGCTCAATTGGCGGAGCTCTATACCTCTCGAATTGGCTCGCTGCACTATATTCCACAGGTGATCTCTTCAGACCGTGGCAGCATCTTTACCTCCAAGTTTTGGGATTCTTTTCAGAAGGCCATGGGCACCAACATCCGCTTCAGCACAGCTTTCCATCCTCAAACTAGCGGTCAAGTCGAGCATGTCAATCAAATTCTTGAAGATATGCTCAGGGCTTGCGTGATCTCCTTCGGCATGAAGTGGGAAGATTGTCTTCCATATGCTGAATTATCCTACAACAACAGTTTTCAAGCAAGTTCGGGCAAGGCCCCATTCGAAATTCTGTATGGCAGGAAGTGTCATACCCCACTCAACTGGTCTGAAACCGGTGAACGTCAACTTCTGGGTAATGACTTAATCACAGAGGCAGAGGAGATGTGCAAAGTCATTCGTGATAACCTCAAAGCAGCGCAATCGCGCCAGAAGAGATACTATGATAGTAAGCACCGTGATCTGGCTTTCGAGATCGGAGATCATGTTTACCTCCGCGTCTCTCCAATGAAAGGTACTCGTCGCTTCGGTATCAAAGGGAAGATTGCCCCTAGATACGTGGGACCTTTCAAGATCATCAGCAAGAGAGGCGATCTCTCCTATCAACTCGAGCTTCCTTCAAACTTTGCAAATGTGAACGACGTGTTCCATGTCTCTCAGCTCCGCAAGTGCTTCAAGACACCTGAACGGACCATCAACTTCGAAGACATTGAGCTCCAAGAAGATCTCTCTTATCGTGAGCACCCAGTTGCTATTCTTGACGAGACTGAATGCAAGACTCGCAATAAGTCAATCAAATTCCTCAAAGTCAAGTGGTCACACCATTCCGACCGTGAAGCCACCTGGGAACGCGAGGATCACCTCCGTTCTGAGTACCCGGCGTTCTTCCAGTCCTAGATCTCGGGACGAGATCCTTTCGTAGTGGTGGAGTGTTGTAACACCCCGGATATGATTTACCTAATATGTAATCCAACTCTTGCCGTTTCCGGCGTTAAGTTATTTTATTTTCTTGGGTTCGGGTTTTTGTCTCCGTGTGTTGTTGTTGTCATGCATCTCATATCATGTCATCATGTGCATTGCATTTGCATACGTGTTCGTCTCATGCATCTGAGCATTTTCCCCGTTGTCCGTTTTGCATTCCGGCGCTCCGTTCTCCTCCGGTGGTCATTTCTACCTCTCTTTCGTGTGTGGGGATTAAATATTTCTGGATTGGACCGAGACTTGCCAAGCAGCCTTGGTTTACTACCGGTAGACCGCCTGTCAAGTTTCGTACCATTTGGATTGCGTTTGATGCTCCAACGGTTAACCGAGGGACCGAAAAGGCCTCGTGTGTGTTGCAGCCCAACACCCCTCCATTTTGGCCCAAAACCCACCAAAACCCTCTCCATCATCTAGCGCGTTCGATCACGATCACGTGGCCGAACAACGCACCTCATTTGGACACTCCTAGCTCCCTGTATGCCTATAAATACACCCCCCTCCGAAATTCTCGGTTCCCCTCTCCCGAAACCCTAGATCCATTTTTCCCCGCCGCCGCCGGACGAAATCTCGCAGGCCGGACATTGTCCGACCCATGCCGCCGCCGCCACGTGTCATCCGCCCGTTGGCCCGTGCCACCGCCCCACTTCGTCGCCGTCACCGGCCCGGGAGGCCCAGGACGGGCCGCCGAGGCCCATCTCCTCCGCCGCCTCACGCCCGCGCCCCGCCGCCGTATTCCTCGGCCACGGCCGCCGCCGCCCGGCGCGCCATCGCCGGAAGGAGCTCACCCCGCCGCCACCGGACCTCGCCCCGCCGCCACAAGACCTCGCCGGAGCCGCCACATCGTCGCCCCGCGCCCCTCGTCGCCGGCCCCGGCTCCGGCCTCCTCCTCCCCTCGCGCCGGTAAGCTCCATCGACTCCGGCACCGACCTCTCCGGCCAAATCCGGTTCCCGTGCGTGAACAGTGCCGCCAGATCCAGATCTGAAAACTACGGTTGACCCCATTTTTTCCCTAAGTCTGCAGATTATATTGCCATGTTCATCGCGCCGTAACTTTGCATCCGTAGATCCGTTTTGGGCATATAGCATATCAAAATGTTCATCTTAGAGAGTACATCATTTCATCTCATAGCATCATTTTCATTTGAGTTCTACTTGATGCCAGAAATGCTGTTGGAAGAGTGCTATTTGAGTTAATTGTCAGATCTGCTGCTCCAAATAGCTTTTTGTCATTTTTGCCATGATTAATGTGTGCATGATATGCCCCTGAGCTCTACATGTGTTTTGTTATATGCTTTTCCATCTTTCCAGAGGTGCAATCCATGTATTTTTGTGATGTGTGTGGTGACTAGCACAAGCTTGTAAATTGGTGCATTTGTTAATGCTGATTTCAGGGACTTAGCAATTCCACTAAGTCCTTGGACTGTTTTTATCATTATGCCATATGTTCATGTTGTTTCCTAGTGATCCGTGCCTCTTTTGAGGATGATCAGTAAGGATGTTTTCTTAATCTTGTAGTGCTCTATCCATCCATGTCTTTTTTTTCAATTATGGAGCAACCTAGCTTGAGTCAATCAAGCTCTACTTTTGCTATTTCGTGAATCTGGGTAGATTGTCTACTTGTTAGCGATTTTGCCGAGGATGTTGTAGTTGATCCGTGCACGCTATGTTGTTGTTCTTGCCATGTCTAGCTTGTATAATGTGAATTATTGATGGGTGTATGCTTAGATTGTCATGACATGCTCTGTAGTGAGTGCATCGAGCTCGTAAACATGCCTACTTGATATCTGATTTGCATGTTCCAGTTTTTCACAAAGTCTGTGATCTGTTTATGTTTTTGCCATGTGCACATGCTTGCAATTGTATTTTCTGATCCCTTTTGGCTCAAGGTTACTAAGGGACTTTTGTTAATCTCTTTGAGTAGCTCCATGCCATACCTTACTTTGCCATGTTAAGTTCCTGTAGCATATAGTTTTCATGCTCCAAAGTTTGCTACCTGATCTGAAATTCCAGACAAGTGTTAATTTCACCAAGTCTGAAATCTGTTTACCAATTGCACTTTTGCCATGCTTGTTTGAACCTGTTAATGGATGAATTGGCCGTAGTTCAGTGTTCATCTTTTGTTAAGCTTCATTAATGGATCCCTGCCATGTATTTTGTGGCCATGTTTGAGTGATGTAGCATAATTAACTAGTTGCATTTAGATGGCTACTTGCTGTATATCGCAGACCGGTGCCATATTTGAATTGCTTGCCATTTCCAAACCATGTCTCCGATTCCGGTGTTCTTTAAACCGATTTCAACCGAAGTCACCTCACCTTTCTAGTGGCACACTTGGATTTCCATGTTGAGGCCAGGTTCATTCATCTCTTGTCAAATCTTGCATATGCATCACATATCGCATCCCGCATAGCATATCATGTTTGCATCATGCTGTTTGAGCTTTGCACGTGGTTGATTATGTCCTTTTTGCTTGTTTGTCTTGTTTGGGTAGAGCCGGGAGACGAGTTCGCTAACGAGGAGTCCGTTGAGTTTGCTTTCGAGGATCCAGTCAACTCTGACAACTTTGCAGGCAAGATGATCATACCCTCGAAATCACTTCTATCTTTGCTTTGCTAGATGCTCGATCTTTTGCTATGCCTATGCTACGATGCCTACCACTTGCTTATCATGCCTCCCAAATTGCCATGTCAAACCTCTAACCCACCATGTCCTAGCAAACCGTTGATTGGCTATGTTACCGCTTTGCTCAGCCCTTCTTATAGCGTTGCTAGTTGCAGGTGAAGATTGGAGACCGTTCCTTGTTGGAACATTATTTTTTCTTGTTGGGATATCATTATATTGCATTGTTATCTTAATGCATCTATATACTTGGTAAAGGGTGGAAGGCTCAGCCTCTCGCCTGGTGTTTTGTTCCACTCTTGTCGCCCTAGTTTCCATCATATCGGTGTTATGTTCCCGGATTTTGCGTTCCTTATGCGGTTGGGTAATAATGGGAACCCCTTGACAGTTCGCCTTGAATAAAACTCCTCCAGCAATGCCCAACCTTGGTTTTACCATTTGCCACCTAGCCTCTTTTTCCCTTGGGTTTCCGGAGCCCAAGGGTCATCTTATTTAAACCCCCCCCCCCCGGGCCAGTGCTCCTCTGAGTGTTGGTCCACCTCGCCAGCCGCCCGTGGCCACCAGGGGCAACTCTAGGCTGGCCTACCAGAAGTTTGGACAATCTGAGTGTTCCCTGAGAACGAGATATGTGCAGCTCCTATCGGGATTTGTCGGCACATTCGGGCGGTGTTGCTGGATTTGTTTTAACATGTCGAAGTGTCTTGTAGAACCGGGATGCCGAGTCTGATCGGAATGTCTCGGGAGAAGGTATATCCTTCGTTGACCGTGAGAGCTTGTCATGGGCTAAGTTGGGACTCCCCTGAAGGGATTTGAACTTCCGAAAGCCGTGCCCGCGGTTATGGGCAGATGGGAATTTGTTAATGTCCAGTTGTAGATAACTTGAACCTTAACTTAATTAAAATGAATCAACCGTGTGTGTTACCGTGATGGTCTCTTCACGGCGGAGTCCGGGAAGTGAACACGGTGTTGGAGTAATGCTTGCCGCAGGTTGTTCTCTAGTTATTCGTTCGCTCTTTGCCTTCTCTTCTCGCTCTCTTTTGCGAACAGGTTAGCCACCATATATGCTAGTCGCTTGCTGCAGCTCCACATATTACCTTGCCTTTACCTATAAGCTTAAATAGTCTTGATCGCGAGAGTGCGAGATTGCTGAGTCCCTATAGCTCACAGATTACTTCCAAAACAGATGCTGGGCCAGACGACTCTGTTCCAGATGATGCGCTTGAGCTCAAGTGGGAGTTCGACGAGGACTCACGCCGTTACTATGTGTCTTTCCCTGATGATCAGTAGTGGTGCCCAGTTGGGGCGATCGGGAACGTGTCGCATGTTGGGTTGATCTTTTATTTTGGCACCGTAGTCGGGCCATGAGTGATTGGATGATGTAATGCTATTTATGTACTTTGTTTGACGTGGCGAGTGTAAGCCAACTATGTACCTTCCCCTTTTATTATCTATATTACATGGGATGTTGTGAAGATTGCCTTACTTGCGACATTGCTTTCAATGCGGTTATGCCTCTAAGTCATGCTTCGACACATAGGAGATATAGCCGCATCGAGGGCGTTACAAGTTGGTATCAGAGCCTTCCCCGACCTTAGGAGCCCCCACTGCTTGATCATTTTTAGCAGCCGTTGTTGAGTCTAGAAAAATGTTTTGAGTCATTTAGGAATTATATATCGGAGAGTTTAGGAATTCTTTTTACTCCCCAGTCCCTTCAGCGCTCTGGTAAGGCGTCCTGACGTAGAGTTTTGACTCTTCTCTTCTCAAATTTCACTAAAAAAAATTTAGGATCACGCGGGTATCTTGGAATCGTTCCGATGAATTTGTGACGTGAACATTGTTCTTGGTGCCTCCTGTCATTTAGGGGTTGTGGCAGTGTCCCGGGGAGTTGAGCTCCGAGGTGTTGTCGTCACAATTTTATCGTTGCAGTTCTGGAATACCTGAGTTTAGTACGCCGACATCGAAAATCTCTTTTATGCAGTTGTTGGTGAGATATCCCTCTTGAATACCCATCATATTAGGACTAAATTCATAACCCAAGAAAATTGCCATACTATTTATAAGACTTAACATAATATAAGTGAAGCATGAGAGTTCGTCATTTTATTTGAAATATAACCACCTCTGTGCTCTAAAAATATATTAGTGAAGCGCTAGAGCAACTACCTAGCTCAAAAGATATAAGTGAAGCACATAGAGTATTCTAACAAATTCACGATTAATGTGTGTCCCTTTATAGCGAACCGACCTCAACCGGTCAAATCTCTGTGTTCAAGTGTCATCCCTAGATCAGTATTGCTGAAACACATAGTACTCGAGGATTTATAACAGAGTTCAATCACACACTTATTACATCGAATGTCTCAAAAGAGATCTTATTACAATAATATGGCTGAAGGCCATCTAAATACGATAACAGCGGAAACTTCGAAGGTAGTAGAGTCCATCCAACTCCATGGCAAAACTGAGTGCATGACAATGACCTAGCGCACCTTACTCTTCGTCTGAAAATTCTGCAACATAATACATTGCAGCATGTGTAGGTCAGCACATGGAATATGCTTGCAAGATAACACTATAGAGCAAATAACAGCTATAACTACATGCATATATGGCTGGTGGAGGCTCTATGGTTATCATTTGCAGAAAGCTAGTTTTTCCCTACAACAAAGGAATATATTGTATTTAACTACAAGTTTGTTGATAACATTGAGCATGGTAACCCCATCTCAATCCCAATTAAAAGTTAACAACGCAACAAATTAATTAAGTAGAGTGTTGAGATCAACATAATAATTCAAGCACCAGATACTCAAGATGTCCATAACCGGGGACACGGCTAATCAAGATTAGTTTGTACACTCTGCAGAGGTTTCCACACTTTTCCCCACAAGACTCGATCTCCTCCATTGAATTTCTCGCACTACATGATGTTTGAGAAACGGATGACCGAGACATGGTCTTTCAGAAGCATTAACTCTTTAGGACGGGTAGACCGTACCACCTACATCCCCTACATCTTCTAGTCTACCACTGAAAGAGGTCACACAACATACTCAACTATCCAGAGCCCATAATGGCTTGTGGCTGCACATGGAAGTTTCCAGCATGAATAACATAATGATCCCTTTGAGCCTGGGTGGCGAACCATAGGATGATCACACAGATTCCCCAGGATCTCCTTGGACAACAATGGATTCCCCAGGTGCCCACAAACCAATCCACCCATATGTGTATTAAAATAGCCACCTTAAGTTAACCTTAGTTAATAATAACTCTCACATCTTTTATGAATTCTCACAAAACCAAACCACGTCTACAAGCATAGCCTAACAGTATAAGCATAATGTAGTAACACCCAGGGTTTGAAATAAAAGGGCAATTGGTTCCTACCTCATCAACTACTTCCCAAATACCCACATGTTAACAATCCTACTCATGCAATGTTTGAGGGTGAAACTAATGCATAAAAATTGGGTAATAAAGGAATATGATTGAAGTGTTACTTGCCTTGCTAACGATCTGAAAACCCTAGATATTCGTAGTAGCAAACCTCGCACTCTAGAAACTCTATCGTGAACACACAATAGCATACATAAGAACTCAAGCATAAGAAAGTTCAACTAAAGAGCTTTAATTTACAAAAAGAATCAATCGAATCGGAGTTATGAAACTCAAACTATAATCAAAAGAAGTTCAAATTCAAATCTGCTTGAAACCAAATTTTAAATTGTCAAAACATGTTCAAGTTGATTATCTTGAAAGAGGGGAACAAGACAAAGATTTAGGCATTGGTTTCACTGGATTTGGACAAACGAGTAAAAAGTAGTGAGGGTTTGAAGTTCAGGGACTAATATGTGATAAAAGTATTCGCGGATAGGTCCCTGGCCGAAAATAAAATTAAAAGGAAAAATCTATCGGACGAACGTCCGCTAACAGAACTAAACAAACGAATTCTTTCTATAACAGAAACTAAGCGAAGAACGTTTGCTAATTAACCTAATAAATAAATAAACGATCTAACCTAATAAACTAAAAAAACCGGTGGCGGTTCGGTTTATACCGGTCAACGCGATGCAGGGGTCAACGGCGTGATCCGGCGGCGGCGGGGCGGCGGCGATGCCGGGAGGCGGCGCGGCGTGGGGCGGCAGCGTGGCTCGACTTGGGAGAGGCTACGGCGGTGGCTATGAGGAGGAGGGGCGGCGGCGGGGTGGCTATATAAAGAGGGGGGTGACTCGGCTTGGGGAGGGGTCGCCGGGAGGAGGAGTCCTACCCGGACTCGGCGGCGGGGCGCGTGCGCCGGCCGGACTCCGCCCGGAGTCGGCCTAGGCAAGGCGGTGGGCGCCTGGGCCCGGCCTGCTCGGCTAAGCCTTCGGCCCGGTCGGGCAAAGATTTTTTTTAAATAAAATTTCGGTCGAAAGAAAAATCCTATTAAAAAATAAAAAATCTGAAAATACTAGAAACAATTTTCACTATCAAACCTAATATTTAGGACAAGATGAACATTTTTTCTGGCCTAAAATGCAATTTTCAAAAAATGCATATTTTTTCTTAATTCAAATAAAATAGCAAACAAAATACAAATAAACTAATAATTTGATTTTAAAATTTCTCCTCCAATATTTCTCTTTGTTTGAAGAAGTCAAATTATCTTCTCTCATTTATTTTTGTTATTGAAAATAATTGGAGAGAAAAATATTAAAACCAAATTGATCCTCTTTTTCAAATTTGAAAAAGATTTCAAATATGAAAATTTGTGAAATCTCCAACTCTCTCCTTAGGTCCTTGAGTTGCTTAAGATTTTTAAGATCACTACCAGAATGCAAATTAAATATGATATGCATATGATGACCTATGTATAACATCCAAATTGAAAATTGGGATGTTACACCCTCTCAAAAGGTGTGTACATCAATGATGATTTTGGTAAACTAATAAGCGAATAAAGCAAAGACTCATATAATACAAGACACTCCAAGCAAAACACATATCATGTGATGAATAAAAATATAGCCTCAAGTGATTTACTGATAGATTGTAGACAAAAGAGGGGATGCCATCTGGGAATCCCCAAGCTTAGATGCTTGGTTAACTACTGCAGGAGACTGCTAACACGACACTACGATCAGAGACCCTTTGCCAAAACTGTGTGCAATGCAATAATCGCAAACGGTGGTGTAAAAAACCTGTCGAAAGGTGAAAAATGTTTGCGATGATGGCTGCATCAAACAATGGTTAAGATTTTAGTTGTGTGTGCGATGCAGGGCATACAGTTAATCCATTCAAACTGTCTGCGATGAGGCAAAACAACAGAAATAGGCAGCCATAACAATGTGTGTGCGATGCAGGACAAACGGTTAATTCATTCGAACTGTTTGCGATGAGGTAGAATAACAGAAACGGGCAGCCATATCAATGTGTGTGCGATATACGGCATACAATTAACTCGGACGAACTATTTTCGATTAGGGAACACAATAGAAACTGTTCAACTTAACAAGATGTGTGTGATATGCAGCATACAGTTCACATGGATGAACTGTTTGCGATGAGCCAAAAGAACACAAACGAGATGTGTGTGACACCTGGCAAATAGCCGACTCGGATGAACTGTTTGCGATAAGAAATTACAACACACACAGTCAATAAAGTTACTTCGTGTGTGATTCTGTGTGTACAAAAAACTACGAAAAATGCAAACTAGTTGCTTGCGGTGGCTAGGAGTATCGCACACGATGCGTCTGCGAGTACTCGTGTGCGATGATTAGTATGTTACACATACGTTTCCTTATGTGAACATGTGTGTGAATTTGTGATATGGACAGTTAATATGCAAATGCCTTCTGGACATCGGGCACACACTTAAACTCAATGAACTGTGTACGATACTAATACTTTCCATGAAAATTTATGAACTTGGGTAACAGCATTTGAGTAACATATATATAGTGGTTATAGTATTCGACAAAAGGAGGATCTTCGTAACACGGTTTTGACAACCATATGGTCCATATCTACACATTTAACATAGTAACAACTCACATTTTAAGAGGCTAAGGGCCAACAACCATATGTTCCATATCTACATACTTAACATATATAGTAACAACTAGCACATTTTAAGAGGCTGAGGGCCAACAACCATAACTATCCACTGGAAGCAGCTTGATCATGGCGACTCGGCATCTCGTCAATGAAAAGGAAGAGCCCTCCTGTGCCTTGTTAGAGCAGGAGTAGAACAGTGTCTCCAATTTTCCAATATGGATGCATTGCCACGAGAAGAGAGAACTTGTTAATTTGAATGGTTCCATTTTTGTGGGAAATGCCGTACCTTGCAATCACTTTGGCGTTATTAGCAGGCACAAGTGTAATTCGACCATGCCGGGAAATCGATCCATGAATGGCTACAGGGGCAATTTCTGTTGATATGTAGAATAAAAAAACAATTGTAACATATCATTGAAGATATATATAGTTTATGAGCATCAACATTAAAATAAGACTTTTACCAGTGCTTTGTGCACACAATTGGTTTTTTTCAATGTGTGCACCATATGTCTAATTAATCCCATCCAAAATCCAGCGTTCAGACGTTGTGCTATCTATGTCAGATTATCAACAAAGTTTATGACATGCTTCAAGTCCTTCCAGTGAAATTTGGTACGCTTAGTAACATACAGATCGTTCACTATGCATCCAACATATCCTTCTTAAAAGGTGCAAAGGTATTATTAATATAGAACATGGCAGAAGAATGTATAGTGCGCATAAATTGGTAAACAGAATTTGTTACTGTCTAGGAACGGAGTCAGAATATGATATCACAATTGGTTGCTTAAATAGTGATCAATTGGTTGCTTAAATAGTAATATGAAAGCATGGAGAAAGTTGAAAGGACACTAACATCGATCAGACTTTGATCGGCTGATGATGTTGGGGAAGTAAACATCCATGTTTAATTAGACTAGGCTATGGTGCACGCACTAGAATTTTATTGCCAGCTTTCAGTTCATAACACTTCGACATTTTTCTCCAAAGGTCCGCATTAAAATAGGAGTGACCATCTTTATCAAGTTTTACGCTAACCGTCATTGTAAATCCATGTTGCGTTGTCAATATGACATCCTGGGAATCATCAGCAAAGTAAATCCCAAGATTTACTTCTACTCCTGTTCTTGCAAAGCAAGGGATGTACTACTTGAAACACTACAGGAAACAGCTAATTTGTCGTCTGGCACGTCTTTGCCGTCAAGTTTTTGTCGGGCAAGACGGCAAAGAAAGGGTTTGCCGTCATCACATGACAGCAAAGAAAAACTAACGGCAATATAAACTTTGCCATCTACAGAAAAAAAAAACACAGACAGCAAAGAGCTCATTTTGTTGTCTGGCAAAAAATACACAGACGACAAAGATTCTTTGCCGTCTGTATTCGTTTTGGCAGGCGGCAAAGATACTTTGCCATCTGTGGTTTTTCTGGCAGATAGCAAAGTGAGCTCTTTGCCGTCTGTGCTTGTTTACAGACGGCAAAGAGCATACTTTGCCGTGTATAACAAAAAACACAAACGGCAAAGAAAGAAACACAGCACACGGATCGATCACATGGATCAATGACATGGCAGGATCTGTGCCACACATCCCCACATGACCCCCAGCCCCACGCACCCATGCGCCCCACGCCCCCACTGCTCTCTCCTTAGAGAATCTCCAGCCGTTCGGCCCCCCAGGGCGTTAAAAAAGGGCGGTCTGGGAGCAAACCGGCGCTAGTTCGGCCCCTGGGGGCGACCTAGCTCCCAGTCACGCCCCCAGGCACCGCCCCAGGACGCGAAAAATTTGAACTTGGTCGTTCCCGATCACAAAATACGCCACAAGTCGGGCAATCGCAAGCCACAGTTCGACGTACAAAAAATAGAGCGGCAGAAGTTCGCGTGCGCATCACTCGGCGGGCTCTGCCCCAGGCGTCGGCGGAGTTGGCGTGCGCGGGCTAGGTGGTGACGGAGCAGCCTCTGCGATGGGCAGCGTCGGCGCGGCTTCGGTGGTGCTGGGCATCATCACGCGGGCTTTGCGGCGGCGTCGGCATGTGCGTCGGCATCGGCGTCGGCGTGTGCGTCGGCGTCGGCGTCGGCAGCCTTGTCGAGGGAAGATGGTTCAGGATGAGGCCGCGCTCCACCAAGTACCACGCCTTGACTCCTCGTCGGTGCTCTGGAGCATGTCCACCCAGCCCAGCAGGAAAGCCAGGTCGGTGTTTCTCTTCTTCGCGGCGACGTTCGTCTGGAGTAGGTCGAGCTTGACGGCGCTGCTCGATATCAACGCCGACCACCGCGCCTCGGTCTTCTCTTCATGAAGGACGGCCCGGGCCTACGCGTCGGCGAGGCAGTGCTCGATGGACTCCTGCACTTGAGCAGTGGTTGTGTCGGCGTATGTCCCCTTCTTGGCAACTTTGTTGCCGTCCGGCCGCCCTTTCGATGCGCCAGGAGTCGGCGCGTCCGGCTTGTAGGTCTCCTTAGCCTTGTCGAGGGTGCGCCGGACTTCCGCCCACTTCTCGCACTTGTCAATGCGCTTGTAGACGTGGAGGTACTTGACTTTGGTGTCGTTGTTGCTCTACCGGTACAGGGTGAACATGCGCAGCAACTGCGCAGAGGGACAAACAGTTGGCGCGCGTACACGGCGAAGAGAGGCGGGAGGCCGGCGTGGCATACCTGATCCTCGACGCTGGCGCCGCTCTCCGGGCGAGCCGCAACCTCCTCAACGACCCCATGCCATTTGTTGCACGCCCCCTGGATACGCCCCCAATGGTTCGCCATCACCTTGGAGCCGCGCTCCATGTAGACGCCTTTGAAGTAGGGGTCGATGAGCTTGCGCTCGTCGAACTCGGCCTTGATGCGGTCCCAGTACGTGTTGACGCTCTGGTTCGTGCCGGTCGTCGGGTCGAGGCAGACAACTTTCCATGCTTCGGCGAGGCATTCCTCCTCCTTGGACGCCCACTTGATGCGCGGCTCGCCTGTCCTGGCCGCCCGCTTCTTCTGGCGCCCCTTCGCTGTCGCATGCGTCGGCTCCTCCTCCTCCTCCTCGTCCTCCTCCTCCTGCTCCTCCTGCTCGTCCTCGCCATAGATGTAGCCGAGCTCGCCGTCCATGCCGCCACTAAGATCCACCACCTCGTCCTGGGTGAAGAACCTAGGAGATGCGACGGCCACGGCCGAACCTGTCGCGATGATGTCGTCCATGTCGGCCTCGGTCTCGTCGGTGTCGCCGAGGTGCGAGAAGGGCAGCGGGCCACGGCATAGCGGGGGCGTCGGGGAGGAAGTGTAGGCGGGTGGCGAGTAGTTGTATGGATGGTACTGCACGCCGACGAAGGCGGGTGAGGGCGTGCGCTGGACCGGGTATCCATGGGGGAAGGTGATGTTTGGGTTGAACCCACCGTGCGCGTCACCGTCGGTGTAGCCCGGTGAGGGAGATCCCCATGGTTGTGGAGAGCCGACACCTTGCTGACCCCAGGGCGCGTACTGGGTGTGGCTTCCGGGTGGATTCATCATCCCCGCGCGAGCCGCCTCGGCCACGATTTGGTCCGCTGAGGCAGCCGCAGCCGCGCGCGCCGCTTTGTCGCGGGCCTTCTTGGCGATGGCCCTGTTCCACCGGTCAGCGGTGACAGCCTCCCACCACTGAACTTCCGCCCTCCACTTGGCGTTTGACATGCCCGGTGGCTTGGTCGACGGCGCCCTCGGCTTCCTCTGCTTCGGCTGGGCGACGGAGGCGGTCGCGGTTGCCGCCGCGCAAGGGGCGACGTACTTCTTCGGTGGCATGGCGGCTGGCTGGGAGGGAGGCGAGCGGTAGGGAGATTGGCGGGAGGAAGGAAGAGTACGGGAGGGAAGTGGGGAAAACACGGGAAGAAACGGTGGGAAGAGGCGCTCGCCTCTCCGACAGGGCAGACCCACGCGCCCTTTTTGCTTGTGTCGGCGCCCCAGGCGCCCCCCAAGAAGCCGGGTTCGGCCTGGGTCCGCCGGCACCAGTTTCGCCCCGAGCCGGCGAAAAACGGGCTTCTGGGGGCGGGACTGGGCCGTTTTTTGGACACCGGCGCGGCAAAATCGCCTGGGGAGGGCCTGTTGGTGGTGCGGCTGGAGATGCTCTTATCCACTTGACCGGTACACCATCCCCACCACGATCTCTCTCTCCATCTCGTTTCTCTCTCTGGTCTCGATCCAAATCGAGCAGGCCGACGCCTGCCACCACCTCGCTTGGCCTCACCGGCCACCACCTCGCCGCCGGTCGCACCCACTTCCCCCATCGGCCCCGGCGTTACTGGCCCCGCCACTGTCGCCCCCCCCCCCAAGCCCGCCGGCGCTCGCCACCACCTCGCCTGCCGGCCCCGGCCTCGCTGGCTCGCCCCCACCAGCCTCTTCTTCGCCCTGGGCACCGCCGACCCCATCGCCCCCACGGGCCTCTGCTTCGCCCTGGGCGCCGCCGGCCCCGTCGCCCCCGCCAGCCTCTGCCGGCCCCGGCCTCGTCGCTCCCGCGTGCCTCCGTCGGCCCCGACCCCATCCCTCGATGTTGCACCACCTCCCGCCTCGAGGAGCGGTGACAGCTCTGCAACCGTTAGTGTGCTCTATCCTTTGAGAACGGAAGGGGAAGGGAGAGGGGTGCGGCTGCTGGTTGCTGCTGCTCCGACGAGCAAGTGCACAGGGGATGGTTGCAGGTTGGCGCGGGCGTGCAGATCAAACTCAAGATGGATGATTGTAGGTTGGCGCGGGCGTGCATATCAAACTCAAGATGGTTGCGCACGCTAGATCTCAGGCTGCTACATTAGCTATTGCTCTTTTGTAATCTAATGAAACAGAGCAGTTTTTTCCTTGGATCATTAAGTGATATATATATATATATATATTCTGTGTAGTCTTGCATTGTGTAATTTGCTGTTCCTCGTAGATTCTTGGAACAAAGTGCTAATGTATACTGTGCTGTGGTGTTAATTGTTGTCCTCTGCACTTGGACTATGGTTCGGGTTATTTTAATATAAAAAATTCTTTGACGTCTGTAATTTTTGAGGATGACGGCTGTCGGCGTCAAAACCGGCGGATCTCGGGTAGGGGGTCCCGAATTGTGCGTCTAAGGCGGATGGTAACAGGAGGTAGGGGACACAATGTTTTACCCAGGTTCGGGCCCTCTTGATGGAGGTAAAACCCTATGCCCTGCTTGATTAATATTGATGATATGAGTAGTACAAGAGTAGATCTACCACGAGATCAGAGAGGCTAAACCCTAGAAGCTAGCATATGGTATGATTGTATGTCGTAGTTGTTGTTGTTGTGTCCTACGGACTAAAACCCTCCGGTTTATATAGACACCGGAGAGGGTTAGGGTTACGCAAGGTCGGTTACAAAGGAGGAGATATCCATATCCGTATTGCCTAGCTTGCCTTCCATGCCAAGTAGAGTTCCATCCGGACACGAGACAAAGTCTTCAATCTCATATCTTCACAGTCCAACAGTCCGCCAAAGGATATAATCTGGCTGTCCAGAGACCCCCTAATCCAGGACTCCCTCGGTAGCCCCTGAACCAGGCTTTCAATGACGATGAGTCCGGCGCGCGGTATTGTCTTCGGCATTGCAAGGCAGGTTCCTCCTCCGAATACATCACAGAAGAATTTGAATACAAGGATAGTGTCCGACCCTACAAAATAAATTCCACATACCACCGTAGAGAGAATAATATTTCTGCAAATCTAATTTGCTGACTTGTTTTGGCAACACGACATTATGCCATGGCCCCGTGATTATTCGAACCGTTTCCTTCAACTAGCCCCTTACATAACCGAGGCGGTTTTTTGACATGTCTTGTCAAAGCAGAGATCGTGTCCCCTTATCAAGGGATTCTCATCAATACGGGCATGGGTAACCCAACCGCGCCATCGATTACGGCGCTTGGGGGATAAGCGAGTTTTACCAGGCTAGTGGGGACGCATAGTTTCGTCCACCCATATAAAGGGATAAGGATTCACCTTTTCATCCACGCCTTCTTCCTCCTTTTCTCATCCATTTTCGCACACTCGAGCTCTAGCGCCCAAGTCCGCACTTCCCACCTCAACCTTCTCCAACCATGTCCGGAGCGGGAGGCAGGTGGATGGTCCCCACCGTCATGGAGGGAGACATCAAGAAGCTGAGGAGAGCCGGATACCTGCCCGACGACATCGCGCACCGGCTCCCAGATGAGGGGCAGCTCATCCCCACCCCTGGGCCCCATGAGAGGGTAGTGTTCCTTACCCATTTCCTCCGCGGACTGGGATTCCCTCTCCACCCATTCGTCTGGGGGCTCATGTTCTACTACAGCCTTGATTTCCACGATCTGGCCCCGAACTTCATCCTCAACATCTCGGCGTTTATCGTCGTGTGCGAGGCCTTCCTCCACATCAAAACCCACTTCGGCTTATGGCTGAAGACCTTTAATGTCAAGCCGAACGTTGTGGGCGGCCGCCAGGCGGAGTGCGGAGGCGCCATGTTGGGCTAGATGCCCAACTTACATGGCTCGAGGGCTCCTTTGTGGAAACCATAAAGGGGTGGCAATCGGGGTGGTTCTACATCATCGAGCCGCGTGACCCTGCATGGGCAGCGACCCTCGAGTTCCGATCTGGCATCCCCACGTGGTTCACCTCCTGGAAAGAGAAGGGCCTGTCCTGGGGTAGTTCGAGAGAGCTGACCAGACTCCAAACATGTATTCAGAACATGGTGAACAAGAAGCTCAAACTCGTCAATGTAGTCCAGGTCATGCTCCACCGCCGGATCCTCCCGTGCCAACAACGGGACTTCAACTTGTGGGAGATTGACCCGGCACAGCACCGAACTCTGAACAGGCTCTTCGACACAACTCACGAAGATGCCTGGAGGCTGCTGTTCAAAAGCGCCGAGGTCCCCCCTCCCATTACTGAGGATCGCGGATTCAGCACGAAGCACCAAGCCAGTGCGGTAAGCTGCATTACCTTTCACAGGATACTTATTTTTTATAGATTGACTCCATGCGGGATCTAAACTCCCGTACCTTTGATAGGACTGGCAGGAGACGGCCGGACAGATCGACTGTCCGGCTCCTTTGCCCGAAGGCCCAGCAGACACTCTTCTGGCGAAGATGCTGACTCCGGCTCCTTATACGATGCCGGAGAAGACCAAGAAGGCCAAGGGAACCCGAAAGAGTTCCTGATGCCAGGCGTCGTCGGACTCACCGTCCAAGGACTCTACGATACAATCCTCCCCCGAAGACAAGGGGGCAGAAGAAGATGCTCCCCCTCCAGACGGGGGAGACAAGAAAAGGAAGGCCGCCCCAACTGGGGAGGCCGATGGGTCCAAGAAGGGGAGATCTCCTTCCGGACTACTCTACCACCGCCACCGACGGCGAAGACGAGTGGCTGCCCAGGGCCAAGCCCCTGGGGAAGTCGTAAGTATTCGGATACCAGAGTAAGTCGTAGTATTCGTTTGCCGCACTACTTCACCCAACACCGAAATATGATTATGCAGGCTGCCCCGAGCCCGTATCGATGTATCATCGAATGGTGCCCTGGGCTCATCGGACATGGATAGTAATCCAGTCCCGACCACTACCTCCCCCTATCCTACGAACGACGCAGAGGTGCTGTCTCACGAGGCACCGGGTCGAGGGGAGACAGTCCCGGAGGTGCCTCAAGGCGGTCTCCCGGACTCCGGGAGCCGAGGGGACAAGGCCCTTGAGAGCTCCGAGTTCGTCCCTCAGCCGAACACCGCGCCAGAACCTCCAGTGGTTCCGGGCTCGGGCAGGCGGCCTCCTTCTAAAAGGGGAAAGACGCCTGTGCCGGTGACCTCTGTCCATCCAGAGGCGCCGGACAATCTGTTGGAAGCGCTTTGCAGCGCTTCCATCGACGAGGAGCACCGTACTATTATGAGTGCGGTGGTCCAGAAGGTTCAGTCCGTCAAGAGCGGATTGACTGAAGCCTGTGCCAGCCTTCTAACAGGCTTTGAGGTAAGTGTTTTAAAATATAGGAAAAATATTACCGCATAGACAGTAGCCCCTGATGCTTTGTTCGGTGTTCACAAAGAAAAGCCGAACAGAGGATCAAATAATATCACAGGAGTCTAATATAAGTATGTCAATATGCCTATGCAGGCCTCGCTGCTGGCATCCGCCGCACTGACTGCGGAGGTCGCCGTACTGAAGCAGGACCTCGAGGGGTCCAAGAAAGAGCTTGGCCTTGCCAGGAGGCAGCTCGAGGAGAACAAGGGTAAGTAATACCCTGTCTATACATATGTATATATATATAAGAAGACGCGATTACAAAATGACAGGGTCATCTTATATTTTGCCAGGGGCCACGACCGAGGTGGCAACCCTGAAGCAAGCGCTAACCAAGGCCGAAGATAAAGCGGCCAAGGAGCGCACCGAGCCGGAAAAACAAGAGGCTCATGTGGGCGAGGTGCAGCAAGAGCTCCAGGCTCTCATGACAAAGCACGAGGCGTTGGAGCTTGACTCGAAGACGCGAGAGTCTGAGCTTGCCGCGGCCTTCGAGAGCGCAAAAAGTGCCAAGGCCGAAGCCCAAAAGGCCCTCAAGGAGATCGATGTGATGAAGAAAATAGCGGCGGGTAAGGCATTCTATATGCAAAGCAAGCATGTAAAAGCAAATTACCGATTACTTACCCGAATTCGGGGCTCTCCAGGAGCATTCGCAGATTTGCCCCGCAGCGTGTCGGATGCCGCACAGTTTTACCAGGCTGAGGAGGGAAGCTCAACGGAGAAGCTGTTCTGGTCTCAATATACTGAGACCGAACACCCGATGCCTCTGAGCGACCAGCTAAAGCAGTTGGTCGAGCTGCACAAGGCGGCCGAACAGGCCATGAAGGGCCTTATAGTCCAGCTGTGGCCTGGCGACGCCCTTCCGAATAGCTACTTCAGCCTGGTGAGGCGGCTAGTGGATGCCTGCCCACTGCTGGAGGTCGTCAAGCGGTCCGTCTGCATCGAAGGTGCACGTCGGGCTTTCGCCCGTGTGAAGGTGCAGTGGGCCAAGCTAGACGCTGTGAAGCTGATCAAGGAAGGGCCGCCGCAGGGCAAGGAGCATCGCACCCTCGAAATTTATTATGAGGGTGTCCTGAAGGGTGCCCGTCTTGTGGCGGACGAATGTTCAAAGGATGTAATATTTGAGTAAACTTGCTTGTGTGATCCTGTATGATGAAAACTTGTTTCATATGCGCTATGCAACGCTTGTGTGAATTTAAAATATTACCCTCTGTTTGGCCGTTTATCCAATCTGAGAGATGGCTAGTCCTCGGCTTCTGCCCCCATGCCACAAGTGCTGGGGTGTTCGGGATAAACCTGAGCACTCTTGTTCCCATGTTTGGGTCCTTCCAAAGAGGTGCTCAGCACAACGAACAAGGCAACCGGACTAATAATGCTTTATCACTCTCACTTAGCCATAGAATTCTATAATTTTAAATTTCGGCAAAGCCCCTGGTATTCGGAAGGCCGAATTCGGGGCGCGATACACGCCTTTAAGAAGGACAGGGCCGGCCCCTCGCTCTAAGCGGCATAAGTCTTTAGGGACTCGAAAACCTCGCCGAATAGCGACCAGTCTCTCGCCTTATCATGATAGTCAGTTTTAGCTTTCTCTACTGAGGTGCTAAGCCCGGCAGAACCGGGGCACAATCGCAGTAGTTCTCCTAGCGCTACCTTAGCCGATAGAGCGGAACGTAAGGTACCAAAACATAGGAGCCAGGCAAACCCAACATTTGACCAAAGACATGATTCAGAGTTGATGCATATAATGCTATAAGTTCGGGGTGCCACACTTGTGAAAGTGTTCGGACTTTTCACACCATATTGTGGGGTACGTAAGCCCCTGGTGTATTGGTCGTACCAAAGTGTATGGTTGCAAGGCGTCATTATTGCACACACATATATAACAAGAATGCAATAATAGTCGTAATGTTATGCATTGTTTATGCAAAAAGGTGTGTTAAAGCAGAATGATACAGATGGTGTGATAAGCAAAGAGTAGGGCTATTTCCCTTCCAAGGGCAAGCTGAGGAATAGTATTAAATCAAATATTTCGCTCGTTATTGTAATCCACCTGGGAATGTTGTGGTGTGACGTAGCTTTCTGCCTCCTTGGTTGCTGCATCATGTGTTCGGCAATAGTGTTGCCGGACAGGGTTTCCAGAGATTAAGGTCCTGAAAAAGAGAAAAATAACCAAACGGGAAGCCCCTAGTGCGGTTTAAGCCGCGTCTTGAGGCATGCCGCAGTTGTGCCCCCCTCCCCACATGTGCCCATGATATTTTAAATGTGTAATTATGTACGTGTGGCACGAGTTTCGCCATTTGGCTGGGACTGGGGTGGGGGGCGCCTTGCTACGCGAGCTCAGATCGCACCAGGCGGTCTGTTTGCCAATTGCTCCGAGCGCGCATGAACGTGTCCGGGTCTTGAAATGCCGAACTGGTTGATTGCCTTGAGAGGCCGCTTTGCGCTTCTGATGCGAGGGCCGCAGTGTGCTCCTCTGTTCGGAGAGAGAGCTCTGTGTTTCCATTGACTGTAATAACCCCGCGAGGTCCTGGCATCTTGAGCTTGAGGTATGCATAATGCGGTACCGCATTGAATCTCACAAATGCGGTTCGCCCGAGCAGTGCATGATAACCACTGCGGAACGGGACTATATCGAAGATTAGCTCTTCGCTTCGGAAGTTATCCAGGGATCCGATGACCACTTCCAGTGTAATTGAGCCTGTGCAATGGGCCTCTATGCCTGGAATGACGCCTTTAAAGGTCGTTTTTGTGGGTTTGATCCTTGAGGGGTCTATACCCATTTTGCACACTGTGTCCTGATAAAGCAGGTTCAGGCTGCTGCCGCCATCCATAAGGACTCGAGTGAGGTGAAATCCGTCAATGATTGAGTCCAAAACTAGTGCGGCGAATCCGCCGTGAGGGATACTAGTGGGATGGTCCCTGCGATCGAAAGTGATCGGATAGGAGGACCATGGGTTGAACTTTGGGGCGACTGGCTCCAACGCATATACGTCCCTGAGCGCACGCTTCCGGTCCCTCTTGGGGATGTGGGTTGCGTATATCATGTTCACCGTCCGCACTTGTGGGGGAAACCTCTAATGTCCTCCTGTGTGCGGCTTCCGAGGTTCCTCCTCGTCGTCGCTATGTAGCCCCTTGTCCTTGTTTTCGGCAATTAACTTGCCGGCCTGCTTGAACACCCAACAATCCATGTTTGTGTGATTGGCTGGCTTGTCTGGGGTGCCGTGTATTTGAGACAAGCGATCGAGTGTACGGTCCAAGCTGGACGGACCCGGCTTACTTTGTTTGAATGGCTTTTTCCACTGACCGGGTTTAGAGCCTTTGAATCCAGCATTGATTGCCATATCTTCGGTATTATCGCTGTTAATGTGGCGCTTATGTTTGTTGCGACGTGACCTGCTATTGCCGTCCTTGGTATCCGAGGTACCATGATTCTTTGACATGTTATTACTGCGAGCCAGCCAGCTGTCTTCTCCCGCACAAAAGCGGGTCATGAGTGTCGTGAGGGCTGCCATAGATTTCGGCTTTTCCTGACCAAGGTGCCGGGCTAGCCATTCATCGTGGATGTTGTGTTTGAAAGCCGCTAGGGCCTCTGCATCCGGACAGTCGACGATTTGATTTTTCTTTGGTAGGAACCGAGTCCAGAATTGCCTGGCCGATTCTTCTGGCTGCTGAATTATGTGGCTCAAGTCATCAGCATCTGGTGGCCGCACATAAGTGCCCTGAAAGTTGTCGAGGAATGCGGCTTCCAGATCTTCCCAACAGCTAATGGACTCTGCTGGCAAGCTATTAAGCCAATGCCGCGTTGGTCCCTTCAGCTTTAGTGGGAGGTATTTGATGGCGTGTAAGTCATCACCGCGGGCCATGTGGATGTGGAGGAGGAAATCCTCGATCCATACCGTGGGATCTGTTGTGCCGTCGTATGATTCAATATTTACAGGTTTGAAATCTTTTGGGATTTGATGATCCATTACTTCGTCTGTGAAGCATAAGGGGTGTGCGGCGCCTCTATATTGGGCTATATCGCGACGCAGCTCGAATGGGTCTTGCCCGCTGTGTTTGGCCCGGCCGGATTTGCTTTTACTGTATCCGGCGTGACGTTTATCGTCTCGCAGAGTGGCGCGCCCTCGTGATCCGTAGATCGATCTTGCATGCTTTGCTTTGTCCTCCAATATGTCTCACAGGTCCAGCGTATCTCCCCATGCCTTTTTATTTGAATGGCGTCAGGGTGCAAGCTGAGTTTTTGGCTGGAATGCCTCTCTATCGCGACCCCGAGGTGGCCGATCGGCCGCATCATACGCTTCTTCCTCTAGTCGGAGTAGCAACCTGCACTTTGGGTAACTCTTGGAGGGGCGCTCGAGTTTATATTCCTCGGCCGCGAGGACTTCA
The DNA here is from genome assembly GCF_003073215.2 of Triticum urartu. Lineage (NCBI taxonomy): Eukaryota > Viridiplantae > Streptophyta > Magnoliopsida > Poales > Poaceae > Triticum > Triticum urartu. Next base: position 576,038,802 of record NC_053023.1, on the reverse strand, counting down.
GTCCATCTGTCAGCTAGCAGATCCTGATCAGCTTGAAGTTGCTGCTGCTTTTTCTTAAGGCTATTTGCCGTGGCTATAAGCCGGCGTTTGAAGCGCTCTTGTTCGATGGGATCCTCTGGCACAGCGAATTCGTCGTCGTCGCCGAGGCTTGCCTTGTCTTCGGAGGGGGGCATGTAATTATCCTCCTCCTCTCCATCTGCCGCTCTCTCAGGAGGGCTGACTCCTCCATCCTCCTGCTCTAAATCTTGCTGGAGGGGATTGTTGTTGTCTTCGGCACTATCTGGAGTATTATTATCTCCTGTGCCGGTATCACCACTTTTGCTTTGGCGGGACTTAGAGCGGCGCCGCTGACGTCGGCGCTTGGGTTGCTTCTTGGAGGGGTCATCCTTTGCTATCTCGTCGCCATTGCCTTCTTTGGGTGTATCCACCATGTATATATCGTATGATGAGGTGGCTGTCCAGTGCCCTATGGGAAGTGGTTCCTCTTCGTCTCCCGCATCGTCGTCCATAACATCAATGTCTTTGGAATCGAAGTCGAGCATGTCGGTTAAGTCATCAACAGTGGCCACTAAGTGGTTGGTGGGTGGGCCGCGAATTTCTTCGTCGTCCGCATCCCAGTCCTGCCGGACATAGTTCGGCCAGCATCCTCCTGACAAGGATAGAGACCTTAACGAGTTCAGTATGTCGCCAAAGGGCGAGTGCTGAAAAACATTCGCGAAGGTAAACTCCATGATCGGCGCCCAATCGGATTTGATAGGAACGGGCGCAGGCGGTTCGGAGTCCGTGGCCAGAGAAGGATCCGGCAGTTTAACAACACGGCTCTCGTGTAAGGTAAGGTCAATGTTTGGCTCGATCGCCGCTGAGGGTAAGGCCTCCGTGGCGGGGTCTATCCACCCGTCCATGGACGGCGCAACTAGCTCCGAATTGAGGGTCGGAGCGGCTGCCTGTGCGATCTCCTGAACACTGTCCAATGGTAGAGCTAAATCGTACTCATCGTGACCGCGTGACGCACAAGGCAGAGGCTCGAATCCGTCGAAGATCAAGTCTCCACGGATATCGGTCGTGTAGTTTAAGCTTCCAAACCTGACCTGGTGGCCAGGGGCGTAACTTTCAATCTGCTCCAGATGGCCAAGCGAATTGGCCCGCAGTGCAAAGCCGCCAAACACGAAGATCTATCCGGGGAGAAAAGTCTCACCCTGGACTGCATCGCTATTGATGATAGTAGGAGCCATCAATCCTAACGGCGACGACATAGAGGAACTCTCAATGAAAGCACCAATGTCGGTGTCAAAACCAGGTTCGGGCCCGAACTGTGCGTCTAAGGCGGATGGTAACAGGAGGCAGGGGACACAATGTTTTACCCAGGTTCGGGCCCTCTTGATGGAGGTAAAACTTTACGTCCTGCTTGATTAATATTGATGATATGGGTAGTACAAGAGTAGATCTACCACGATATCAGAGAGGCTAAACCCTAGAAGCTAGCCTATGGTATGATTGTATGTCGTAGTTGTTGTTGTTGTGTCCTACGAACTAAAACCCTCCGGTTTATATAGACACCGGAGAGGGTTAGGGTTACACAAGGTCGGTTACAAAGGAGGAGATATCCATATCCGTATTTCCTAGCTTTCCTTCCACGCCAAGTAGAGTTCCATCCGGACACGAGACAAAGTCTTCAATCTTGTATCTTCATAGTCCAACAGTCCAGCCAAAGGATATAATCCGGCTGTCCGAAGACCCCCTAATCCAGGACTCCCTCAACGGCAAAGATAGATTCTTGCTGACAGCAAAGACATATTTCTTTGCTGGCTGTAATATTAATGGGAGACGGCAAATCTATAGTTGGCTGACGGCAAAATCTTTGCCGTCTGCTCGAAGAAAAGCTGACGGCAAAGAATTCTTTGCCGATTTCAACTTTGCCGACTCACTTTTCCGTCAGCCTGCTGACGGAAAAATCTTTGCCGTCTGTAATACTGCCTTTGCCGTCTGTAGAAGCCTGATGGCAAATTAGCTGTTTCCTGTAGTGAAATGAAAATTAAGATAGTAAATTAGATATATTGAAATAACCGAGCAAGATGCATATATGGGAGTAAGTGATAGAACATATCCATATATAGATGCAAGCAAAGTACAAAAATATAGAATTAAAAATAGATAATGTAACAAAGATTTGATGCAAATATATAGATAATGTAGCAACAGACGGTATATGTTCACAAATTTAGGCCATGTCGACCGTGGTAGGTTGAGATTGAACATACCGAGCGCTCCCTGAAGTCATCCGGAATGGTGAGATTGAACTTCGCTTCCGACTGGCCACGACCACAGTTGCCCGATTTGTGCTCGCACTGTGCACACATGAATGAACAACCACGAATCAGCTAGAACGAAAATGATTCCACGGCGATTTCCGCCGGTTTATTAACAGCGACGGATGGACTACGATAAGAGATGAGTGAATATTTCGCTAATTAAGTTGATTACCTTCTCCATGAGAAAAAACCCCGGCCCATTCCCACAGAAAACCTCAGTCGACCAGAGTCTAGAATGTCGGTGCAGATAGGCGGCGGAAAGCGGTGGAGGCGAAATCCGATGCCATTTGGAACACGACCTACACCCGCTGCCAACAGTCGTCAAGCTTAGGGTGCAGAGTTGCGGAGGAGACAATGGCGAGTGAGTGGGGACGAAGTGGGCGAGGGTTTTCTTTTCCTTTTGCATGTGTGAGTGGACACACACGGTTCGCAGAGGCGACGGAGATGAATCTTGTGCGATAGTAAATCACCGAGATTGAATGGGAATCCAAATTTCCTTTGTCCTTCATCCATGAGTTTTTTCTACGATGAACATAAACCCTACTTTCACTGTGTTCAAATTTGCACTTTTCCAGGTTCATTTACAATATTTAGGGGATTATGTGCATTTTGTAGGCATTAATGCACGTAATTCAAATTCAAACAATTGGTGCATGAAAGGGTGCACAAGAACAGTCTGGAAAAACTATACTCGTGTTATTTAGTAATATATCAAGCCTTTTACAAAGAATGGGCTGAGATTTCAATGGAATGCGTGGCAATAGTCAACCACAAACGCGTCATTTACTGGGTTATCAACTATAGAACAATGAAATATGTGCTTGAAAAACATGATGGCTAGCATGGTGCCATGGTATGACCTTACTGTGCCCTGGTTAAAATCCGAGAAGGTTTGATTTATGTTGTCATGCACGCCCTTCATAAATCGAACCAACACTGAGGAAGTTCAATGCTTTCGAGAGGGAAATCGCCTAGATTGAAGGGGAATCCAAATTTCCGTCCTAGTTTGCCATTCAGTTTTTTTCCAATGATCAACATACCGCCTCAAATGAAACATGTTCAAATTTGACATTTTTCCGAACTCATTTACCATATTTAGGGGATTGTGAGCATTTTCTAGGCATTAATTATGCACATAATTCAAATTGGAACAATCGGTGCATAAAAAGGTGCATAAGAACGGTCTGGAAAACCATGCTCGTGCTATGCAAAAAATGAAACACATGGTTGGAAAACATGATGCCTGGTGTGGTGCCATGGTATGGCCTCACCATGCCCTGGTAAAAATTGGAGAATGTTTTCCTTATGTCATGATGCGTGCCTTTCATAAAACGAACCATCATCCGAGGAAGTTTCATGGTTTCCAGGGGGAAATCACCAAGATTGAAGGGGGGTCCAAATTTCCTTTGTCCTTTGTCCACGAGTTTTTTTCTATGATGAGCATACAACCTGCAAATCACTGTGTTCAAATTTGGCAGTTTTCCGGGTTCATTTGCCATATTTAGGGGATTATGTGCATTTCCTAGGCATTAATGCGCATAATTCAAGTTTAGACAATCAATTCATGAAAGGCTCCACAAGAACGGCCTAGAAAACCATGCTCGTGCCATTTAGTAAATTCTCATGCCTTCTACAAGGAATGGACAGATATTTCGATGAAATGTGTGGCAATAGTCAACCACAAATGTTCGTTTGTTGGGTTTTCAACTATAGAAAAAATGAAATAAATGCTTAAAAACATGACGCCTAGCATGGTGCCATGGTATGACCAGCCATGGTATGACCTCACCATGCCTTGGTAAAAATTTGAGAACGTTTGGCTTATGTCGTCATGCACGCCCTTCATAAATCGAACCATCACGGAGGAAGTACCATGCTTTCGAGAGGGAAAATCCCCAAGATTGAAGGGGAATCCTAATTTCCGTCCTAGTTTGTCATTCAGTTTTTTTCCAATGATCAACATACCTCCTCAAATGCAACATGTTAAAATTTGACATTTTCCCGGGCTCATTTACCATATTTAGGGGATTATGTGCATTTTCTAGGCATTAATGGACATAATTCAAATTCGAACAATCGGTGCATGAAAGATGCACAAGAATGGTCTGGAAAACCATGCTCGTGTTATTTAGCACATTCTCATGCCTTTTACAAGGAATGGGTAGATAATTCAAGGAAATGTGTGGCAATAGTCAACCATAAACGCGTCATTTACTCGGTTAACAACTATACAAAAAATTAAACACATGGTTAGAAAACATGATGCCTAGCGTGGTGCCATGGTATGGCCTCACCATGCCCTGCTAAAAATTGGAGAATGTTTTCCTTATGTCATGATGTGCGCCTTTCATAAATCGAACCATCACCGAGGAAGTTTCATGGTTTCGAGGGGGGGATCACCAAGATTGAAGGGGGGGTCCAAATTTCCTTTGTCCTTTGTCCACGAGTTTTTTCTATGATGAGCATACAACCTGCAAATCACGTGTTCAAATTTGGCACTTTTCCAGGTTCATTTGCCATATTTAGGGGATTATGTGCATTTCCTAGGCATTAATGCACATAATTCAAGTTCGAACAATCGATGCATGAAAGGGTCCACAAGAATGGCCTAGAAAACCATGCTCGCGCCATTTAGTAAATTCTCATGCCTTTTACAAGGAATGGACAGATATTTTGATGAAATGTGTGGCAATAGTCAACCACAAATGTCTGTTTGTTGGGTTTTCAACTATAGAAAAAATGAAATAAATGCTTAAAAACATGATGCCTGGCTGGGTGCCATGGTATGACCTCACCATGCCTTGGTAAAAATTTGAGAAGGTTTGGCTTATGGTGTCATGCACGCCCTTCATAAATCGAACCATCACCGAGGAAGTTCCATGCTTTCGAAAGGGAAATCCTCAAGATTGAAGGGGAATCCAAATTTTCTTCGTTCTTTGCCCTGGAGTTTTTTTCTATGATGAACATACACCCTGCAAATCACCGTGTTCAAATTTGGCATTTTTTCGAGCTCATTTACCATATTTAGGGGATTATGTGCATTTTCTAGGCATTTAGCGCAAATAAATCCAATCGAGCTACAGGTGCATGGGTGTGATCTGAGGGACATGGATTGCCGTTCGATTGCGGCGCATCCAACGGTGCACATGCGTGATCCACGTGGCTAGGGTTCTGACCAATCATATCGCAACACACAATAGGCTCAGCGCACACTGTTTCCGGAAGCGACGGAGATGAACCGTGTGCGATAATGAACGAGCAAAATTGTAAGGGAAGCCAAATTTCTGTTGTCGTTTGTGGTTGAGCTTTTGAATACCACCAAACTGTACGGCCGCCCGGCCCCTCTGTCCCAGAGCTCTCTTCAGGCGTCGTCCATGGCACCGCATCGCACAGTAACTAGTAAGGAAGCAATGGCATCCCGCCGCGCCGCGTTCCTCACCGCCCGCGACCGCACACATGGTAAGGAAGCGATGGCATCTCGTCGCACCGAGTTCATCGCCGCCGGTGGCCAGACAGTTACATGGGCGTACTTTGAGGCTGCCATGGCCGAATGGGTGGTGGATCTAGAGGCGGCCAAAGCCGCACAGAAGGAGCGGAAAAGGCAGAAAGCAGTCAGGAAAACAGAGTCCCGCCGCCGCAAGAAAAAAGAGGCCGCACGCCGTGGTGAGGAGAGCTTGGCAGAGATCAAAGCACGTTGGGCTGCCGCCTACAAGGCCAAGAAGGAGAACGCCAGTGTCTGGCCAGCATGCCCTGATGGCAGCATGTGAGAAGTAGTTTCAGTTTGTAGTATTAGAGAAAATTACTAGTAGTACTTTAAGTTTGTAGTATTAACGTACAATGTCGGTAAGAGCATCCTTTGAGGGCTTTGAGCATTGATTAGCATGTGCCTGTGTGCGTTTTTTGAGTTAATCATTAGAACATCACAAAACACACAGTTTCGATGCTGTACCCGTCTGCGTTTTTTGCGTTAATGACCCATAAGCCAGTTACCTGTGCGATATTTCCTAATAAACCAGGCGTACCATTGACCGAAAAAAATCAAGTACACGTGTACATTTTTTGGATACGGGATCTGCCAACTTTCTTTTTTCTCGCACATGAGTATTTTACGCGCTTCGTCTGCGTTGTGTGTTTCCCCCGCCCAAGTTTCAAATTTCACACCGAAATTTTCATTAGCCGCGCGATTTCAGAATTTATTCCTCCAACTACATCCCCTTCCCCTCAGTATCCCCCCTCCCTCGCGCCTCCCCCTACCGGCATCTCAAACCGCCGCCGCCGCCGCAACCACAGCTTCAACCACATCTACGTTCTACTCGGATCCAGTCAGGTAACCCACCGATCTCTATCACGTACCCGACCTGATTGCTTAAATGGCGCCCGTGAAACATCCGCATGCCTCCAAATCCCCCCGCCAGGAGCTGATGGCGGTCCATGGCGCGATGGCCGCTATGCGTGTTAACCCGGAGGAACACCTCGCCTCCGCCGCCGCCACCGACATGGTGCAGACTCTGGCCTAGATGAAGTCCCCCAACGACTACCCCCCAGGACTTAACAGGTAAGATCTGACTAGCTAAATCTTACCAATACCACTTGCAATGGCTATGATTTGTACGGTTGATGTATTAAGCATGTTCGTGCCTTGTTTATTTCAGTACTACACACTGTGTGATGTTCAAATATTCCATGTCCAGCTCAATTTCACCAATACCAGCAACAAACTTACAATACATGACTCAGGATATCACTAGAGATGTTGCCCATTTCTATTTTTAGTGGATGCAAACCCTGTTGCACTTAACATGCATGTCCATGTACTTACGCAGGGTCATAACTGCCGATGCTTTTGTTTGCCGTCGAGGTGAGCTGCATCCCATGTCTTAGAGTATTTCACATAATTTGTGCAATTGCAGTTTAACTTCTACCCATTTACTGGTTTCCTGTAGGTACACATGTCAGTGGCATTGATCCACGCTTCAACCCAGAGGAACGGCTCGCCTCCGCCGTCACTGACTTTGGGCGAGCTCTGGCCAAGATGAAGTGCCCCAGCAACAACCTCTTAGGACTTACCAAGTATGTACTCACCAGTTCAATCTTACCAATACCAGTTGCAATTAATGGAAATGTTCTTTAGGTTAATGTATTAAGCATGTTCTAGTAAACATGCCTAACACGTTTTTGCTACTCTCCCTACCTTTTTATAGACATCTGGGCCATTCTCTGCTATGGCAGCACCTGCCTTGTGATGTTTAACTATACCAATTGCATTTTTATCAGTACTGGTTTCAATGTCTATTAAGCCTGTTGCAATTAACAGTTGAATCCATTTTAAAACAGTTGCATTTCAATGGCTATAAACTTACAAAACATGACTTAGGATGTTGTTATGCCTGTTGCAATTTAACAGTTGTATCCATTTTTTAATTTGTCCATTTGCTACCATGCTACTCTCTGCAATGAAGATATACTAGAGATGCTGCCCCATTTGCTTTTTTGGTGGATGCTAACCCTGTTGTACTTAAGATGCTTGTCCATGTACTTACACAGGGTCATAACGACCGATGCTGTTGTTTGCCATCAAGGTTAGCTGCATCCCATGTCTTACAGTATTTCACATCATTTGTGCAATTGCAGTTTGACTTCTACCATTTACTGGTTGCCTGTAGGTACACATGTTAGTGTCAGTGATCCATGCTTCGACCCGAAGGAACAGCTCGCCTCCGTTGCCGCTGACTTTGGGCAGGCTCTGGCCAAGATGAAGTGCCCCAGCAACTACCTCTCGGGACTTACCAAGTATGTACCCACCAGTTCAATCTTACCAATATCAGTTGCAATTAATGGCTATGTTTTGTACTGTCGATGTATTAAGCATGTTGTAGTAAACATGCCAAACACGTTTGAGCTATTTTCCCTACCTTTTTATAGACAACTAGGCCATTATCTGCCCTGGCAGTACCAGCCCTGTGATGTTTAACTTTGCCAATTACATTTTTATCAGTACCAGTTTCAATGGCCATTAAGCCTGTTGCAACTAACAGTTGTATCCATTTTTAAAGAGTTGTATTTCAATGGCTAGAAACTTACATAACATGAATTAGGATGTTGTTAAGCCTATTGCAATTAACAGTTGTATCCATTTTTTAATCCGTCCCTTTGCTACCGTGCTACTCTTTCAAAATGAAGATATCACTACAAAGGATGCCGTTTTATTACCATTTGCTACTTTTGGTGGATGTTAACCCTGTTGTAGTTAACATTGGCTTTCCATGTACTTACACATGGCTACAATGGGCGATGTTGTTGTTTGCCTTCGAGGTTAGCTGCATCCCATGTCTTATACACCATCTATTCCTAAATATAACTATTTTTAGAGATTCCAATATAGACTACATAAGGAGCAAAATGAGTGAATCTAGATTCTAATCTAAACTATATCTATAATTCTATATACATCCATATGTAGTTCATATTGAAATCTCGAAAAAAAAACTTGTACTTAGGAACATAGGTAGTTGTATTTTACATCATTTGTGCAATCTCAGTTTAGCTTCTAACATTTACTGGTTGCTTGTAGGTACATATATGAGGGGTACTGATCCATTTTTTGATCCATTTTGCATATGGGGCAATGAGATATTCATGAACAAGCGTCAAGTGAGGAAACTAAGAAAGATTGTTAGGCGAAAGAAATGGGTGATTGGAATTAAGCTCTTTATTTACACTTTGTCGAAGACAACAGTGAACTTTAGGATGGTAAGTAATGTGTTGCCTTTTCCCCCTGCCCACAAAAAGTTACTCTATTGGACTCAGTATCTGATATTTTTCTCTTTTTAGTGGTTTCTGAAGCTATTTACTAATGATTACCTTGCAAACTACATGACCGGAGTGGAGGCAACTAAGGTTAAAGTATATAATTCATGCTAACATGATAATGCTCTAGAAGTCTTCCTGGAGGCGGTGAAGGATGGGCGAGCGATCGTCACAAGGGGTTGGACAAAAGTGGTTCGTGCCTATGGCATGCAGGAAGGCACATTATGGGCATTCCGCTTCTTCAACACCGTCGGCGGTCAAAATGATTTACACTTGTCTCTTCACCTTTACCGCCTTTAAATATTGTGGTTCATCATAGTTAATTGCTGCTTAATCCTATAATTACTGAACATATTGTACTTGAAATTTTATTTATGGATTCGTTGTTGAACCATTGTGCTGAGAATTTGAATTGCATGTTTCGTATTTCAAAATTTCCAAATAGAATAATAAATTACAGGCAAAATAAAAATAGAACATACGGTCATGGATCTTTGCAAACGGTTCTAGCAGTAAAAGCGCTTGCGATGGATAGCCCGATGCCACACAGTTTTCTACATCAAATCGTGTGTGATGTAGTTAATGAAGGCAAACAGTTAACCAAGGTACAGCGTGTGTGATAGTTACACCTTTCACACACGAATGTATATATAAAACCGTCTGGGATGTACATCCGAACGGAAACGATTTCCCTGGATTGACTGTGTGGGATGTACATAAGAACGGAAATGTATTCCTTGGATTGACTGTGTGTGATATACATACGAACGGAAATGTTTTTCTGGGATTCACCGTGTGGGATGTACATAACTACGGAAATGATTTCTGGGACTCACCGTGTGGGATGTACATACCTACGGAAATGATTTCTGAGATTCGCCGTGTGGGATGTACATACCTACGGAAATGATTGGGTTTCTATGCCTCGCCCGATCGCACAAGGCCCCAGCCTGGGTCCCAGGAGGGCCTATCCCCAACGATTTCTGGGTCGTGTGGGAAGGACACCCTATCACACACACTCACTTGGCGATGGTTCCAAATGTCATCGCGGAAAGGAGTAAAAAAACCATTTGTTTAGGACCGACACGCACCAGTGGTTGTCCTTGAATATTACCGTGGGGTGCCTTGGGCATCCCCAAAATTAGGCTCTTGCCACTCCTTACTCGGTGGTCCATCAAAACTTCACCCAAACCTTCAAAACTTCACAACACAAAACTCAACAGAAAACTCGTGAGATCTGTTAGTATAATAAAGCAAATCACCACCTTTAGGTACTATTGTGAACTCATTCAAATTTATATTTGCATTATATATACTTTATCCAAATTTCACCATGGTTTATACCCCCCGATACAGCCCATACATTCATCAAAATAAGCAAACAACACAATGAAAATAGAATCTGTCAAAAACAGAACAGTCTGTAGTTATCTGGACTTTACCCAAACTTCTGCAACTCCAAAAATTCTGAAACATTAGCACAACGTGGGAAATTTGTACATAAATAGACTTTAGAAAATTCAAGAATTTATCGCGTTCCAGCAGACCAGATGAATTCTGTTTCTGGGCACAAAAGTTTCCGTTTTCTCACAAAATCAAATCAACAATATTCCAAATCATCCCAAAGGCCTTACTTGGCACAAAAACTAATTAAAATACTAAAACACAATCATAACCAAAGTATAATTTTATAAACTCATAAAAACAGAAAAGAAAAATATTGGGTTGTCTCCCAACAAACGCCTTTCTTTAAAGACTATTAGCTAGGCATTGATAATTTAATGATGCATGCATGAAAGACAAGAATTGAAGCACGAAGAGGGCATCATATAGTATGTGAAAAACAAGTTTAAGTCTAACATACTTCGTATGCATAGGAATTTTATAGGGAATTTTTTAATTAAGACAAGCAATTTCTAGGATATGCAAATAGGAGGAAGGAAGCATTAATAATTTCAATGCAAGGAGAGGTGATTTCATCACATGAAGATTCCGACAACCATATTTTCCTCTCTCATAATATTTACATGTGGGATCATATTAAAATTCAACAATATAGCTATCATATATATTTTTATCTACATGATCCACATGCACAAAAGTCTTATAATCTTCCAAGGTAGTGGGATTAGCATCAACGAAAGTCATGACCTCTCCAAACCCACTTTTATCAAAGATTTCATGAGATTTAACACTCTCCAAATATGTGGGATTACTTTTACCTAAAGTTGACGCTCTTCCAAACCCACTTTCAATATTATTGCAATCATATACATCATGAGGCTTAAATAAATTTTCAAGATCACAAGATGAATCACCCCAATCATGATCATTGCAATAGGTAGTGAACATAACAAATTATCATCCCCTAGCCAAGGGTTTTGCATATTATTAGCACAACTAACATTAATAGAATTTATAATAACATCATTGCAATCATGCTTTTCATTAAAATATCTATGGTGAATCACTTCATAAATTTCTTCTTTTAGCACTTAATCACAATTTTCAGATTCACGAATTTCAAGCAAAACTTCATAAAGATAATCCAGTGCACATAACTCACTAGCAATTGGTTCATCACAATTGGATCTTTTAAAAAGATTATCAAGTGGATGAGGATCCATAAATCTTTTGTTTTTGATTTATAATAAACATGCAATTATACAAAGAAAACAAACCAAGTAAGACATAAAGGCAAATGAGAAGAAGGCAAATATTTTTATGTTTTTCTAAAAACGTTTTAGAAGTGGGGGAGATGAAAATGAGAGGCAAATGGCGAATAATGTAAATGCAAGAGATGAGAGTTTATGATTGGTACTTGGTAGGCTTGATGTAGAACCTCCCCGACAACGGCGGTAGAAATTCTTCCTGCTACTTCTTAAGCTTGCGTTGATTTTTCCCTTAAAGAGGAAAGGGTGATGCAGCAAAGTAGATATAAATATTTCCCTCAATTAAGAACCAAGGCATCAATCCAGTAGGAGGAAAACACAAGTCTCCAATGATAGCACCTGCACAAACAAACAAATACTTGCACCCAATGCGATAAAGGGGTTTTCAATCCCTTCACGATTACTTGCAAGGGTGAGATCTGATAGAGATAGATATCAAAGATAAATAGAAGTGCAAAATAAGATAAAGGTAAATGAGTCACATCTAGGTATTTTTGGGTTTTTTATTTTGCAGATCTGAAAATAATATGATAGAAATAGACCCGGGGGCCATAGTTTTCCCTAGAGGCTTCCCTCTTGAAAGAAAGCATATGATGGGTAAACAATTTACTGTTGAGCATTTGATAGAAAAGAACATAGTTATGATGATATTTAAGGCAATGATCATGAATATAGGCATCATGTTCGCGACAAGTAGACCGACTCCTGCATGCATCTACTACTATTACTCCACACATCGACCACTATCCAGCATGCATCTAGTGTATTAAGTTAACAAGAACGGAGTAACGCCTTAAGTAAGATGACATTATGTAGAGGGATAGATCCAATCAATAAGAACAAACCCCATATTTTTATCCTTAATGGCAGCAATAAAAATATGTGTCATATCCCCTTTTGTCACTGGGAATAAGCACCGCAAGATTGAACCCATTACAAAACACCTCTCCCATTGAAAGAAAAATCTATCTAGTTGGCCAAACCAAATCAATAGGCCAGAGAGAAATACAAAGCTATCTTAATCATGCATAAAAGAGTTCAGAGAAGACTCAAATAATATTCATACATAGTCTAATCATAAACCCACAATTCATCGGATCTCATCAAACGCACCGCAAAAGAAGATTACATCGAATAGATGTCCAAAACATCGAGGAGAACATTGTATTGAAGATCAAAGAGAGAGAAGAAGCTATCTAGCTACTAGCTTCGGACCCGTAGGTCTATGGAAAACTACTCACACATCATCGAAAGGCTAGCAAGGTTGATGTAGAAGTGATATGTCTCCAACGTATCTATAATGTTTTAATGTTCCATGCTATTATATTATCTGTTTTGGATGTTTTATATGCATTATATGCTATTTTATATGATTTTTGGGACTAACCTATTAACCTAGAGCCCAGTGCCAGATTCTGTTTTTTCCTTGTTTTAGAGTTTCGTAGAAAAGGAATACCAAACAGAGTCCAAACGGAATAAAACTTACGCGATGATTTTTCTTGGACTAGAAAACACCCGGGAGACTTGGAGTGCAAGTCATAAGAGCCACGAGGCGGCCATAACAGTGGAGGGCATGCCCCCAACCTTGTGGGCCCCTCGGTGACCCCTTGACCTAGATCTTCCTTCTATATATACACATATACCCCAAAAACTTCCAAGGGAGCCACGAAACCACTTTTCCACCGCCGCAACCTTCTGTACCCGTGAGATCCCATCTTGGGCCTTTTCCGGTATCATGCCAAAGGGGGATTCGATCACGGAGGGCTTGTACATCAACACCATTGCCTCTCCGATGAAGCGTGAGTAGTTTACCTCAGACCTACGGGTCCATAGCTAATAGCTAGATGGCTTCTTCTCTCTCTTTGATTCTCAATACAAAGTTCTCCTCGATGTTCTTGGAGATCTATTCGATGTAATACTCTTTTGCGGTGTGTTTGCCGAGATCCGATGAATTGTGGGTTTATGATCAGCTTATCTATGAATATTATTTGAATCTCCTCTGAATTATTTTCTGCATGATTTGATATCTTTGCAAGTCTCTTCGAACTATCGATTTGGTTTGGCCCACTAGATTGGTTTTTCTTGCAATGGGAGAAGTGATTAGCTCTGGTTCAATCTTGCGGTGCTTGATCCTAGTGACAGAAGGGGAACCGACACGTATTGTATTGTTGCCATCGAGGATAAAAAGATGGGGTTTTCATCATATTGTTTGAGTTAATTCCTCTACATCATGTCATCTTGTTTAAGGCGTTACTCCGTTCTTTATGAACTCAATACTCTAGATGCATGCTGGATAGCGGTCGATATGTGGAGTAATAGTAGTAGATGCAGCATCGTTTCGGTCTACTTGACACGGACGTGATGCCTATATTCATGATCATTGCCTTAGATATCGCCATAACTTTGCGCTTTTCTATCAATTGCTTGGCAGTAATTTGTTCACCCACTGTAATATCTTCTATCTTGAGAGAAGCCTCTAGTGAAACCTATGGCCCCCAGGTCTATTTTTCCATCATATAAGTTCCCGATCTAGAATTCTAGTTTCCTATTTACTTTCTTTTGCAATCTTTTACTTTCTGTTCCATAAACCAAAAATATCAAAAATATTACTTTACCGTTTATCCATCTCTATCAGATCTCACGTTGCAAATAACCATGAAGGGATTGACAACCCCTTTATCGCGTTGGGTGCAAGGTAGGTGTTTGTTTGTGCATGTATTTAGTGGCTTGCGCATTGTCTCTTACTGGATTGATACCTCAAAACTGAGGGAAATACTTACGCTACTTTGTTGCATCACCCTTTCATCTTCAAGGGAAAAACCAACGCAAGCTCAAGAGGTAGCAAGAAGGATTTCTGGCGCCGTTGCCGGGGAGATTTACGCCAAGTCAAGTCAAGATTTGATCTCCTGTCCACTTGCCAACTTATGGCGATGTTGCTGGGGAGATCTACGCCAAGCCGAGACATACCAAGTACCCATCATAAACTCTCATCCCTCGCATTACATTATTTGCCATTCGCATCTCATTTTCCTCTCCCCAGTTCTAGAACGATTTTCGAAAAGATTTGCCTTTTCTTCGCCCTTCTTCCGTTCGTGTTTTCGTTTGCCTTGATGTCTTTTTTAGCTCGTTTGCTCGTTTGGTTGGAATAATTGTGTATTTATTGAAAACCAGATAACCTAATATTTATGGATCCTCATCCGCTTGCCAATCTTTTTAAGAGATCCAATTATGATGAACCAATTGCTAGTGAGTTTTGTGCACTAGATTATCTTTATGAAGTTTTGCTTGAAATTCATGAATCTGGAAATTGTGATGAAGTACTTCATGAAGTGATTCATTATAGATCTTTAAATAAAAAGCATGATTGCAATCATGTTATTATAAATTATATTAATGTCAATTGTGCTAATAATATGCAATACCCTAAGATTGGGGATGCTAGTTTTGCTATGTCCACTACTTGTTGCAATGATCACAATTGGGGTGATTCTTCTTATGATCTTGAAAATTTATTTAAGCCCCATGATGAATATGAGATTGATAATAATGTTTGCAATAATATTGGAAGTGGGTTTGGAAGAGTGTCAACTTTAGATCCCACATATTTGGATAATGTTAAATCTTATGAAGTTTTTGATAAAGTGGGTTCGGAGAGGTCATGACTTTATTTTATGATAATCCCACTATTTTGGAAGAGTGTCAACTTTGCATGCATGTGGTTCGTAAAGAGAATATTTTATGTGATAGTTATATTGTTGAGTTTGAATGCGATCACACATGTAATTATTATGAGAGAGGAAACTATGGTTGTAGAAATCTCCATGTTACAAAATTACCTCTCGTTAGGTTGAGAATGCTATCGTCTCTTTCTTCTTCCTTGCATATGCTAGTTTTTGATTTTCTTGATAATTTGTTTGCCTATAAGATGCCTATGCGTAGTAAGTATGTTAGACTTAGATGTGTTTTCGCATGCTATATGATGCTCTCTTTGTGCTTCAATTCTTGTCTTTCATGTGAGCATCATCAAAATTATCAATGCCTAGCTAAAAGGCTTTGAAGAAAAGCGCTTGTTGAGAGACAACCCAACATTTTTCCTTGCTATTTTGCAATAAATATTTCATCTAGCCTCTGGTTAGATGTGGTTTTTTGTTTTAAGTAGTGTTTGTGCCAAGTAAGACCTTTGGGATAGCCTACGGTGATAGTTGATTTGATTCTGCTGAAAAACAGAAACTTTTGCGCCCAGGAGATTAGTTTTCATTTTTCACAGAAGCGTGATAAAATACTGATTATTTTTGTAGAGTATTAATAAAAAAATCTAGGACTTCCTAATTTATCAGGATTTTTGGAGTTATAGAAGTATTAGAAATATCCAGATTGCTCCAGACTATTCTGTTTTTGACAGATTCTGTTTTTCGCGTGTTGTTTGCTTATTTTGATGCATCTATGGCTAGTATCGGGGGGT
This sequence comes from Triticum urartu, assembly GCF_003073215.2. Classification (NCBI taxonomy): domain Eukaryota; kingdom Viridiplantae; phylum Streptophyta; class Magnoliopsida; order Poales; family Poaceae; genus Triticum; species Triticum urartu. The sequence goes on along the minus strand of NC_053023.1, from coordinate 576,022,552 downwards.
ATGAACCATGGAAAGGTTGGAATATAGTAGATATGACACCAATATAAATAAAGAATGAGTTCACAACAGTACCAAAAGTGGTGATTTATTTTCTTATACTAACGGAGCTTAAGAGATTTTCTGTTGAAGTTTTGTGTTCTGAAGTTTTCAAGTTTTGGATAAGGATTTTATGAACTATGGAATAAGGAGTGGCAAGAGCCTAAGCTTGGGGATGCCCAAGGCACCCCAAGGTAATATTCAAGGAGGCCAAAGAACCTAAGCTTGGGGATGCCCCGGGAAAGCATCCCCTCTTTCGTCTTCGTTTATCGGTAACTTTACTTGAGGCTATATTTTTATTCACCACATGATATGTGTTTTGCTTGGAGCGTGTTGTATGGTTCGAGTCTTTGCTTTTTAGTTATTAACAATCATACTTGTTGTACACATCTTTTCGGAGCGACACGCATGAATCGTGATTTATTAGAATTCTCTATGTGCTTCACTTATATCTTTCGAGCTAGCCAATTTTGCTCTAGTGCTTCACTTATATCTTTTTAGAGCACGGAGGTGGTTTTATTTTATAGAAATTGATGAACTCCCGTGCTTCACTTATATTATTTTGAGAGTCTTTAGAATGGCATGGTAATTTGCTTTGGTTATAAAATTAGTCCTAATATGATAGGCATCCAAGAGGGATATAATAAAAACTTTCATATAAAGTGATTTGAATACTATGAGAAGTTTGATTCCTTATGATTGTTTTGAGATATGAAGATGGTGATATTAGAGTCATGCTAGTAAGTAGTTGTGAATTTGAAAATTACTTGTGTTGAGGTTTGTGAGTCTTGTAGCATGCACGTATGGTGAACCGTTATGTAACGAAGTTGGAGCATGAGATGTTTTTTGATTGTCTTCCTTATGAGTGGCGGTCGGGGACAAGCAATGGTCTTTTCCTACCAATCTATCCCCCTAGGAGCATGCGCGTAGTACTTTGTTTCGATGACTAATAGATTTTTGCAATAAGTATGTGAGTTCTTTATGACTAATATTGAGTCCATGGATTATACGCACTCTCACCTTTCCGCCATTGCTAGCCTCTCTAGTACCGCGTAACTTTCGCCGGTACCATAAACCCACCACGTATCCTTCCTCAAAACCACCACCATACCTACCTATTGTGGCATTTCCATAGCCATTCCGAGATATATTGCCATGCAACTTTCCACCATTCCGTTTATCATGACACATTCATTATTGTCATATTGCTTAGCATGATCATGTAGTTGACATCGTATTTGTGGCAAAGCCACCATTCATCATTTTTATACATGTCCCTCTTGATTCATTGCACATCCAGGTACACGGCCGGAGGCATTCACATAGAGTCATATTTTTGTTCTAGTAACGAGTTGTAATTCTTGAGTTTTAAGTAAATAGAAGTGTGAAGATTTTCATTATTAGAGCATTGTCCCATGTGAGTAAAAAAAGAGAAAGGTCAAATAAAAAAAGAGAAGGCCCAAAAAAATGAGAGAAAAAGAGAGAAGGGACAATGTTACTATCCTTTTTACCACACTTGTGCTTCAAAGTAGCACCATGATCTTCATTATAGAGAGTCTCCTATGTTATCACTTTCATATACTACTGGGATTTTTTTATTATAGAACTTGGCTTATATATTCCAACAATGGGCTTCCTCAAACGCCCTAGGTCTTCATGAGCAAGCAAGTTGGATGCACACCCACTTAGTGTTCGTTTTGATATTTCATAAACTTATAGCTCTAGTGCATCCGTTGCATGACAATCCCTACTCACTCACGTTGATATGTATTAATGGGCATCTACATAGCTTGATGATACGCCTAGTTGATGTGAGACTATCTGCTTCTTTTTTGTCTTCTCCACATCCACCGTCTATTCCACCTATAGTGCTATGTCCATGGCTCACGCTCATGTATTGCGTGAAAGTTGAAAAGGTTTGAAAACATCAAAAGTATGAAACAATTGATTGGCTTGTCATCGGGGTTGTGCATGATTTGAATATTTTGTGTGATGAAGATGGAGCATAGCCAGACTATATGAATTTATAGGGATAAGCTTTCTTTGGCCATGTTATTTTGAGAAGACATAATTATTTTGTTAGTATGCTTGAAGTATTATTGTTTTTATGTCAATATTAAACTTTTGTTTTGAATATTACGGATCTGAACATTCATGCCACTATAAAGAGAATTACATGGATAAATATGTTAGGTAGCATTCCACATCAAAAATTACCTACTCGTGGACGAGCGGGAATTAAGCTTGGGGATGCTTGATATGTCTCCAACGTATCTATAATTTTTTATTATTCCATGCTATTATGTTATCTGTTTTGGATGTTTTATATGAATTAATATGCTATTTTATATTATTTTTAGGACTAACCTATTAACCTAGAGCCCAGTGCCAGTTTCTGTTTTTTCCTTGTTTTAGAATTTCGCAGAAAAGGAATACCAAACGGAGTCCAAACGGAATAAAACTTTCGCAGTGATTTGTCTTGGACCAGAAGACACCCGGGAGACTTGGAGTGCAAGTCAGAAGAGCCACGAGGCGGACACAAGGGTGGAGGGAGCGCCCAAGGGGTATGGCGCCCCCAACCTTGTGGGGCCCTCGGTGACCCCCTGACCTAGATCTTCCTCCTATATATACACATATACCCTAAAAACTTCCAGGGGAGCCACGAAACCACTTTTCCACCACCACGGCCTTATATACCCATGAGATCCCATCTTGGGGCCTTTTCCGGCATCCCGCCAGAGGGGGATTCGATCACGGAGGGCTTCTACATCAACACCATTGCCTCTCCGAGGAAACGTGAGTAGTTTACCTCAGACCTACGGGTCCATAGCTAGTAACTAGATGGCTTCTTCTCTCTCTTCGATTCTCAATACAAAGTTATCCTCGATGTTCTTGGAGATCTATTCGATGTAATACTCTTTTGCGGTGGTTTTGCCGAGATCCGATGAATTGTGGATTGATCAGCTTATCTATGAATATTATTTGAATCTCCTCTGAATTCTTTTATGCATGATTTGATATCCTTGCAAGTATCTTCGAACTATCAATTTGGTTTGGCCAACTAGATTGGTTTTCCTTGCAATGGGAGAAGTTCTTAGCTTTGGGTTCAATCTTGTGATGCTCGATCCTAGTGACAGAAGGGGAACCAACACGTATTGTATTGTTGCCATCGAGGATAAAAAGATGTGGTTTTCATCATATTTTTTGAGTTAATTCCTCTACATCATGTCATCTTTCTTAAGGCGTTACTCCATTCTTTACGAACTTAATACTCTAGATGCATGCTGGATAGCGGTAGATGTGTGGAGTAATAGTAGTAGATGCAGAATCGTTTTGGTCTACTTGACATAGACATGATGCCTATATTCATGATCATTACCTTAGATATTGTCATACTTCTTATTTTCTATCAATTGCTCGGCAGCAATTTGTTCACCCACCGTAATATCTTCTATCTTGAGAGAAGCCTCCAGTGAAACCTATGGCCCCCGGGTCTGTTTTTCCATCATATAAGTTTCCGATCTACAATTATAGTTTCCTATTTACTTTCTTTTGGAATCTTTTAATTTCCATTCCATAAACCAAAAATACCAAAAATATCACTTTACCATTTATCCATCTCTATCAGATCTTGATAGCGGCTTGAAGCTATGTCGGTATTTCCCCGAAGAGGAAGGGATGATGCAACACAGCGATAGTAGGTATTTCCCTCAATGATGAAACCAAGGTTATCAAACCAGTAGGAGAACCAAGCAACACAACATAAACAACACCTGCACACAAATAACAAATACTCGCAACCCGACGTGTAAAAGGGGTTGTCAATCCCTTTCGGGTATGGCGCCCAAGATAGGCAAAATGGACGTCAATAAATTGTAGTAGATTGATAGATCGAACGCCAAACAAAATAAATAATAATAAATTGCAGCAAGGTATTTTTGTATTTTTTGGTTTAGTACATCTGAAAATAAAGGCAAAGGAAAATAGATCGCAAAGGCAAATAATATGAAGAAGAGACCCGGGGGTCGTAGTTTCACTAGTGGCTTCTCTCGAGAAAAATAGCAAACGGTGGGTGAAAAAATTACTATTGGGAAAGTGATAGAACTTCAAATACTCATGAGGATATCCAGGCAATGATCATTACATAGGCATCACGTCCGAGATTAGTAGACCGACTCCTGCTTGTATATACTACTATTACTCCACACATCGACCGCTATCCAGCATGCATCTAGTGTATTATGTTCATGGAGAAACGGAGTAATGCAATAAGAACGATGACATGATGTAGACAAAATCTATTTATGTAGAAATAGACCCCATCGTTTTATCCTCAGTAGCAATGATACATATGTGTCGGTTCCCCTTTTGTCACTGGGATCAAGCACCGTAAGATCGAACCCACTACAAAGCACCTCTTCCCATTGCAAGATAAATAGATCAAGTTGGCCCAACAAAACCCAAATATCAGAGAAGAAATATGAGGCTATAAGCAATCATGCATATAAGAGATCAAAGAAACTCAAATAACTTTCATGGATAAAAAGAGATAGATCTGATCATAAACTCAAAGTTCATCGGATCCCAACAAATACACCGCAAAAGAGTTACATCATATGGATCTCCAAGATACCATCGTATTGAGAATCAAACGAGAGAGAGGAAGCCATCTAGCTACTAACTACGGACCCCGAAGGTCTACAAAGAACTACTCACGCATCATCGGAGAGGCACCAATGGAAGTGGTGAACCCCTCTGTGACAGTGTCGAGATTGGATCTGGTGGTTCTGGACTCTACGGTGGCCGGAATTGATTTTCGTCGACTCCCCTAGGGTTTCTGGAATATTTGGGTATTTATAGAGTAAAGAGGCGGTACGGGGGGCACCCGATGTGGGCACAACCCACCAGGACACGTCTGGGCCCCCAGGCGCGCCCTGGTGGGTTGTGCTCCCCTCGGAGCAGCCCCCAGGTGCTTCTTCGACCCATTGGTTCTCTTCTAGTCCAAAATATCCACAAAACGTTTCACTGCATTTGGACTCCGTTTGGTATTGATTATCTGCGATGTAAAAAACATGCAAAAAACAACAACTGGCACTTGGCACTATGTCAATAGGTTAGTACCAAAAAATTATATAAAATGACTATAAAATGATTATAAAACATCCAAGATTAATAATATAACAGCATGGAACAATCAAAAATTATAGATACACTGGAGACTTATCAACTCCCCAAGCTTAATTCCTGCTCGTCCTCGAGTAGGTAAATGATAAAAACAGAATTTTTGATGTGGAATGTTGCCTAACATGTCATCTGATATTATTTTCTTTATAGCATGGACATTTGGACTTTTATATCGTTCAAAGCAATAGTCTAGTTTTGACATGATAACTTAAATACTCAAGCATATCAACAACCAACCATGTCTTTCAAAATATCACTGCTAAAATAAGCTATCCCTAGCCCATCATGCTCAATCATTGATCCATTCATGAAACACACTCGCATATTAACTGCACCCAATGCTCAAGTACGATCATAGTCCCCCTAGTTGGTGCTTTATAAGAGAAGATGGAGACTCTAATTCAAAAATAAAAATTGCATAAAGTTAATGAAAGGCCCTTCATAAAGGGAAGTAGCGATTTGTAGAGGTGCCAGAGCTCAAAGCGAAAATTGAGAGATAAAAACATTTTAAGAGGTGTGCCTTTCCCACCAACTAAAACGACTTAGAGTTCCTAACACTTTCCATGCTAGATATATCATAGGCGGTTCCCAAACAGAAATTAAAGTTTATTCCTTTTTCCACCATACTTTCACTTTCCATGGCTAACCGTATCCACCGGTGCCTTCCATACCAACACTTACCAAGGAATTTATTATTTGAAAACATAAATTAAATTCATTTTTCATTTCAGGATTGGGCATCCCTAATACCTTTGCCTTACTCTCGTGCAATGACAAGTGAATAAACACTCATCGTGAGAATAACACATCTAGCATGAAAAATATTAGCCACCCCTCACCGCCTCGCGAGCGGTACAAGTACACAAAAGAGAAATTTATTTTGAATAATAGAGATGGCACATACAAATTTTCTTAGAACGGCAAAAGAATACCGCATATAGGTACATATAGTGGACTCATGTGGCAAAACTGGTTTAAAGGATTTTGGATGCACAAGTAGTGATCATACTTAGTGCAAAATGAAGGCTAGCAAAAGATTGAGAAGCAACCAAACCAAGAAACGGATAATATCATAAGAGAGCATTAACCATAATTAGCAGCGAATAATGCACCACAAGTAGGATATAATTTCATTGCATGACTATTGACTTTCGTGCTTGCATAGGGAATCACAAACCGTAACAACAATATTCTTACTAAAGCATAATTACTCATCAAGATGACTCAAATATCACATCATCATATCTCAAAACTATTACTAAGAATCAAGTTTATTTTGTCCAATGATCTTCATGAAAGTTTTTATTAGATCCTTCTTGGATATCTATCACTTTGGAACTAATTTTCATGTGTTGCTTTTGATAAGCTCAAACAAATATAAGTGAAGATCATGAGCATAATATTTCTTTCTCTCAAATTAATTTAAGTGAAGCAAGAGAGAATTTCTTGAAAATTTTACTAACTCTCAAATAAATCTAAGTGAAGCAAGAGAGTATTTCTTCAAAAAATACTAAAGCACATCATGCTGAAAAGATATAAGTGAAGCACTAGGGCAAATCCATAGCTCATAAAAATTTAAGTGAAACATAGAGAGCAATTGTAACAAGTCATGGCATAATTTTGGATCTCTCTAATAGGTGTGTCCAGCAAGAGATCAAGACTAAAAACACAAAGTAAAAACATACAGGACGCTCCATGCAAAACATATAGTACATGACGAATAAAAATATAGCTTCGAGTAAAATACCGATGGTCATTAGAAGAAAGAGGGGATGCCACTCTGGGGCATCCCCAAGCTTAGTTTCTTGCTCTCTTTTGGATAATAGCTTGGGATGTCGGGGCATCCCCAAGATTAGGCTCTTCTTATTCCTTACTCCTTCATCATCGTAAGATAACCCAAAACTTGAAAACTTCAATCACACAAAACTCAACAAAAGCCTTCGTGAGATCCGTTAGTATAAGAAAACAAATCACTACTATAAGTGATGTAGAAAACCAATTCATATTTCGTTCTTAAATTATATCTACTGTATTCCAACTTTTCTATGTCAAAAACTCATGAAAGAAAACCATAGAATCATCAAAACAAGCACACAATGCAAAGAAAACAGAATATGTCAAAAACAGAACAGTCTATAGCAATCTGGATATTTCGAATATTTCTGTAACTCCAAAAACTCTAAAAAACTTAGGACGGCCTGGGAAATTTGTATATTAATCTACTACAAAAGTAATAGATATTTTATTGCTCTCTGGTTAAAAATGAAAATTATTTTCGCGAGCGCAAAATTTTATGTTTTTTCAGCAAGATCAAACATCTATCACCTAAGAAGATCCTAAAGGCTTTACTTGGCACAATCACTAATTAAAACACAATCATAACAGTAGCATAATTGTCCAAACACTCAAGAACAAAAAGCAAAAAGAAAAAATAAATTTCATTCATTGGGTTGCTTCCCAACGAGCGCTATAGTTTTATGCCCTTAGCTAGGCATAAATCAAGGATCTAAGTTTTGTCATCCTTGTTGAACTCTTCAATCAAACACTTAGAATTCTTCAAAGATTTAGCATAGAGATTTTCAATGACAATACTCCTAGGAACAATTTCAAAGAATTCATTTTTGCCAAAGGGATCTCTTATAACTTCAACAAAATCCGGGTGAATGCTAATCATCTTAAGATCCTCTTTACTATTACTAGAAGTTGCACCCTTGCTCTTAGTAACTTGAGTAGCCTTACCAATAATTACGGGAGTTTTTTCAATAGTTTTAGCGGAAGCAAAAGCCGTGCTTAAATTACTAAAGATTTCTTCCAGTTTATCAATCCGAGACGGGCTTTCTTCAATTCTTTCATGAATTACGATTCCCTTTTCTTTTAACAACTTAAAAACTTCTCCCGCTTTTGACCCAATCTTAGCGGAAAAATTATGCATCTTTTTATCAAAATTTTCAATATGCTCTTCAGTAAGCATTTTCTTTTCAATAGCATCTAATCTTTCCATGACATGCTCAAGAGTCAAAGTTATTTCATTAATCATAAGAGGTGGTGAGCCTACTAAATTTCCCATAGCATTAAAAGCATCAAGAGAGGGACACATCAAGAAATTCCCACCGGTAATCGTATCAAGGATGAATCTATACCAAGTGGTTATGCCCACATAAAAACAACAAAGAAGAACAACGGTAGATTGTTTACGGATAGATCTATTATGAGCATTGCAAATTCTATACCAAGCATCTTTTAAATTTTCTCCTCCCCTTTGTTTAAAGTTGAGAACCTCATTCTCAGGAGTGCATGCAATAGAGGAAGAACTATCCATGACAATAATAACGGCAAACAAGATTGCACACAAAAACATATCCGGCAAGAAAAAGGCGAACGAGAAAAAAGGGCGAATAAAACGGAAAATATTTGTGAAGTGGGGGAGAGGAAAATGAGAGGCAAATGGAAAATAATATAAATTGCAAGGATATGAGATTTGTGGTTAGGAACCTGGTAGATGTTGAAGATCCTTTCCGGCAACGGTGCCAAAAATTCCTTTTGATAGCGGCTTGAAGCTACGTCGGTATTTCCCCAAATAGGAAGGGATGATGCAGCACAGCGGCGGTAGGTATTTCCCTTAGTGATGAAACCAAGGTTATCGAATCAGTAGGAGAACCAAGAAACACAATGTAAACAGCACCTGCACACAAATAACAAATACTCGCAACCGGACGTGTAAAAGGGGTTGTCAATCCCTTTTGGGTACGACGCCCAAGATAAGCAAAACGGACGTGAATAAATTATAGTATATTGATAGATCGAACGCCGAATAAAATAAATAAGAATAAATTGCAGCAAAGTATTTTTGTATTTTCGGGTTTAGTAGATCTGAAAATAAAGGCAAAGGAAAATAGATCGCAAAGGCAAATAATATGAAGAAGAGACCCGGGGGCATTGGTAATGTCATGGAACACTTCTACGACAGCACGGGTATGACTATCTTGATTCTCTCATAAAATTGTCATGGATTTACATGCATGACAGAAAACGTGAACTACTATGACAAAAACGTAACATCACTGAAGTGTCTTTTTGTAGTGTAAGGATCAATTCCAATCAACATTTCAAACTAGTACTTTGTAATCGACTTTATATCTTCTTCAATGAACTCCGGTTCTTCGATCAAGTTTTGAAAGACTTTCTACTCGGATCGTTATTGGTTTTGGATATTCAGTCTCATTCAAAGCTTTAGACAAGGGTGCTATTGAGATATTGTGCCCTTATGTTATATCTTCCACTCTCGCGAGCACACACACTCACCAGTGCCTCACCGTGCTTGACAACACGCGTTGGGGCCTCGCCACCGACATGTTTGAGGTGAGCATGAGCTCGTACTCGAGCACGCGCACGCCCCACGCAAGCAGCAGCCGCTCACTCACGCACTCCCATGCCACTTCTGCACGCCCACTTCGACACTCTTACTTATCGAAAGGACTATGATAGATCCCCTGTACTTGTGGGTTATCCATGATCCACGCAGGGCTTCGCCTAAGCACTACGTGAATATGACCGGAGGCGTAAACTATGGAGGGGGGCAGCGCACACGGCTAACAATATATATATATATATAGGTTGGAGGGGAGGAGAGGCAGCCAGGGGGGCGCCCCAAGTAGGAGGAATCCTATCTGTGGTCCTACCAATTCGGCCTCCCCCTTTCCTATTCCTATTCGGAGTAGGAAGGCAAGAGGGGGAAGGGGGAATCCTATTTCGTTTTTCCTTTCCTCCTTCCCCTTTTCTACTCCAATTTGGCCAGCCCATATGGGGGGGTGCACCAGCCCCTTAGGGGCTGGTCTGTCCCTCTCTTGGCCCATTAGGCCCATATAGTTTGCCGATGGTTGCCCAGAACCCCTTCCGGTGACCCGATACGTACCCGGTACCCCCGGAACACTTCCAGTGTCCAAATACTATCGTCCTATATATGAATGTTTACCTATCGACCACTTCGAGACTCCTCGTCATGTCCGTGATCTCATCCGGGACTCCGAACAACATTCAGTCACCAAATCACATAACTCATATAATATAAATCGTCATTGAATGTTAAGTGTGCGGACCCTAAGGGTTCGATAACTATGTAGACATGACCAAGACACCTCTCTGCTCAATAACCAATAGGGGAACCTGGATGCTCATATTGGCTCCCACATATTCTACGAAGATCTTTATCGGTTAAACCGTTATGACAACATACGTTATTCCCTTTGTCATCGGTATGTTACTTGCCCGAGATTCGATCATCGGTATCTTCATACCTAGTTCAATATTGTTACCGACAAGTCTCTTTACTCATTTTGTAATACATCATCCCGCAACTAACTCATTAGTCACATTGCTTGCAATGCTTATTATGATGTGCATTACCGAGAGGGCCCAGAGATACCCCTCCGATACTCGGAGTGACAAATCCTAATCTCGATCTATGACAAACCAACAAACACCTTCGGAGATACCTGTAGAGCATCTTTATAATCACCCAGTTACATTGTGACATTTGATAGCACACAAGGTATTCCTCTGGTATCCGAGAGTTGCATAATCTTATAGTCAAAGGAATATGTATAAGTCATGAAGAAAGCAATAGCAATAAAACTTAACGATCATTATGCCAAGCTAACAGATGGGTCTTTTCCACCACATCATTCTACTAATGATGTGATCATGTTCATCAAATGACAACACATGTCTATGACTAGGAAATTTAACCATCTTTGATTAACGAGCTAGTCTAGTAGAGGCTTACTAGGGACACTGTGTTTTGTGTATGTATCCACACATGTATCAAGTTTTCGGTTAATACAATTCTAGCATGAATAATAAACATTTATCATGATATAAGGAAATATAAAATAACCACTTTATTATTGCCTCTAGGGCATATTTCCTTCAAGCACTTTTTGTATGCATATACCTTAAAACCAGGACATCTCTCATCCAAATGAAAGTGATGCATGAATAAACCCTTGGGGCTCTAAGAATAAGCACATCTTGGCTGAAGTCCAAAAGAATGCTGCCATGATTCATCACGTGCTTCGTGAAATCCAAAGCTTGAAGGAGATCTTGGTATAAACATCATAAAGGACAAGCCTACCACTTCATCACCACCATCACCGAAGAAGGAGAGTTAAGTACACAGGTATGGGCACAACCCTTAGCTTGTTCCAAGCTTGGGGGAGGTGCCCCAGTATTGTATCACCATCACTTTTATCTTCATTATCTATCTTAGTTCGATCCTTAGTTATTTCGTGATCTAGAAGAATAAAAGTATTAGTATGAAGTAGTTTTCGAGTGCTTGTTTCATGGTCATTCTATCTATGTAATCGAGTGTGAGAGTTATATAATAAAGACTAGTTTGAGTTTTGTTGCCTTACTTTCTTGTTTTAGTCGTGCAATAATAAAAGTTCATATGTTAATCCCATGGGGAGTAATGACTTCACATATAAGAAGTATATTGATAAAATTTATTGTAAGTTAACAAACATAGCATTGGTCAGTGATGCAATTCATGAAATAATAGTAAAGGAAGAGAGATTTCACATATAAATACACTATCTTGGACATCTTTTATGATTGTGAGCCCCCATTAATTATTTTTAGCTTGATCACATAGTTGATGTTGAACAAGGAAGACAATGTAATGGGTTATGTTTGCTTATATTCACACAGAAGTTATATTGTCATGGATCCTCTAACATGTGGTGTTTGATTATAATCTTTTGCTAGCCAAAATTTTATACTAAGTAGATATACTACTTGTATATCCAAAAACCCTTAAACCCAGATTTTGTCATAAGAGTCCACCATATCTACCCATAGATTGAATAAGATCTTTTGAGTAAGTTGTCATCGGTGCAAAGTGATGTCGCTTGAACTACGTCGGTATTTCCCCAAACAGGGAGGGATGCTACAGCACAACTACGGTAGGTATTTCACTCAGTTATAAAACCAAGGTATCAATCCAGTAGGAGAACGAAGCAACATTATGTAAATGGTACCTTCACACAAAGAACAAATACTTGCAACCCGACGCTTATGAGGGGTTGTATATCCCTCTTACGGTTAATGGCGTAGGAAATAGTGATAGATTGGATAAATAGATCTCGAATAAACACGGAATAAAAGATGCAAATAAAATATGCAACAAGGTATTTTTGGGTTTTTGTAATTATAGATCTAAAAATAAAAGCAAATAAAAATAGATCTAAAAGGCAAATAATAGATCGAAAATCAAATATAAAAAAGAATAGACCCGGCGGTCGTAGATTTCGCTAGTGGCTTCTCTCAAGAAATAGCACACGGTGGGTAAACAAATTACTATTGGGAAATTGATAGAACCTAAAATAATTATGACGATATCCAGGCAATGATCAATATATAGGCATCGCGTCCAAGATTAGTAGACCGAATCGCGCCTGCATCTACTACTATTACTCCACACATCGACGCTATCAGCATGCATCTAGTGTATAAAGTTCATGGAGAAACGGAGTAATGCAATAAGAACAATGACATGATGTAGACAAGATCTATTCATGTCGGAATAGACACCATCTTGTTATCATTAATAGCAATGATCAATACGTGTCTTGCTGCCCCTTTTGTCACTGGGAAAGAACACCGCACGACCGAACCCATCACAAAGCACCTCTTCCCATGGCAAGAAAAATCGATTAGTCGGCCTAACTAAACCAAAGATTCGAAGAATAAATACGAGGATATAAATAATCATGCATATAAGAGATAAAAAACTCAAATAACTTTCATGGATAAATAGATGTAATCATAAACTCAAAGTTCATCGGATCCCAACAAACACACCGCAAAATAGAGTTACATCAAATAGATCTCCAAGAGACCATTGTACTGAGAATCAAAAGAGAGAGAGGAAGCCGCCTAGCTACTGCCTACGGACCCGTAGGTGTATGTGATGAACTACTCACGCATCATCGGAGAGGCACCAATGAGGATGATGAACCCCTCCGTGATGGTGTCTAGATTGGATCTCATGAACTGGAACTTGCGGCGGCTGGAATTGTGTTTAGTCGACTCCATAAGGGTTTCTGAAATATTTGGGTATTTATAGGGCGAAGAGGTGGTGGGGGAGGCCACCGGGTGGGCACAACCCATCAGGGCGTGCCTGGGCCCCCAAGCGCGCCCAGGTGGGTTGTGCCCCCCTCGGGGCACCACTATGGTATTTCTTTGGCCCAAGTTGTGTCTTCCGGTCCATAAAAATTCTCCAAAAAGTTTTGCTGCGTTTGGACTCTGTTTGGTATTGATTTTCTACGATGTAAAAAACAAGCAAAAAAAAGCAACTGGCACTGTGCACTATGTCAACAGGTTAGTCCCAAAAAATTATATAAAGTTGCTATAAAATGATTGTAAAACATCCAAGAATGATAATATAACAACATGGAACAATAAAAATTATAGATACATTGGAGACGTATCACAAAGCAATAAAAATTGCTCCTAAATATGTATGATCTTTTATTGTAAGGTAAAATAAGCTTTGTAGAAACTTGTTGTGGTAAAGAAATAAAATCGACGAACTGCATAATAAAGGTTGCTATGACAAGAGGCAATAGAAAGTGACGTTCCTTTACATTAAGAGCTTGCACATCCAAATTAAAAAACACGTAACAACCTCTGATTCCTTATGCGAAGGGCCCATCTTTTACTTTTTAGCTTCTACTATTACATTGCAAGAGTCAATAATATTCGTCCTTATTCAACCCTTAATTATTCTCCCCTTGGCAAGCATCATGTGGTAGGGAAAGATTCAGGCACATATATCCAGTTGATGTGGGTAATCATGCGTTATTGTTGTTGACATTATCCCCGAGGAAAAAGCACCAGAGATGACTCACCCACAACGCACCAGGGCGCCCCCTAACTCCCCTGGGCGCGCCCTGCTCCCTTGTGGGGCCCATAGATGCCCTCCGCTGCCCTCCTTCGACTATATGAGGCCATTTGCCAAGAAAAAAAGAGAAGGCTTTCGGGACGAAGCACCGCCATCTTGGGATGGAACCTAGGCGAGTACTTTTCCTCTCTGGCGAAACGATTCCACCGAGGATACTTCCTTTCGGGAAGGGGAATTCGAAGCCTTCATTATCATCAACGTTCCTCTCATCGTGGGAGGACTCATCTCCGGCGCTAGCTTAAACCCTAGTTTATGTGCTATTTCATAAGGGGCTGATTTGGATCCATATGTTTTAGGCTATGGTTAATTTATCTTAATTCTTTTTTCGTAGTTGCGGATGCTTTTGAGAGGGGGTATCAAAGTGGGTTGTTTGTTCAAGTAAGAACAACACCCTAACACCGGTCCACCCAAAGTAGTGAACGCGAATCAACTGAACACGATGAACGTGACTAGACGAGAATTCCCATGTGTCCTCGAGAACGCTTTGCTTAATATAAGAAGTACTTCCGGCTTGTCCTTTGAAATAAAAAGATTGGGCCACCTTGCTGCACTTTGTTACTTTGGTTACTTGTTATGAATTATATCGCTATCAAGCTATCTGTTACTACTACTTTACAACACTTGCAGAGATTACCTTGCTGAATCCGCTAAGCAATTCCTTCTACTCCTCGTAGGGTTTGACACTCTTACTTATCAAAAGGACTACAATTGATCCCCTATACTTGTGGGTCATCAAATGTCACCATGCCTTTTTTGGTGACGAAACATGGTTTTACGTGACACAAGCGAAACGTCGCAAAATAGAGCAGATTTTGTAGTGATAGTAGTAACCCAAACTTTGTGACCAGAGATCCCGTAAATTAGGACCTAGAAAGAACAAGCTATTGGTTAACTGAGGAGAGTAATATATGACCGTCTCCAGGTGAAGATGCAAAACTCTCAGAGCATTAAGGCAGGTTGGCAACATACCTTAATATGGTTGTATTGGCTATGATTAGCAAAGATGCTGTCCTATAGAGCAGTCTTGAAAGAACACACCTATGTAAGCTTCGTTTGTGAATGTTGCGGTCTATGAGACTTGGGTGATCTCTAATAAGGTCACGAAGAGACCAGGGAGCATGAAATGTATGCTCCAAACCACGGGGTAGCCTACTGACAGTTAGGTACTAGTCAAGACTTTGAGTGAAACCCATTCACACAAAATAGCAATTCAAGGCATAGTCCATTGTCAAGTTGTGGATGGATGTAACTTGAAGCTCTAGCCAAAAGTTCAAGTTAACAGTCTCTGTTGAAACACTAGTAAAGTAAACAAGTAGCAAGAAAAGACAATTCTCTAAATGGGTATTTGAGATCTCGTGGGGGGTTGTTAGAAATAACGGGTCTAGCCCATGTAGAATTTCTAAAATCTCAAACTAGGCCCATGAATAAATGGCAAGTGGTGGTTCTAAAGTTTAGTACCACCCTGAAAGTTGAACAGGTATAAGGCCTCTTTATATAGTGGGTTCTCTACACCACACTTAGTGACATATGAAGGAGAGAAATAGAAGACAACACGCGCATGCTCGCTGCTTGCCTGGCCTTGCCAGGCTTGGGCCGGGGCGACGCGTGCGTGCGTGCAACATGCGGGTGAATGGTCTGCCAAAATACGGTCTATCGTCTTGTAGGGGCGCATCTTCCTTTTTGTCGTTTATTTTTTGATATCTTGGCAGACAAGTTATTTATTTCTTGTTCGACAAGTATACGACTTAGAAGCCAAGTTGGTTTGAGATCTTGACCCAAGACATGATACCAACTCTGGTCCTATTATATATACTGCTACTGGGCGCGTCCAAAGACACATCAAAACACCTAGGGTTTTGCCTCATATCGTAACTCGCGTCGCCACCGTAGTTTACTCCATTTCGAACGCCGGCATGCATCGGCGTGCGGGAGAGCAGGTCTCCGAAACGCGACTGCTCAAGTTCGTTATCACAGGACATCTTCAGTCCAAGTTGGCGGCACTATTCATCATCGTCTTCAACACCATTAATAGATTGTCGCCAATATCATCATCAACAACGTCGCTCCTGCAGCAGCTAACGAACAGTACATCCATCGTGATTTGTTCATGGCTCTATTTGTAGTTGTTGTTACTTGTGCGATGCTGATGTGCATGTTTTACTGTTCATATAGTATGCTAGATTTGTTGCATACTATTTTCTTTTCTGGTCATGAAATATTTACTGAAATTAATCATGAACTTACCTGATTTTCGAACAAGAATAACTCAATAAAATAAAGGGACTAGCTATCCAACGAGCTAATGGAATGTTGGGACCTAGACAAGAAATAATATAGTTTAGCCTGGCTCTATGGATAAGAAGATGTAGCTCTTCCTTAAGCTTCCTCTTGCAATTGTACAAACTTAGTTGGATTAATCTGAATCATTCCCGGTGATCTAAATAGTCCAAGAGATCAAGATGAAGAGCTCCAGGAATAAATGACACACTCATCAACCTCTTGAAGTGAGCCATTATATCCCGAATTTGACCTGGGTTGGATTCCAGCATGAACAGGAAAATATGTTTTTTCTCTAAGAAAAGATGCATGGGACTGATATTGCCAAGTTAATTGCCGAAATGGCTGGCATGAAAAACCATTATTTCAATTAGAACTCTAGACTAAGATTATTTATGGCTGAAATCTTCTAACGCATTCCTCAACTCTTTTTTTTTTGCGGGTAACGCATTTCTCAACTCTTTCCCCATTTGTTCGTCCAGACACTGTCAAAACAGAAAAATGACACGCAGCAGGGTCTAGGAAACTCCCGTATGTGTCTGGACTGTCCAGTTTTTTCTATTTACACATCAAATTTGGAGGAAATTGAGCCCCTCCGAACATGTCTGTGGTCCACGCCATGTCCGTGCTACCCCGTAACCAACCCATCCCTCTTCCCTCTTTGTCCATCCCCACTGAAGCCACACACACCGGACAATTGGGGGATGTTTGTGGACACGTCCGGGAGATTCACTCACTGCGCATGGAGATGCCTTTAAATTCATTGTGTAAAAAGAAAACACATTGCATCCTTGTAATATATTAGGCCCGGCTTCCCCAAAAGCTTGAGCACTTACTACTCCTATAGCTAGCAGTAGACGGCGACGCTAGCTCAGCTAAGGTCGCGTCCACGCTCCACCCATCAGAGTCTGCATCAAATACCAGAGGCAGTCACATGAACTTTCCCCGGCCACCATGCGGCCACGTACATGGGTCGATCGCTGCAACCTTAAAACCTCCTGCTCTCTGGAGTACCATCTCTCTCAAGTTACAGCCCTCCAGGAAAGCATACTGGTACGGGCATGTGCTCCGTGTCAAGCCCCTACTGGCTTTCGGCGTTTTAATAGTAGTACCCTTATCTCTTGCAGCAGCCCGGCCGGCCACACCCACGCTCCCGATCCCCCAATTTCGGGACCAAGACCGGCGCTGCGCTGAGCCGGTCGCGCCAGCCAGCCAGCCAGCCAGCCTAGCTGTAGTTAGTGGGAGTGGGAGTGGGAGTGGGGCGCCGCGGCCAGCGATGCCGGCCTCGCTGCAGCCAGAGCGGGCACGAGGCCGAGGCCGGCGCGAGGAACCCTAGAGTGCCCTGCTGGAGCTCTGGCCCACCTCGACCTCGATCGCCCCCCCTTGGCCTATAAATCTGCACGGCCGGTACACAGCACTGGACTCCTCTCCTCCTCGATCGATCTTTCGGTCTTTCCAAACCAAAACTAACGCCCGTTTCTTTCGCATGGGCTCGTAGTCTCGGCAGTAGTGGTTGCGCGGTGCCGGACGGGTGATGGTATGCGGTGGGGGCGATGGGGGTGAAGCGCGGCGAGCGGGATGGTGCCGGCCGGCCGGGCGCGCGCGCGGTGACAGAAGAGAGTGAGCACACGGCCGGGCGGGACGGCACCCGCCGGATGGTGCCGTCGCGGCCGCGTGCTCACTGCTCTATCTGTCACCAGCTGCTTCTTCGGGTTTCCGTCTACCCCCGGCCGGCCCTCCTCCGCCGTTCGTGCCTAGCCCTCTCGCTCTCACTGCATGCCCAGCGCGCGGACAGACACACGGTTCCAGTACCATTTTCTTTCACATCTCGCAGGCGAATGAATTAGCGATATTGTTTAGTTTCACTTTCATCCCCATTATCGATCCGTCTAGTATGATATCTTGAAATTACAATCCATATGCGTGTGATTTTTGGGTCATTTTTTCATGAACCGTTTGGTTCGAGTAGGTAGGTAGCGGCTGTACTAGCTGATGGTTTTCCCTCCCATGCTTGTACGACGCCGTTCGTTCATCTTTCCCGAGGAGCCTGCCCTATTCCACCTTTTCTGCTCCCCTTTCTTGGGAAGGAGATGCATATTCATTGCGCCATTGATGGATCTCGGAGCACGAGCATCGATCACGACGCAGGAATCTACTCCTCCTCCAAGGTAGCAGTACAGTAATTTTTAACCAGATCTGTTCACTGCTCGCACCTCCTCCTCTTACATCCATCTTCCTCTTTCTCTTCCAGGACAGGAACAGTTAACAAACAGTTCAACGAAGCACCAGCCCAGAGTTCACATGCAAACTGGCTCCGTCAGACAGGAGCTCTAGCATGGGTTTAATTTGATCTGACGGTGGATGGATAGCACACCACGGCCACACAGATCTGCTGCTCCTGCCATTTTCCACTACCATCAGGTCAGTACTTATCTTGTGCTGTCTCCTGTCCTTTCTGTTATTCAGTATTACTACTGCACATCGCTAGCTGGGTGGTATTCAAAGTATGAGTAATGGTGCAACGATACGTTGTCCCCTAGCTGTGGCTCCACAAATGTAGGATACACTGTTGGGCTACTGTTCCATTGATGGCTCTCGTACATACACGCTATCGTCACAATCCTCGCCCCACCTTGCATGTTTGACCCGAGCTTGGGCCGGGATGGTTTCCGTGCAGTGGAAGAAATTTCAACAGAGACTGTTCCCAGTGGATCATATAATCTCGCAGAGCGAGAGAGAGTTGCCCCTGCAAAATAATGCTTTTTTTGAGATAGACTGAAGTTTTGGGTCTAAAGATTTAATAAGATTAAATAGCTAGGCGAGTTGGCTGCTTCTAGCAATTGATCTGCTTGCAAATTAAGTTATTATGTTATTGTTTCATCTGTTGGTAGACGTTAATTATAGGTGTGGAGAAGTTTCCTGTGCAAATCCATGGATAGCACACACAAACTCACCAGGTACCAGCTGGTTTTTCATACTCCGTTAGCTCATTTCTAGGTTGAAATGCCGAAGTCCCCATTTCAAAATATAAGACTCATTAGACAAGGTTTTGACCAATAATTATTTCAATAATATGCAATTATTGGTGTGATACTCAATTTCGAAAATTATGTCCATAAGTAAATACTCCCTCTTATATTTCTTTACAGAGGGAGTCTACTAATTTTGAAAACGGATCTAGTGACATTAGATTCATGTCAAATAAACCAAGTATACATTAACAAAGCAGTTTTGTGTGTGTGTGTGTGTCTGTGTCTGTGTCAAAGCCTCCTCATAACGAAACAACAATATGATTTATATTTTGAAATGGAGATTGTAATCAGCACAACTGTTCATTGTTTTCCTTTCGAAAAGAAGAGCCAGATTTAGTATGATGAGTATCTAAGTTTGATCTAACTAAGTTGCAATATTTCATGCTTTATGTTTATGTGGCTAGAAAGTGTGGGTTTTTAACTGCTGCCCTACATGCATACCTAATTACTATATGATGAAAGTTTTCTAAAAACATGCTCTGCGCCAGTATTATAGTTATCATTTTGCTGTAAATATGTAACTGCACTTAGTATATCCATCTGCCCCTGGAAAATTTTGTAAGTAGCTAGATCACACCATACATATGCAAAATCTGAGATCCTCTGCAGGTTGGTGTCCTCCATTAGTCTTTTGTTATCATCAAATTATCGTTGGCCCATGAGTCTTGCATGCATGCATGGGAGGGGTACTGGTCTATATATAACTTTTTTCATGGCATTCGTCTCTGACCCTGATTATTTGTTACTTCATGTTTTGTTTAGAAGCATGTCAATACGAGCACTTTGCTGCATCTCTTGTGAGGTAATCCACCACTGTCAACTGTATTGTACTCTAGGAATATACAGTGCCCTATTTTAATTATAAAATTCAGCCTTGGAATATACAGTAGGGTCATAAGATAAACTTCCACAGTGATTTTGATCCCCACCGTATTGTTCACAGTCAATTAGTATATGATAATGCGCGGAAATATCTTTTACCCCAAAGTGTGTTATAAACTCTAGTTTGATGAAATGCATGAGCTTAGCTGGGGCAATTGAGGGTTACATATTAAATAAGAAAACTAGGGGAATTACATATATTTGACTTAAAAGGTGACTGCAGCTCAAACCATTGACAACACTGCATCCTCGTGCATCACCACTATGTTGTATTGGTGTCTCTGCATGGTTAATACTTACTGCTAGTCTGCAGTCGTTGTACCCATGTATGGAGTCTATTTATCCTAAATGCAGTTTTGCAGTATGGCTTCAATAAATATGCTTCTACTTAACTACTATGTGTACCAACGTTCCAAAGTTGATATAGATAAGAGCATTTGAAAAGCCACCACTCTTTAATTTTAACAATTTTTTTTGCGGGTGCGTTTCTAAGAAATTACTGTGCTAAGCTATACATATAACAGCTATGTTCATCTTTAGAGCCTCTTATTATCGCATTGTGTTGACCTGTGGGATTTAACATATTGCTTGAGGATTTGTTAGATAAAATGACTTTTACATAAAAGAATTAATACTGCAAACTTTTATACATTTTCTCGGTAGTGGCACATGATGTATATTGTACGCTAGGTGCATGCGGGAATAAGCTAAGTGTTGGATACACCCATACATGTGATCACAGAAAGGAATCAAGGGCATCGTCTTGTTAGCAGTCTACAATTTGAAGTAAATCTGTAGGAGACAATAAACTCCTACGCATGTTGATAAAATTGAAGTATTCAAGTACAATAAAGGCTAGCTGCACATCAAGTTAGACACATATAATTCATATGTCAAGTAGTTATCAAACTCTATAATTTAATCAACATGAATGAATGTATATACATATAGGTTGTAAAAATGGAAAACGAAAATTCAAGTAGTGCATGGTTTTTTTTGCTTTACACTTTTTTTTGCGTGCTTCATACATATGTGCATAGCCTTAATCAGCTCTATATGGACACAGTGACATGTTCTAGCCAAGTAGGGGATTTTGGAATCTACTTTTGTTTGAATGAAATGGTTGCATGTATTGTCCATGCTCAGTCGTGTGATCAGAAATAAACCTTTCGTCATGAAGAGATAGTATTGCCTTCCTGACAATTGGCAGAATTTTTAAAAAATCTTTTGATTACTTCATTATCAACCATTATTTCGATTAGATTATTAAACCTAAGCAATAAGATTGATGCACGTTGAAATGCTGCATGTAATACTTATTGAAGAAAATATGCGCTTTCCCTATTAAAACTATTTGTGTCTTACTAATTTATCCACTCATGATGAATTTTGGGAACCCGTTCTTCTTTTTACTAGCGAGTAGTGACAATGCACGCCAAAGCATGCCAGACTGACACAAATCGTACATGAAAACTAGTCCTCTTCATATTTACACACATATTTGGGAAAGAACACATGTATACCTTTCTGAATAAAGAACTATTTCTCCGTCTGGAATTAACTGTCCCTATGAGTGAATCTACACACTAAAAACGCGTCTAGATACACTCATTTCAGCAACAATTAGTCCTGGACGGAGGTTGTATATACCACGGGGACATCATCAGTTCTGTAAAGCATGAGATACAAGAGTTTTCATGTATACAATCTGGAATAGGGGGATACTTATGAGGTGATGAATTACTTACAGGAGGTAAGTTTTGTTACGAATGTTGTTGGGTCTAACCCTAGATAGTACGAACTGGTTTTCGGGGACAGAGGTAGAAGAAGAAGTAAACGCATAGGTGTTTTGCGGCGACAAACGCCTCGCTGACGAACAGCGTTTTTCTCCAGCTCAAACTGTAAACAAATCACGAGCTACATAGACCTATATAGGCAGACGCACGCCACCGGCGCTACAAAACCGCCAACAACCTGGACGCACCACACATCTCGTAACAAACACGAGATCAGCCAGCTTTTTAGCTAACAGAAACGCAGCGCTCACGGAGCCTCCCTAGCGATCCGGTCTTCCATCGATCGTGAGCCCGGCTTGCTCGTCCGCCCGACCTGGCACCAGGTTCCTCCCGTTGCACCTGCTGCACGCTATTTCGATCGCCATACGATCGCCACAAACCGGCTAGACTCGACCTAAACACACGCGCACACATACGCTGGTGACCATGGACAGGAACGCGCACACACACGCGACGCACATCCGTACACACACGGTTTATTGCTAACAATGAATGTGACATTGGATCTATAATTTTTTCTTTTCAACATAATTTTTTGATCTGGTAAAAATGAAATTAGTACTATATGAGTCATATGTGTTGTAGACACCAGACAGAGCAGTGGTTTATCCAAACTTCAAAAATAATAATCTATTTTTCTAATCCGTTTGTGAGAAAGTGCGAAAAGAGCCAAGAGACTTGAATTTTGGACTTCAACAGTAAGGATTGATGAATTGTACAGACGAATATGGAGAGTAATATTTATACACACCCACTATAATGAGATTATGAGTTTGATTAAATATATCGGACGGCTGATGGAACTAGTGCTTTTCATAGTATTATTATGGAAGGTCGAGCTTTTCATGTTGGTATAGAAATGGGGTAAATTGTTCTTTTTTTTTATTGTCAATCTTTATGTTCAAATTATTGGCTCAAGTTTATAAACGAATAATGGAACAACTACTGCACAAGAAAGGGTATATTGCCATGGCCAAGAGAGGACTAGAAGCCTTCTTGTAAATTTCAAAATAAGATCAGTTTATTTATATAATTTCAAAATGAGATTAGTTAACATCAAACAAGAATTTGTTGGATATAACAGGGAAAGCAATTAATAAGAATTGAACGTGACACTACTATATATAAAAAGTAGTTGCAGGTCTTCTCATTAGAAAACAAATGTTTGTGTGCATGATTTAAATTTTCTTATTAACCGACACAAAGTTTCAAGACTTGATGGTATGTTAAACGGGCAGGGTTTAGCTAAGACATATGATTAAACTTATTTGATGTATTAGTTAGTGGTAGATTATCTTCCTAGCGTGTTCTAAATTACCTTTTTTAGGGAATGTTCTAAATTACCTTTTAAAGCGTGTTCTAAATTACCTTGAAAAAGACCGCTGCCTATGTGTGGGAGATTGGGATATAGTTTTTCTTAGAACCCTACTATACACACGGCACTACACACGATTTCTGTATGACGCTCAAGATCACACCATCCGACTGCAGTAGCATTGCTCCACCGTTTGATATGAGTGTCGGCTGCATGTCGTGTCGTTGTTCTTGGGCTAGCTGATTTGCTGCCGATAGGACACTATCCATGTCGGCCAGCATGTCTCTTGATCTAGAGACGTTGTCTTGGAGCTCCATCATTCTGTGGATGAGCTTGGTAAACTTTTCCTCTAGATTAGGAACTCCTCGCGTGACCTGTAGTTTGTGGATGAGAGCTGTGGCGGCCTGGAGGTCGCGGGCTCGTGTTGGTGGAGGTGCGACCTCTCTGGGTTCAGTGAAGCCTATGCTGATCCCGTCCGCAGGCTGCAAGGTCTTGGAAGGTAGCTCATGGGCGGCGACGTGATCGGCGCAACCGTTCGTAGTCTATTGTTTCCTGTCATCGCGCTTCTCGCTCGGCGGCCTTCCGGGTGCGCTGTTGAAGCTGCAGATGTGTATTTAGGCCCCGTTCGGGAATCTACCGTTCCTAGGATCTGCATAGCGGCTGTTTGCTGGCACCTAGATTTTTCACTACAGCTCCGTCCGCTCCCAGAGCGAAGACGTGGAGCGGAGTGAAGCTGAACGGGGCCTTAATGTAGCCACACGGAGGGCCTCCATTGCCCGAGCCGCCAAATCGTTGTCGGGTATTGGTGTGGTGAGGAGGTTTATGGTGTCCGCGGAGATGACTAGTTACATTATCGCAACGTCCACAAGGCTTGAGGTTGTTGTTGTGGGGCCGTAAGATGCGGGGTTGTGAGCCCCGCGGTTGTTGTTGTTGCGTTCGCGGTGGGTACAATTAAGTTGTTAGAGCAATTTTCATGGGACGACCCATTTCGTCTGTCGTTGTCCGTTTGAGTTGGCATGGACAGAAAAGTCGGCCCAACGCGCCGACCCAAACGGACGCGCGTCCGCTTTTTGTTCGCCTGCTGACCTATTTTCGATCCATTTTTGAGCCGGATTTGCGTCGGCGCGGACACGAGACGGACGCGCGCGCGCTCGCCCTCTCCCCTCCCCGGGCCTGCTGGTCGGTGGCACATTGACCTCTCCCCATCCAACAACACACCCTCGCCTGCCTCCTTCATCGCCGACGCCGCCGGCCATTTTTTCCGATAGAAAAAGGATACATATATAGTTCTGGCATAGACAGATAAAAGAAAAGATCAACTACTCGTTGATTTTCGACTTTGACTCGGTAATGTCCTCCTCCGACGTCTGAATGTAGGCATCAACATACCATTCGTCCTCGGAGTCCTAGGACGACGCTTCTCCTAGCTTCATGTTCAATTGAGCGGCCTGCTTCCGCGCACGCTTGTTCTCCCGATAGGCGGCTCGTTCCGTCCTCCTCGCCTCCCTCTCCGTCCTCCTTTGCTTGTAGAACTGACGCTCGTTGATGATGTCCTATGGGAAGCGTTCGCGCCACACCGTCATGGCTTCCTCGTCCATCTCGGCCATGGCGAGGCGACGCTGCCGCCTCCGATTGTCACGACGATCCTCGTCGGTGAAAAGCCGCGGGAGAGGCGCGAGATCCTGCGCCCGCTGGCTCGTCGACACGTCCGGAGGCGCCACGCCGCTGCGTCGTACGTGCGGGCCGCCTCCTCTGCGGTGTCGAAGGTGCCGAGACCGAGGCGTTTCTCGCCAAACCAGATCTTGAAGGAGAAGCCACCGGAGCGGCGCTCGCGGACTCCGCGGAAATCCGAAGCGCCCAGGCGGGGCAACGACATGGTGGCGCAGAGGCGGCGAGGCTAGTGAGAGGGGGCGAGGCCAGTGGGCGGCAGACCAAGTGTGAAGGGAGCGCCTTCTTAATAACGCGCGCCTGACGCGGCGCGCCAAAACCAGCACGCGCGATCCTTTTCCCCGCGCTAGAGCGCCAAAACCAGGGCGACGACATGGCCGCTGGCATGATCTATGGCCGTGGGCCTTTTTTAAAAATTGCGCGCGGACATGAAATGGGTAGGCGCATTGGGCGCACTGTCGATCCAAATCTAAAAGAGGGTGGACGTCGGGCGGGCGGCCACCCAAACGGATAAAAAGCGGACAAAAGCGTCGTTTGTTTGGGTCGCCCCGTTGAAGTTGCTCTTAGGCCTAAGAATGTGCCCACCGGTGCTGCCATCATGACTTGCTAGAGATATATTGCTTGTTGCATCTCATCGTGTGAGGCCTCCTCGGAGGTTGGTCGACTATCTCCGTTCTCTTCAAATGGATCTTATTCGGATTGACCTTTGCGTCTCTGACCTCTATGTCTGGGGTTGTTGGGAGCCCCACGTCGTTGTCGTTGGGAATGGAGATCACCTCATCTTCACCAGTCTCGTTGTCAGAGAGCGAGATGAGATCGGTTGTGCTGGTGTTGCAGTCGGAGACGAAGCCGTCGATGATGTATGTGACGCCCCCGATTCAATCGTACACTAATCATACATGCAAACATGTACGATCAAGATCAGGGACTCACGGGAAGATATCACAACACAACTCTACAAATAAAATAAATCATACAAGCATCATATTACAAGCTAGGGGCCTCGAGGGCTCGAATACAAGAGCTCGATCATAGACGAGTCAACGGAAGCAACAATATCTGAGTACAAACATAAGTTAAACAAGTTGCCATAAGATGGCTAGCAAAAACTAGAATACATATCAAAAGAGGCGCATGCCTCTTGCCTGGGATCCTCCTAAACTACTCCTGGTTGTCGTCAGCGCCCTGCACATAGTAATAGGCACCTTCAGAGTAGTAGGAGTCGTCATCGACGGTGGCGTCTGGCTCCTGGACATCAACGTCTAGTCGCAACAATGGAATATAGAAACGGGGGAAAAGGGGGAGCAAATTAACCGTGAGTACTCATCCAAAGTACTCACAAGCAAGGAGCTACACTACATATGCATTGGTATCAATGAAAGGGGGTAGTATATGTGGACTGAACTGCAGAATGCCGGAATAAGAGGGAGATAGCTAGTCCCGTAGAAGACTACGCTTCTGGCCGCCTCCATCTTGCAGCATGTAGAAGAGAGTAGGTGGTAAGTTCACCAAGTAACATCGCATAACATAACCCTACCCGGTGATCCTCCCCTCGTCGCCCTGTGAGAGAGCGATCACCGGTTATATCTGGCACTTGGAAGGGTGTGCTTTATTAAGTATCTGGTTCTAGTTGTCATAAGGTCAAGGTACAACTCCGGGTCGTCCTTTTACCAAGGGACACGGCTATTCGAATAGATAAACTTCCATGCAGGGGTGCACCACATTTCTCAACACGCTCGATCCCTTTTGGCTGAACACACTTTCCTGGGTGATGCCCGGCCTCGGAAGATCAACACGTCACAGCCCTACCAAGGCACAACAAAGAGGTCAGCACACCGGTCTAAATCCTATGCGCGCAGGGGTCTGGGCCCATCGCCCATTGCACACCTGCACGTTGCGTACGCGGCCGGTGAGCAGACCTAGCAACCTCCATTACAAAGGAAGTTGCGTTACGCGGTCCAACCCGGCGCGCGCCGCTCAGTCGCTGATGTCACGAAGGCTTCGGCTGATACCATGACGTCGAGTGCCCATAACTGTTCCCGCGTAGTTGGTTAGTGCGTATACGCCAGTGGCCATACTTAGATCAAATACCAAGATCTCGTTAAGCGTGTTATTTTGAAGTAACCGCGAATGCCGACCAGGGCCAGGCCCACCTCTCTCCTGGGTGGTCTCAATCTGCACTGTAGCTCCGCCAAAAAGATCCACACAGAGGGCCGTCGGGAAAGTATGTCCTTTCAGCCCCCAATTCGTGAATCAACCGTGGGTACTCAACGAGCCGACCCGACTTTAGTCACAACATGTATCATGTGTAATATGTGTAGTATAGACCCGTGATCAACACCCGACGTGACCCGATAATATAGCATGGCAGACTGATAAGAATGTATGGCCACTGATGATAAACTAGCATCCTATACTAAGCATTTAGGATTGCAGGTAAAGGTAACAACAGTAGTAGCAAGGACAGGTTATGCAACATAATAGGATTAAGGGAAAGCAGTAACATGCTACACTACTCTAATGCAAGCAGTAGAGAGAAGAATAGGCGATATTTGATGATCAAGGGGGGAGGCTTGCCTGGTTGCTCTAGCAAGTAGGGGTCGTCAACAACGTAGTCGATCGGGGCACCAGCAGCAGCGTCAGTCTCGTAGTCTACCGGAGAGAAGAGGGGGAAGAAACAATGAATACAATGCAAACAGATGCATATCGATGCATGACATGACAAGTAACGGTGCTATGTGTGCCCTAACGCAGTAGGAGGTGATATCGGCGAAGGGGGAAAACAACCGGGAAAGTATCCCCGGTGTTTCGCGGTTTCGGACAAACGAACCGGAGGGGAAAAGTTGCGTGTTCGCTATGCTAGGGATGTGTGGCGGACGAATGGGTTGCGTATCCGGATTCGTCTCGTTGTTCTGAGCAACTTTCATGTACAAAGTTTTTCCATCCGAGCTACGGTTTATTTTATATTAATTTTAAAAGATTTAAATCATTTTTAGGATTTATTTGATTATTTTAATTCAACATTATCCAGAATAGTGCTTGCTGATGTCAGCATGACATCAGTAGTCAATAGGGGTGTTGACTGGTCAAACTTACATGAGGGCCTCGTCTGTCATTGACTGATTAATTAACTAACAATTAATTAGGTTAATTAGTGATTAGGCTAATCTAATTATTATTAAATAACTTAATTAATTCTTTAATTAATTAATTAATTTAATTATTATTTATTTAATTATTGTTTTTTTATTTTTTTAAAACGCTCAGGGGGCTGGGCCCCATGTGTCATAGGGCCAGGGGCCTTAGCGGGTGTGGGGTTTACGGGTGCCGGGTGTGGGCACCAGAACGGCGAGTCCCGAGCGGAGCCAGCCGGGGCGCCGCGGGTGGTTCACCGAAGCGCGGCCACGGCGAGCAGACGAGGGAGGGCGGCGACCGCAGTGCGGAGCAGGCGGTGGCATCGGCAGCAGAGAGTCAGGCGGGGGGCCGCAAGCAGCGAGCGGTGGCGCGGCTGGGCGAGGACGGCGCCGAAGCAGGGGGCAGCCGCGTGGGGAGGCTGGAGCGGTGCGATGGACGCCGAGGAGGGAGGTCGGGCATGGTGTGCGGGGGCCCGAGGCGACGGCGGCCTCGCTTGGCAGCGACAGGGGCGAGGCGCAGCGAGGCGTGGCGCGGTGGTTGCTGAGGCCGGACACGGTTGGAGGTGGCCGTGGACGGCCCTGGCGGGCGGCGGGGCTCGCGCAGGCACATGTGGGCGCACACGGGGTGAGCGGGGGCGGGCAGGATCCGCGGCGGCCAGCAGCGACGGTTTCATCGCGGGGAGCAAGGGCGGCAGTTGCGGTGAGCGCGCATGGGCGCGGCCCGGTGCTTCGAGGCGAGGGGCAGCAGCGAGCAAAGGGGGAGGGGTCCGCGGGCGAGAGCGGGAATGGGAGGGCGGAGGCAGGGGCGTTGGAGCGCGGTGCGTGCTGCGGCAAGGCGGGCGACGGCAACGCGGAGCTCGGACGCGGGTCGGCGACGTGCAACAGGGAGGGAGGAGATAAGAGGAGAAGGAGGCCGTGGCCTCACCAGCGGTGTAGGGGACTGGGCAGCGGGGCGTGGGGAGGACGAAGGGGACGGTTCGACGCAGGGGAGGAGGCGGCGATGACGTCCGGTGAGGTGGCGATCCGAGCGGCGGCGGCGTCAAGCGCCGAGGCGCGGTCGTGGGCGCGTCGGGTGCAGGATGGCGCGGGCGCGCGGTGACGGGGGAGTCCAGCGAAGGGGTGTGGGCGAGGCGTCGCGAGAGAGAGGGGGAGCGGTTTCGTCCCCGATCCAGATCGGATCTGGAGGGGGAGAGGAGAGACGTGGGGAGTGGGGAGTGGGGGGTGTGCGGTCATGGGAGGGGAGGTTAGGGTTTTGGGGTAGTGGGGGATATGGGTGCAGTTGGTGGGCCGGCCTGGCGGCCTGGTGGCCTGCTGGGCTGTGGCCCAGTGGGGGAAGGCCTTTTCTCTTTTTGGTTTCTTTTACTTTTTATTTATTTTACTTTTTTGTTTTATTTTAGTTACATTTTATTTAGTTTTAGTAGAGTATAAAAGTTGTAACTAGTTTAGTATATATAATAATGCCACATTTCGAACATTTTAGTTTTGTTGTTTGAGAACCTTCGATGTTTGTTAAAAACCCGATTTTGAATTTGAATAGTTTTGATCCAAAGCGAGATTAGCAACAGTAACCGGGGTGACGTGGCACCGTTAACGTGGGATTACTATAGCATGATTATCCGGGCGTTACATAACTCCTCCACTACAAGAAATCTCATCCCGAGATTTAGGAGGTAGAAGGAAACAATGCGGGGTATTCATCACGCAGGCGATCCTCGCGTTCCCAAGTGGCTTCTTCTTCTGAGTGATGCGACCACTAGACCTTGAGGAATTTGATCACCTTCTGACGTGTGCGGCGTTCAGCTTGGTCAAGAACGCGGACCGAATGCTCTTTATAGGAGAGGTCCTGTTGCAATTCGAGCACTTCATGATCCAGTACTCGGATTGGGTCCTTGAAGCAACAGCGGAGCTGTGACACGTGGAACACATCGTGAACCTGAGAAAGGTTCGGCGGAAGCTCCAGTTGATATGCCACTTTTCCACGCCTTTCCAGAATAGTGAAGGGATCGATATAGCAAGGAGCTAGCTTGCCCTTGATCCCGAAGCGGTGAGCACCCTTCATTGGTGTGACTCGAAGATAAGCCTTTTCGCTAGGTTGATAGACCATGTCTTTGTGATAACGATCATACTGACTTTTCTGACGTGACTGAGCAGTCTTGAGATTCTCGCGAATAATGCGGACTTGTTCTTCGGCCTGTTGGATAATATCCGGACCGAAGAGTGGACGTTCCCCAGTTTCTGACCAGTTCAGAGGGGTTCGACACTTTCGTTCATATAACACTTCGAAGGGGGCTATCTTCAGACTAGCTATGATAGCTATTATTATAAGAGAACTCGGCATACAGAAGAGATTACTCCCA
Source organism: Triticum urartu (assembly GCF_003073215.2). Lineage (NCBI taxonomy): Eukaryota > Viridiplantae > Streptophyta > Magnoliopsida > Poales > Poaceae > Triticum > Triticum urartu. The sequence goes on along the minus strand of NC_053023.1, from coordinate 575,991,912 downwards.
TTTCTTGCTAAAGGAAATAACACAAGCTGGAAGCATATCTTCGAGAACTTGGTTGGCACGTTCAACTTGTCCTTGCGACTGAGGATGAAACGCAGTACTGAACGACAGATGAGTTCCCATAGCTTCTTGGAAACTTGCCCAGAATCTTGAAGTGAACAAGCTGCCACGGTCTGAACTGATAACCAGTGGAATACCGTGAAGTGAAACAATTCTGAACACGTAGAGAGTTGCAAGCTGACTAGCAGCGATTTTTTCTTTGACTGCCAGAAAATGTGCAACTTTAGAAAGCCGGTCAATGACGACAAGAATAGCATCATTACCTTTCTGCGATTTGGAAAACCCAGTGACGAAGTCCATTTCAACATGGTCACATTTCCATTCAGGAATAGTGATAGGTTGCAGAGTTCCAGCAGGCCTTTGATGCTCTGCTTTGATACGGCGGCAAACGTCACACTCAACAACATAACAAGCAATGTCTTGCTTCATATTAGACCATCAGAATCTCTGACGAATGTCTTGGTACATCTTTGTACTACCGGGATGAATAGACAAAGGTGTATCATGAGCTTCTTTATAACCTCCTGTGTCATATCCTAGCTTTCCTCTGAACATGGCACCACTAGGCGGCCCTTGAAGTACAAGGTGCCATCATCAGCAATAGTGAAGAATGAGGGCTTGCCTTCGGCAAGGTAGCGCTTAATCTTGTGAGCTTGAAAGTCATACTTCTGTATCGTTTTGATGCTGTTCACGAGATCTGGTTTAGCAACCAGGGTATTGAGAGAACCCTGGGAAACAACGTGGAGGTTCACCTTGAGACACTCGGGGGGGAGGAGGAGCGAGTGCACCCGGAGGAACTATATGGAGGTTCAACTTTCTGAATTCTTCAACAAAGCGAGGGCTGAACTTTGTGGACCTGGAGGTGGTTGCATTAAGACTTGCGGCTCAAGGCATCAACCATTACATTAGCCTTGCCTGGGGTATAGGATATACCCATGTCAAAGTCTACAACAGTCTCCATCCATCTCTGCTGATGGAGATTTAGGTCTGGCTGAGTAAACAGATACTTTAGACTTTGGTGGTTGGTGAAGATCTCGCAACAATCACCGAGAAGGTAATGTCGCCACTGCTTCAGAGCATGAATGACAGCAGCAAGATCGAGGTCGTGAACTGGGTAGTTTTCTTCATGAGGGCGCAGTTGACAAGAGGCATAAGAAATCACTCTGCGCTCTTGCATTAGGACACAGCCTAATCCTTGACGGGAAGCGTCGCAGTAAATGACGAAATCCTTCTTAGTATCAGGTGGAGCGAGCACCGAGGCAGAAGTCAACTTGTATTTGATTGCCTGGAAACTTTCCTGACACTTGTCTGTCCATTGGAACTTGACTTCCTTATTCAACAGGTTAGTCAGAGGCCTGGCAATCTTGGAGAAGTTCTCGCCAAATCGACGACAATAGTTGGCGAGTCCGAGAAAACTTCTGACTTGCTTGACATTCTTCGGAGGAGCCCAATCGAGAATTGCCTGGACTCATTCAGGGTTGACGGCAATACCATCCTTGGAGATGACATGCCCGAGATAGGTTACTTCGGGAAGCCGGAATTCACACTTGGAATACTTAGCGTAGAGTTGATGCTCTCGAAGCTTTTTCAGCACAAGACGAAGATGCTCAGTATGTTCTTCTTTGTTCTTGGAAAATACAAGGATGTCATCCAGATAAACCATGACGAACTTGTCGAGGTAATCCATGAATATATAGTTCATCAGACGAGAGAAGGTGGCTGGAGCATTCGTTAAGCCGAAAGACATGATAGTGTACTCGTCTGATCCATACCGAGTCATGAAGGCGGTCTTTGGGATATCCTCTTCACGAACACGGATCTGGTGGTAACCCAACCTCAAGTCGAGTTTGGAGAACACTGATGAACCAGCCAGTTGATCATAAAGATCATTGATCCGAGGGAGGGGCTATTTGTTCTGGATGGTGGCTTGGTTAATAGGGCAATAATCTTGGACTAATCGGTTTGTCCCATCCTTCTTCTTAACAAAGAGAGAAGGTGCTCCCCAAGGAGAGCAACTAGGGCGAGTGAAACCCTTGCGAAGAGATTTGTCGATTTCCTCCTTAAGCTCAATGAGTTCACGCGGCGGCATCTTGTAGGGTCGTTTAGCTATAGGGGTGGTGCCTGGTTTCAAGTCGATGATGAATTTGACAGCTCTAGTAGGGGGAATCCCTGAATGTTCTTCCGAAAAGACGCCTTGGAATTCGCAAACAACAGGAATGTTTTCAATGCCCTCGAGTGTTGCAGCGTTCAATGCATTCAAGGCATAAAGCCATGCCTCGGCATTCTAAACCAGATGAGCCTGGTAAGTAACTATTTCATCAGAAGGGTGTAGCACATGGACGGTCTTAGTGGCGCAAACTATAGAAGCAGTATGCGCTTTCAACCAATCCATTCCCAGAATGAGGACGATGTTAGACGACTTCAGGATAATGGGAGAGACATAGAATTCCAGCCCTTCGATTTTCACGGGGACGTCGATGCCAACCATGGAGGTTTGACATTGTCCCACGGGGTTTTTTACCACTACCGAAGTGTTCATCTCCTCACATCTAACGTCGTGCTTGTATACAAAATCTTCTGACATGAATGAATGCGATGCTCCTGAATCGAATAAAACAGATGCAGGTACTGAATTTACGAGGAGTGTACCCATCAAAGTAGTAGGCTGGTCTTCACCTTCATTGAGATCAACGTGGTTGGCATGAACACGACCATAAGACTTGGCATTGGTGTTGCGGGGATGGTTGCTTCCACGACCAGCTGCGGGAAGGGCCACTTGATTCGGGTTCTGAAAGCAGTTCCTGGCGAGGTGACCTGGTTGACCACACTTGTAGCACAGACCATTATTGAGAGTGGGAACATGAGTTCGGGGTGGTGGAGCTGGAAGTCTTGGGTACCTAGTTGGTGGGGGAGGCAGACGCGGTGCAGCATAGGACTGTCTTGGAGCAGGTGCAGTTGGCTGGTACATGCTGTTGGGAATCCATATCCTACGCTTCTGCGAGGACGGGCCCGAAGATGAGCCTGTGTCACGGTAGCGCCTGTGAGGGATTTGGTGTTCCTGCAGACCAGTTTCGACATTGATGGCCTTGTTCACCAAGGTGGCGAAATCAGCAAAGCATGCACTAGAAGTGCGAGCTTGGTGTCAGCTTGAAGGCCATCACGGAACTTCTCCTGTCTGCGTGCATCAGTTGCAATGTCTTCTTCAGCATAGCGGGATAAATCCAGAAACTCCCGCTGATGAGCTTTGACAGTTTTGTTGCCCTCGGTGAGGCTGCGGAACTCACGCTTCTTCCGGTCCATGACTCCCTGAGGAATGAAGCGGGCATGAAAAGCGGCTTGGAAATCTGGCCAGGTGATGATTGTTCCAGCTGGCAGAGTACGCCTGTGGCTGTCCCACCATTGAGCAGCCGGTCCTTTTAGGAAGAAGGAAGCAAAGGTGACATAGCTGACAGGGGCTACATCAGCAGACTCCATCTCATAGGTGATGTCACAGAGCCAGTCATCGGCATTCAGAGGCTGAGTTGAGCTGTGGTACACAGTTGGGTTGAGGCGCATGAAATCCTGCAGAGTCACCTGGGCTGGCTGCTGGTTCATATTGGGGCAAGGAAACTGAGCCATAATATTCTCCATGAACTGGCGATTCAGCTCGAACTATTGCATCATACCAGCCATGTACTCAGGCGGTGGTGGGGGATGGCCATCACGACCACGACCACCTCGTCTAACCATCCTACTAATATATAACAGGGGTAGTTCAGCATTGGAAAATTTGCAAAGACAGAATCATTCATGATGAAACATGCATAATGACAAGGAGCACGATAGATACTACATAGCAGTCGGCATATCCTACAAAAGGGATCATGCATAGAGTTTGGTACACAGAGTTCAGTACATAGACTAAAGACATCATAGGCGGCACGCAGGCTCGCGACGAAGGCACCTAATACTAATAAGCAAGACTACATCAGTCCCAGGAGGAAGTATGGAGGTAGGTGTAGCCTGACAGCTGGTAGTGACGTGACAGGAAGTCCTCCACGTTAGTAGCCTGGGGTCCGCGGATACTCTGGTGCAGAACCCGACGCTCAGGTGGCAGAAGAGGTCCAAGTGCGGAGGAGTAGACTGCCACATCTGGTCAGCCGACACCCTGGGGCATCACGGTCCTGGCAAGCTAGATCACAGAATGCGACAGATCACCAGATCGGACAAGGGGGTGCAACAGCGTCAGAGCACGGTAAAGGTGCTGACGGGTGGTGTACAACTCATGGCGAAGAGCTCAGTTAGCTCTATCCAGCTGCTACCTCTTGAGCACTGCGTTGGTTTTCCCCGAAGAGGAAGGGATGATGCAGTAAAGTAGCGTAAGTATTTCCCTCAGTTTTTGAGAACCAAGGTATCAATCCAGTAGGAGGCTACGCGTGAGTCCCTCGTACCTGCACAAAACAAATAAACCTTGCAACCAACGCAATAAGGGGTTGTCAATCCCTACACGGCCACTTACGAGAGTGAGATAAAGGCAAAGTAAAAAAGCAAAGGAAATAACTAAGTATTGGTAGGCTAATATGATGAAGATAGACCTGGGGGCCATAGGTTTCACTAGTGGCTTCTCTCAAGAGCATAAGTATTTTACGATGGGTGAACGAATTACTATTGAGCAATTGACAGAATTGAGCATAGTTATGAGAATATCTAGGTATGATCATGTATATAGGCATCACGTCCGAGACAAGTAGACCGACTCCTGCATGCATCTACTACTATTACTCCACTCATCGACCGCTATCCAGCATGCACCTAGAGTATTAAGTTAAAAACAGAGTAATGCCTTAAGCAAGATGACATGATGTAGAGGGATAAACTCATGCGATATGATGAAAACCCCATCTTGTTATCCTCGATGGCAATAATACAATACGTGCCTTGCTGCCCCTACTGTCACTGGGAAAGGACACTGCAAGATTGAACCCAAAGCTAAGCACTTCTCCCATTGCAAGAAAGATCAATCTAGTAGGCTAAACCAAACTGATAATTCGAAGAAACTTGCAAAGATAACCAATCATCCATAAAAGAATTCAGAGAAGATTCAAATATTGTTCATAGATAGACTTGATCATAAACCCACAATTCATCGGTCTCAACAACACACCGCAAAAAGAAGATTACATCGAATAGTTCGCCACAAGAGAGGGGGAGAACATTGTATTGAGATCCAAAAAGAGAGAAGAAACGATCTAGCTAATAACTATGGACCCGTAGGTCTGAGGTGAACTACTCACACTACATCGGAGGGGCTATGGTGATGATGTAGAAGCCCTCCATGATGGATACCCCCTCCGGTAGAGCTCCGGAACAGGCCCCAAGATAGGATCTCGTGGAAACAGAAAATTGTGGCGGTGGAATTAGGGTTTTGGCTCCGTCTCTGATCGTTTTGGGGAATGTAGATATATATATATATATATATATATATAGGAGGAAGGAGTACGTCGGTGGAGCAACGGGGGCCCCACGAGGGTGGAGGGCGCGCCTGGGGGGGGGGGGTAGGCGCACCCCCTACCTCGTGGCCTCCTCCTTTGTGTCTTGACGTAGGGTCCAAGTCTCTTGGATCATGTTCGGTGAGAAAATCATGTTCCCGAAGGTTTCATTCGGTTTGGACTCCGTTTGATATTCCTTTTTCGAAACCCTAAAATAGGCAAAAAAACAACAATTCTGGGCTGGGCCTTCGGTTAATAGGTTAGTCCCAAAAATAATATAAAAGTGGATAATAAAGCCCAATAATGTCTAAAACAGTAGATAATATAGCATGGAGCAATCAAAAATTATAGATACGTTGGAGACGTATCAAGCATCCCCAAGCTTAATTCCTGCTCGTCCTCGAGTAGGTAAATGATAGAAACATAATTTTTGATGCGGAGTGCTAGCTGGCATAATTTTAATGTAATTCTTCTTAATTGTGGTTTGAATATTCACATCCGCAAAATTCAAGATAAAAGTTCATATTGACATAAAAACAATAATACTTCAAGCATACTAACTAAGCAATTGTGTCCTCTCAAAATAACATGGCCAAAGAAAGTTCATCCCTACAAAATCATATAGTTTAGTCATACTCCATTTTCGTCACACAAGAATGCTCCCATCATGCACAACCCCGATGACAAGCCAAGCAATTGTTTCATACTTTAGTAATCTCAAACCTATAAACTTTCACGCAATACATGAGCGCGAGCCATGGATATAACACTATGAGTGGAATAGAATATGATGATGGGGGTTATGTTGAGAAAACAAAAAAAGAGAAAGTCTCCATCAACGAGGCTAATCAATGGGCTATGGAGATGCCCATCGATTGATGTTAATGCAAGGAGTACGGATTGCCATGCAACGGATACACTAGAGCTATAAATGTATGAAAGCTCAACAAAAGAAACTAAGTGGATGTGCATCCAACTTGCTTGCTCGCGAAGACCTAGGCCACTTGAGGAGGCCCATTGTAAGAATATACAAGCCAAGTTCTATAATGAAAAATTCCCACTAGTATATGAAAGTGACAAAACAAAAGACTCTCTATCATGAAGATTATGGTGCTACTTTGAAGCACAAGTGTAGAAAAAGGATAGTAGTATTGTCCCTTTTTTTATTTGGCCTTTGTTTTTTTGGCCCTTCTCTTTTTTTTATCTGGGACAATGCTCTATTAATGATGATCATCGCACTACTATTTATTTACAACTCAAGAATTACAACTCGATACTTAGAACAAGATATGACTATATGAATGCCTCCGGCGATGTACCGGGTTATGCAATGAACCAAGAGTGACATGTATGAAAATTATGAACGGTGGCTTTGTCACAAATACTATGTCAACTACATGATCATGCAAAGTAATATGACAATGATGAATGTGTCATGATAAACAGAATGGTGGAAATTTGCATGGCAATATATCTCGGAATGGCTATGGAAATGCCATAATAGGTAGGTATGGTGGCTGTTTTGAGGAAGATATAAGGAGGTTTATGTGTGAAAGAGCGTATCATATCACAGGGTTTGGATGCACCGGCGAAGTTTGCATCAACTCGCGATGTGAGAAAGGGCAATGCACGGTACCGAAGAGGCTAGCAATGATGGAATGGTGAGAGTGCGTATAATCCATGGACTCAACATTAGTCATAAAGAACTCACATACTTATTGCAAAAATCTACAAGTCATCAAAAACCAAAACACTATGCGCATGCTCCTAAGGGGGATAGATTGGTAGGAAAAGACCATCGCTCGTCCCCGACCACTACTCATAAGGAAGACAATCAAATAACACCTCATGTTTCAAATTTGTTACATAACATTTACCATACGTATGCTACCTCTTGAGCACTGCGTTGGTTTTCCCCGAAGAGGAAGGGATGATGTAGCAAAGTAGCGTAAGTATTTCCCTCAGTTTTTGAGAACCAAGGTATCAATCCAGTATGAGGCTACACGCGAGTCCCTCGTACCTGCACAAAACAAATAAATCCTCACAACCAACACGAATAGGGGTTGTCAATCCCTACACGGCCACTTACGAGAGTGAGATCTGATAGATATGATAAGATAATATTTTTGGTATTTTTGTGATAAAGATGCAAAGTAAAATAAAGGCAAAGTAAAAATCAAAGGAAATAACTAAGTAGTAGGAGATTGATATGATAAAAGTAGACCCGGGGGCCATAGGTTTCACTAGTGGCTTCTCTCGAGAGCATAAGTATTCTATGGTGGGTGAACAAATTACTGTTAAGCAATTGACAGAATTGAGCATAGTTATGAGAATATCTAGGTATGATCATGTATATAGGCATCACGTCCGAGACAAGTAGACCGACTCCTGGCTGCATCTACTACTATTAATTCACTCATTGACTGCTATCCAGCATGCATCTAGAGTATTAAGTTAAAAACAGAGTAACACCTTAAGCAAGATGACATGATGTAGAGCGATAAACTCATGCAATATGATGAAAACCCCATCTTGTTATCCTCGATGGCAACAATACAATACGTGCCTTGCTGCCCCTACTGTCACTGGGAAAGGACACCGCAAGATTGAACCCAAAGCTAAGCACTTCTCCCATTGCAAGAAAGATCAATCTAGTAGGCCAAACCAAACTGATAATTCGAAGTGACTTGCAAAGATAACCAATCATACATAAAATAGTTCAGAGAAGATTCAAATATTGTTCATAGATAGACTTGATCATAAACCCACAATTCATCGGTGTCAACAAACACACCGCAAAAAGAAGATTACATTGAATAGTTCTCCACAAGAGAGTGGGAGAACATTGTATTGAGATCCAAAAAGAGAGAAGAAGCCATCTAGCTAATAACTATGGAACTGTAGGTCTGAGGTAAACTACTCACACTTCATCGGAGGGGCTATGGTGTTGATGTAGAAGCTCTCCGTGATCGATGCCCCCTCCGGCAGAGCTCCGGAACAGGCCCCAAGATGGGATCTCGTGGATACAGAAAGTTGCGGCGGTGGAATTAGGTTTTTGGCTCCGTATCTGATCGTTTGGGGGTACGTAGGTATATATAGGACGAAGGAGTACGTCGGTGGAGCAACAGGGGGCCCACGAGGGTGGAGGGCGTGCCTGGGGGGTAGGCACGCCCCCTACCTCGTGGCCTCCTCTTTTGTGTCTTGACGTAGGGTCCAAGTCTCATGGGTCTTATTCGTTGAGAAAATCACGTTCCCGAAGGTTTCATTCCGTTTGGACTCCGTTTGATATTTCTTTTCTTCGAAACCCTAAAATAGGAAGAAAAAAAAACAATTCTGGGCTGGGCCTCCGGTTAATAGGTTAGTCCCAAAAATAATATAAAAGTGGATAATAAGGCCCAATAATGTCCAAAACAGTAGATAATATAACATGGAGCAATCAAAAATTATAGATACGTTGGAGACGTATCAAGCATCCCCAAGCTTAGTTCATGCTCGTCCTCGAGTAGGTAAATGATAAAAACATAATTTTTGATGCAGAGTGCTACTTGGCATAATTTTAATGTAATTCTTCTTAATTATGGTATGAATATTCAGATCCGAAAGATTCAAGATAAAAGTTCATATTGACATAAAAACAGTAATACTTCAAGCATACTAACTAAGAAATTGTGTCCTCTCAAAATAACATGGCCAAAGAATGTTCATCCCTACAAAATCATATAGTTTAGTCATGCTCCATTTTTGTCACACAAGAATGCTCTCATCATGCACAACCCCGATGACAGCCAAGCAATTGTTTCATACTTTAGTAATCTCAAACCTATAAACTTTCACGCAATACATGAGCGCGAGCCATGGATATAACACTATGGGTGGAATAGAATATGATGATGGGGGTTATGTTGAGAAAACAAAAAAAAGAGAAAGTCTCACATCAACGAGGCTAATCAATGGGCTATGGAGATGCCCATCGATTGATGTTAATGCAAGGAGTAGGGATTGCCATGCAACGGATGCACTAGAGATATAAATGTATGAAAGCTCAACAAAAGAAACTAAGTGGGTGTGCATCCAACTTGCTTGCTCACGAAGAGCTAGGGCACTTGAGGAGGCCCATTGTAGGAATATGCAAGCCAAGTTCTATAATGAAAAATTCCCACTAGTATATGAAAGTGACAAAACAAAAGACTCTCTATCATTAAGATTATGGTGCTACTTTGAAGCACAAGTGTAGAAAAAGGATAGTAGCATTGTCCCTTTTTTTTATTTGGCCTTTGTTTTTTTGGCCTTTCTCTTTTTTTGGGACAATGCTCTATTAATGATGATCATCACACTTCTATTTATTTACAACTTGTTACTTAGAACAAGATATGACTCTATATGAATGCCTCCAGCGGTGTATCGGGTTATGCAATGAACCAAGAGTGACATGTATGAATATTATGAATGGTGGCTTTGCCACAAGTACTATGTCAACTACATGACCATGCTAAGCAATATGACAATGATGAATGTGTCATGATAAACGGAATGGTGGAAAGTTGCATGGCAATATATCTCGGAATGGCTATGGAAATGCCATAATACGTAGGTATGGTGGTTGTTTTGAGGAAGATATAAGGAGGTTTATGTGTGAAAGAGCGTACCATATCACGGGGTTGGATGCACCGGCGAAGTTCGCACCAACTCTCGATGTGAGAAAGGGGAATGCACGGTACCGAAGAGGCTAGCAATGATGGAAGGGTGAGAGTGCGTATAATCCATGGACTCAGCATTAGTCATAAAGAACTCACATACATATTGCAAAAATCTACAAGTCATCAAAAACCAAAACACTACACGCATGCTCCTAGGGGGATAGATTGGTAGGAATAGACCATCGCTCGTCCCCGACCGCCACTCATAAGGAAGACAATCAAATAACACCTCATGTTTCAAATTTTTTACAAAACGTTTACCATACGTGTGCTACCTCTTGAGCACTGCGTTGGTTTTCCCCGAAGAGGAAGGGATGATGCAGCAAAGTAGCATAAGTATTTCCCCCAGTTTTTGCAAACCAAGGTATCAATCCAGTAGGAGGCTACACACGAGTCCCTCGTACCTGCACAAAACAAATAAATCCTCGCAACCAACACGAATAGGGGTTGTAAATCCCTACACGGCCACTTACGAGAGTGAGATCTGATAGATATGATAAGATAATATTTTTGGTCTTTTTGTGATAAAGATGCAAAGAAAAATAAAGGCAAAGTAAAAAAGCAAAGGAAATAACTAAGTAGTAGGAGATTGATATGACAAAAATAGACCCGGGGGCCATAGGTTTCACTAGTGGCTTCTCTCGACAACATAAGTATTCTACGGTTGGTGAACAAATTACTGTTGAGCAATTGACAGAATTGAGCATAGTTATGAGAATATCTAGGTATGATCATGTATATAGGCATCACGTCCGAGACAAGTAGACCGACTCCTGCCTCCATCTACTACTATTAATCCACTCATCGGCCGCTATCCAGCATGCATCTAGAGTATTAACTTAAAAACAGAGTAACGCCTTAAGCAAGATGACATGATGTAGAGGGATAAACTCATGCAATATGATGAAAACCCCATCTTTATATCCTCGATGGCAACAATACAATACGTGCCTTACTGCTCCTACTGTCACTGGGAAAGGACACCGCAAGATTGAACCCAAAGCTAAGCACTTCTCCCATTGCAAGAAAGATCAATCTAGTAGGCCAAACCGAACTGATAATTCGAAGAGACATGCAAAGATACAAAGATAACAATCATACATAAAAGAATTCAGAGAAGATTCAAATATTGTTCATAGATAGACTTGATCATAAACCCACAATTCATCGGTCTCAACAAACACACCGCAAAAAGAAGATTACATCGAATAGATCTCCACAAGAGAGGTGGAGAACATTGTATTGAGATCCAAAAAGAGAGAAGAAGCCATCTAGCTAATAACTATGGACCCGTAGGTCTGAGGTAAACTACTCACACTTCATCGGAGAGGCTATGGTGTTGATGTAGAAGCCCTCCGTGATCGATGCCCCCTGGCGGAGCTCCGGAACAGGCCCCAAGATGGGATCTCGTGGATACAGAAAGTTGCGGCTGGTGGAATTAGGTTTTTGGCTCCGTATCTGATCGTTTGGGGGTACGTAGGTATATATAGGAGGAAGGAGTACGTCGGTGGAGCAACAGGGGCCACGAGGGTGGAGGGCGCGCCTGGGTAGGCGCGCCCCTACCTCGTGGCCTCCTCTTTTGTGTCTTGACGTAGGGTCCAAGTCTCCTGGGTCTTGTTCGTTGAGAAAATCACGTTCCCGAAGGTTTCATTCCGTTTGGACTCCGTTTGATATTCCTTTTCTTCGAAACCCTAAAACAGGCAAAAAACAACAATTCTGGGCTGGGCCTCCGGTTAATAGGTTAGTCCCAAAAATCCCAAAACTAATATAAAAGTGAATAATAAAGCCCAATAATGTCCAAAACAGTAGCTAATATAGCATGGAGCAATCAAAAATTATAGATACGTTGGAGACGTGTCAAGCATCCCAAGCTTAATTCTTGCTCGTCCTCGAGTAGGTAAATGATAAAAACAGAATTTTTGATGCGGAGTGCTACTTGGCATAATTTTAATGTAATTCTTCTTAATTGTGGTATGAATATTCAGATCCGAAAGATTCAAGACAAAAGTTCATATTGACATAAAAATAATAATACTTCAAGTATTCTAACAAAGCAATTATGTCTTCTCAAAATAGCATGGCCAAAGAAAGTTATCCCTACAAAATCATATAGTCTGGCTATGCTGCATCTTCACCACACAAAATATTTAAATCATGCACAACCCCGATGACAAGCCAAGCAATTGTTTCATACTTTTGGTGTTCTCTAACTTTTTCAATGTTCATGCAATACATGAGCGTGAGCCATGGACATAGCACTTATAGGTGGAATAGAATGGTGGTTGTGGAGAAGACAAAACGGGAGAAGATAGTCTCACATCAACTAGGCGTATCAACGGGCTATGGAGATTCCCATCAATAGATATCAATGTGAGTGAGTAGGGATTGCCATGCAACGGATGCACGAGAGCTATAAGTATATGAAAGCTCAAAAGGAAACTAAGTGGGTGTGCATCCAACTTGCTTGCTCACGTAGACCTAGGGAAGTTTGAGGAAGCCCATCATTGGAATATACAAGCCAAGTTTTATAATGAAAAATTCCCACTAGTATATGAAAGTGACGACATGAGAGACTCTCTACTATGAATATCATGGTGCTACTTTGAAGCACAAGTGTGGTAAAAGGATAGTAGCGTTGTCCCTTCTCTCTTTTTCTCTCATTTTTTTTTATTTGGGCCTTTTCTCTTTTTTTTATGGCCTCTTTCTTTCTCTTTTTTTCTTCCGGAGTCTCACCCCGACTTGTGGGGGAATCATAGTCTCCATCATCCTTTCCTCACTGGGACAATGCTCTAATAATGATGATCATCACACTTTTATTTTCTTACAACTCAACAATTACAACTCGATACTTAGAACAAAATATGACTCTATATGAATGCCTCCGGCGGTGTATCGGGATATGCAATGACTCATGAGTGACATGTATGAAAGAATTATGAATGGTGGGTTTGCCACAAATACGATGTCGACTAGATGATCATGCTAAGCAATATGACAATGATGGAGTGTGTCATAATAAACGGAACGGTGGAAAGTTGCATGGTAATATATCTCGGAATGGCTATGGAAATGCCATAATAGGTAGGTATGGTGGCTGTTTTGAGGAAGGTACATGGTGGGTGTATGATACCGGCTAAAGATGCGCGGTATTAGAGAGGCTAGCAAAGGTGGAAGGGTGAGAAAAGTGCATATAATCCATGGACTCAACATTAGTCATAAAGAACTCATACACTTATTGCAAAAATCTACAAGTTATCAAAGAAAAGTATTACGTGTATGCTCCTAGGGGGATAGATTGGTAGGAAAAGACCATCGCTCGTTCCCGACCGCCACTCATAAGGAAAACAATCATAAAATAAATCATGCTCTGACTTCATCACATAACGGTTCACCATACATAACTCAAAAGATACAAGCGAAGCACATATAGTATTCTAACAAATTCCAAATCTTGTATGGCTCTCTAAAAAGGTGTGTACAGAAAGTATGATTGTGGTAAACTAAAAACTAAAGACTCAAATCATGCAAGACGCTCCAAGCAAAACACATATCATGTGGCGAATAAAAATATAGCTCCAAGTAAAGTTACCGATAGAAGTAGACGAAAGAGGGGATACCTTCCGGGGCATCCCCAAGCTTTAGCTTTTAGGTGTCCTTAGATTATCTTGGGGGTGCCATGGTCATCCTCAAGCTTAGGCTCTTTCCACTCCTTGTTCCATAATCCATCGAATCTTTACCCAAAACTTGAAAACTTCACAACACAAAACTTAAAGTAGAAAATCTCGTGAGCTCCGTTAGTGAAAGAAAACAAAAGATCACTTAAAGGTACTGTAATGAACTCATTATTTATTTATATTGGTGTTATATCTACTGTATTCCAACTTCTCTATGGTTTATAGACTATTTTACTAGCCATAGATTCATCAAAATAAGCAAACAACACACAAAAAACAGAATCTGTCAAAAACAGAACAGTATGTAGTAATCTGTAGATAGCGCAAGATCTGGAACCCAAAAAATTCTAAAATAAATTGCTGGACGTGAGGAATTTATATATTAATCTTCTGCAAAAAAAATTAACTAAATATCACTTTACAAATAAAAATGGCAGTAGTTCTCTTGAGTGTTAAAGTTTCTGTTTTTTACAGCAAGTGTAACAAGACTTTCCCCAAGTCTTCCCAACGGTTCTACTTGGCACAAACACTAATTAAACACAAAAAACACAACCAAAACAGAGGCTAGATAAATTATTTATTACTAAACTGGGGCAAAAAGCAAGGAATAAAAATAAAATTGGGTTGCCTCCCAACAAGCGCTATCGTTTAACGCCCCTAGCTAGGCATAACAAGCAAGGATAGATCTAGGTATTGCCATCTTTGGTGGGCAATCCATAAGTGGCTCTCATAATAGATTCATAAGGTAATTTAATTTTCTTTCTAGGAAATTTTTCCATGACTTTCCTTAATGGAAATTGGAATCTAATATTTCCTTCCTTCATATCAATAATTGCACCAATCGTTCTAAGGAAAGGTCTACCAAGAATAATAGGACATGAAGGATTTCAATCTATGTCAAGAACAATAAAATCTATGGGCACATAATTCCTATTTGCAACAATAAGAACATCATTAATTCTGCCCATAGGTTTCTTAATAGTGGAATCCGCAAGGTGGAAGTTTAAAGAGCAATCATCAAAATCACGGGAACCTAACAAATCACACAAAGTCTTTGGAATCGTGGAAACACTAGCACCCAAATCACATAAAGCATAGCATTCATGATCTTTAATTTTAATTTTAATAGTTGGTTCCCACTCATCATAAAGTTTTCTAGGGATAGAAACTTCCAATTCAAGTTTTTCCTCATAAGATTGCATCAAGGCATCAACAATATGTTTAGTAAATGCTTTATTTCGACTGTAAGCATGAGGAGAATTTAGCACGGATTGTAACAAGGAAATACAATCAATCAAAGAGAAATTTTCATAGTTAAATTCCTTGAAATCCATAATAGTGGGTTTAGCAACATCTAGGGTTTTAATTTCTTCAATCCCACTTTTATCAATTTTAGCATCAAGATCAAAAAATTCCGAATTCTTGGAACGCCTTCTAGGTAAAGGTGGATCATATTCAGTCCCATCATTATCAAGATTCATATTGCAAAACAAAGATTTAATAGGGGACACATCAATAACATTTAGATCTTCATCATTATTTTCATAGGAACTAGAAGAACACGCTCTTATAAAGGCATCTTTCTTAGCATGCATCCTAGCGGTTCTTTCTTTGCACTCATCAATGGAAATTCTCATGGCTTTGAGAGACTCATTGATATCATGCTTAGGTGGAATAGATCTAAGTTTCAAAGAATCAACATCAGGAGAAATTCTATCAACGTTCCTAGCCAACTCATCAATCTTAAGAATTTTTTCTTCAATCAAAGCATTAAAATTCTTTTGCGAAGTAATAAATTCTTTAATATTAGATTCAAAATCAGAGGGCATCTTATTATAATTTCCATAAGAATTGTTGTAGGAATTACCATAATTATTAGAGGGATTACTAGGATAAGGCCTAGCATTGAAATTTCCTCTATACGCGTTGTTACCAAAATTGTTCCTACCAACAAAATTCACACCCATAGATTCATTATTATTCTCAATCAAAGTAGACAAGAGCATATCATTAGGATCAGAAGAAACACTCTTACTAGCAAATAATTTCATAAGTTCATCCATCTTTCCGCTCAAAACATTAATTTCTTCTATCGCATGCACCTTTTTATTAGTAGATCTTTCAGTATGCCATTGAGAATAATTAACCATAATATTATCTAGGTGTTTAGTAGCTTCTCCTAAAGTGATTTCCATAAAAGTGTCTCCCGCGGCCGTAAAAGATTTGTAGAAGCAAAATTCAATCCGGCATAAAATTTTTGTATAATCATCCACAAATTTAAACCATGAGTAGGGAAATTACGTATCATTAGTTTCATTCTCTCCTAAGCTTGCGCAACATGTTCATGATCAAGTTGCTTAAAATTCATAATATCGTTTCTAAGAGAGATGATCTTAGCGGGAGGAAAATACTTAGAGATAAAAGCATCTTTGCACTTATTCCATGAATTAGTACTATTTTTAGGCAAAGTCGAAAACCAAGATTTAGCACGATCTCTAAGTGAAAAAGGAAATAGCTTCAATTTAACAATATCATTATCCACATCTTTCTTCTTTTGCATATCACACAAATCAACGAAGCTATTTAGATGGGTAGCGGCATCTTCAATAGGAAGGCCGGAAAATGGATCTTTCATGACAAGATTTAGCAAAGCAGTATTAATTTCACAAGATTCAGCATCGGTAAGAGGAGCAATCGGAGTGCTAATAAAATCATTGTTGTTGGTATTGGTGAAGTAACATAATTTAGTATTATCTTGAGACATCGTGACAAGCAAGCAAACTAACACACAAGCAAACAAAAAACAAGCGGGCAAATAGATAAAGACATGGAGGATAGAGAGAGAGAGGGTGAATAAAACGGCAAGGGTGAAGTGGGAGAGAGGAAAACGAGAGGAAAATGGCAAATAATGTAATGCGGGAGATAATGGTATGTGATGGGTACTTGGTATGTTGACTTTTGCGTAGACCTCCCCGGCAACGGCGCCAGAAATCCTTCTTGCTACCTCTTGAGCACTGCGTTGGTTTTCCCCGAAGAGGAAGGGATGATGCAGCAAAGTAGCGTAAGTATTTCCCTCAGTTTTTGAGAACCAAGGTATCAATCCAGTAGGAGGCTACGCACGAGTCCCTCGTACCTGCACAAAACAAATAAATCCTCGCAACCAACACAAATAGGGGTTGTCAATCCCTACACAGCCACTTATGAGAGTGAGATTTGAAAGATATGATAAGCTAGTATTTTTGTGATAAAGATGCAAAGTAAAATAAAGGCAAAGTAAAAGCAAAGGAAATAACTAAGTAGTAGGAGATTGATATGATAAAAATAGACTCGGGGGCCATAGGTTTCACTAGTGGCTTCTCTCGAGAGCATAAGTATTGTACGGTGGGTGAACAAATTACTGTTGAGAAATTGATAGAATTGAGCATAGTTATGAGAATATCTAGGTATGATCATGTATATAGGCACCACGTCCGAGACAAGTAGACTGACTCCTGCCTTCATCTACTACTATTACTCCGCTCATTGACCGCTATCCAGCATGCATCTAGAGTATTAAGTAATGAAAACAGAGTAACGCCTTAAGCAAGATGAAATGATGTAGAGGGATAAACTCATGCAATATGATGAAAACCCCATCTTGTTATCCTCGATGGCAATAATACAATACGTGCCTTGCGGCCCCTACTGTCACTAGGAAAGGAAACCGCAAGATTGAACCCAAAGCTAAGCACTTCTCCCATTGCAAGAAAGATCAATCTAGTAGGGCAAACCAAACTGATAATTCGAAGAGACTTGCAAAGATAACCAATCATACATAAAAGAATTCAGAGAAGATTCAAATATTGTTCATCGATAGACTTGATCATAAACCCACAATTCATCGTTCTCAACAAACACACCGCAAAAAGAAGACTGCATCGAATAGTTCTCCACAAGAGAGGGGGAGAACATTATATTGATATCCGAAAAGAGAGAAGAAGCCATCTAGCTAATAACTATGGACCCGTAGGTCTGAGGTGAACTACTCACACTTCATCGGAGGGGCTATGGTGTTGATGTAGAAGCCCTCCGTGATCGATGCCCTCTCCGGCGGAGCTCCGGAACAGGCCCCAAGATGGGATCTCGTGGATACAGGAAGTTGCGGCGGTGGAATTAGATTTTTGGCTCCGTATCTGATCGTTTGGGGGTACGTAGGTATATATAGGAGGAAGGAGTACGCCGGTGGAGCAACAGGGGGCCCACGAGGGTGGAGGGCGCGCCTGGGGGGGGAGGGGTAGGCGCGCCCCCTACCTTGTGGCCTCCACTTTTGTGTCTTGACGTAGGGTCCCAGTCTCTTGGGTCTTGTTCATTGAGAAAATCACATTCCCAAAGGTTTCATTCCGTTTGGACTCCATTTGATATTCCTTTTTTTCCAAACCCTAAAACAGGCAAAAACAACAATTCTGGGCTGGGCCTCCGGTTAATAGGTTAGTCCGAAAAAGTGGATAATAAAGAGCAATAATGTCCAAAATAGTAGAAAATATAGCATGGAGCAATCAAAAATTATAGATACGTTGGAGACATATCAACGTGCATGCTGCGGGAGTTGCAAACTTCAACACAAGCATTTCTCAAATTCGCAACTACTCAACTAGCACGACTTTGATATTATTACCTCCATATCTCCAAACAATCATCAAGCATCAAACTTCTCTTAGTATTCAAAACACTCATAAGAAAGAAATTATTAATCTTGAACACCTAGCATATTAGGATTATTTAAGCAAATTACCATGCTATTTAGGACTCTCAAAATAATCTAAGTGAAGCATGAGAGATCAATAGTTTCTATAAAACAAATCCACCATCGTGCTCTAAAATATATAAGTGAAGTACTAGAGCAAAACTACATAACTAAAATGATATAAGCGAAGCACATAGAGTATTCTAACAAATTCCAAATCATGTATGGCTCTCTCAAAAGGTCTGTACAGCAAGGATGATTGTGGTAAACCAAAAAGAAAAGACTCAAATCATAAAAGACGCTCCAAGCAAAACACATATCATGTGGTGAATAAAAATATAGCTCCAAGTAAAGTTACCGATAGAAGTAGACGAAAAGAGGGGATGCCTTCCGGGGCATCCCCAAGCTTTGGCTTTTAGGTGTCCTTAGATTATCTTGGGGGTGCCATGGGCATCCCCAGGCTTAGGCTCTTGCCACTCCTTGTTCCATAATCCATCAAATCTTTACCCAAAACTTGAAAACTTCACAACACAAAACTTAAAGTAGAAAATCTCGTGAGCTCCGTTAGCGAAAGAAAACAAAATACCACTTCAAGGTACTGTAATGAACTCATTCTTTATTTATATTGGTGTTATACCTACTGTATTCCAACTTCTCTATGGTTTATAAACTATTTTACTAGCCATAGATTCATCAAAATAAGCAAACAACACACGAAAAACAGAATCTGTCAAAAACAGAACAGTCTGTAGTAATCTGTAGCTAGCACAAGATCTATAACCCCAAAAATTTTAAAATAAATTTCTGGACGTGAGGAATTTATCTATTAATCATCTGCAAAAATAATTAACTAAATATCACCTTCCAAATAAAAATGGCAGCAGTTCTCGTGAGCGCTAAAGTTTCTGTTTTTTACAACAAGATATCAAGACTTTCCCCAAGTCTTCCCAACGGTTCTACTTGGCATAAACACTAATTAAACACAAAAAACACAACCTAAACAGAGGCTAGAAAAATTATTTATTACTAAACAGGAGCAAAAAGCAAGGAATAAAAATAAAATTGGGTTGCCTCCCAACAAGCGCTATCATTTAACGCCCCTAGCTAGGCATAAAAACCAAGGATAGATCTAGGTATTGCCATCTTTGGAAGGCAATACGTAAGTGGCTCTCATAATAGATTCATAAGGTAATTTAATTTTCTTTCTAGGAAAGTGTTCCATGCCTTTCCTTAACGGAAATTGGAATCTAATATTTGCTTCCTTCATATCAATAATTGCACCAATCGTTCTAAGGAAAGGACTACCAAGAATAATAGGACATGAAGGATTGCAATCTATGTTAAGAACAATAAAATCTATGGGTACATAATTCCTATTTGCAACAATAAGAACATCATTAATTCTTCCCATAGGTTTCTTAATAGTGGAATCCGCAAGATGCAAGTTTAGAGAGCAATCATCAAAATCACGGAAACCTAACAAATGGCACAAAGTCTTTGGAATCATGGAAACACTAACACCCAAATCACATAAAGCATAGAACTCGTGATCTTTAATCTTAATTTTAATAGTTGGTTCCCACTCATCATAAAGTTTTCTAGTGATAGAAACTTCCAATTCAAGTTTTTCTTCATAAGATTGCATCAAGGCATCAACGATATGTTTAGTGAATGCTTTGTTTTGACTATAAGCGTGAGGAGAATTTAGCACGGATTGCAACAAGGAAACACAATCAATAAAAGAGAAATTTTCATAATTAAATTCCTTGAAATTCAAAATAGTGGGTTTAGCAACATCTAGGGTTTTAATTTCTTCGATCCCACTTTCATCAATTTTAGCATCAAGATCTAAAAACTCCAAATTCTTGGAACGCCTTCTAGGTAAAGGTGGATAATATTCAGTCCCATCATTATTAAGATTCATATTGAAAAACAAAGATTTAATAGGGGACACATCAGTAACTTTTAGATCTTCATCTTTATTTTCATAGGAACTAGAAGAACACGCTCTTATAAAGGCATCTTTCTTAGCACGCATCCTGGCGGTTCTTTCTTTGCACTCATCAATGGAAATTCTCATGGCTTTGAGAGACTCATTGATATCATGCTTAGGTGGAATAGATCTAAGTTTCAAAGAATCAATATCAAGAGAAATTCTATCAACGTTCCTAGCCAACTCATCAATCTTAAGCAATTTTTCTTCAATCAAAGCATTGAAATTCTTTTGCGAAGTAATAAATTCTTTAATATTAGATTCAAAATCAGAGGGCATCTTATTATAATTTCCATAAGAATTGTTGTAGGAATTACCATAATTATTAGAGGGATTACTAGGATAAGGCCTAGGATTAAAATTTCCTCTATACGCGTTGTTACCAAAATTGTTCTTACCAACAAAATTCACATCCATAGATTCATTATTATTCTCAATCAAAGTAGACAAGGGCATATCATTAGGATCAGAAGAAACACTTTTACTAGCAAATAATTTCATAAGTTCATCCATCTTTCCACTCAAAACATTAATTTCTTCTATCGCATGCACCTTTTTATTAGTAGATCTTTCAGTATGCCATTGAGAATAATTAACCATAACATTATCTAGGAGTTTAGTAGCTTCTCCTAAAGTGATTTCCATAAAAGTGCCTC
The DNA here is from genome assembly GCF_003073215.2 of Triticum urartu. NCBI lineage: Eukaryota > Viridiplantae > Streptophyta > Magnoliopsida > Poales > Poaceae > Triticum > Triticum urartu. Next base: position 575,970,644 of record NC_053023.1, on the reverse strand, counting down.
CCGCGCCTAAATCTAAAAGATTTCTAGAAGCAAAATTCAATCCGGCATAAAATTTTTGTATAATCATCCACAAATTCAAACTATGAGTAGGGCAATTACGTATCACTAATTTCATCCTCTCCCAAGCTTGTGCAATGTGTTCATGATCAAGTTGCTTAAAATTCATAATATCGTTTCTAAGAGAGATGATCTTAGCGGGAGGAAAATACTTAGAGATAAAAGCATCTTTGCACTTATTCCATGAATCAATACTATTTTTAGGCAAAGACGAAAACCAAGCTTTAGCACGATCTCAAAGAGAAAAAGGAAATAGCTTCAATTTAACAATACTGTTATCCACATCTTTCTTCTTTTGCATATCACACAAATCAACGAAGCTATTTAGATGGGTAGCGGCATGTTCACTAGGAAGGCCGGAAAACGGATCTTTCATGACAAGATTTAGCAAGGCAGCATTTATTTCACAAGATTCAGCATCGGTAAGAGGAGCAATCGGAGTGCTAATAAAATCATTGTTGTTGGTATTGGTAAAGTCGCACAATTTAGTGTTATCTTGAGCCATCGCGACAAGCAAGCAATGCAACACACAAGCAATCAAAAAGCAAGCGGGCAAAAGAGGCAAACAGGAAAGAGAGGGAGGATAGAGAGAGAGAGGGCGAATAAAACGGCAAGGGTGAAGTGGGGGAGAGGAAAACGAGAGGCAAATGGCAAATAATGTAATGCGGGAGATAAGGATTGTGATGGGTACTTGGTATATTGACTTTTGCGTAGACTCCCCGGCAACGGCGCCAAAAATCCTTCTTGCTACCTCTTGAGCACTGCGTTGGTTTCCCCGAAGAGGAAGGGATGATGCAGTAAAGTAGGGTAAGTATTTCCCTCAGTTTTTGAGAACCAAGGTATCAATTCAGTAGGAGGCTACGTGCGAGTCCCTCGTACCTGAACAAAACAAATAAATCCTTGCAACCAACGCGATAAGGGGTTGTCAATCCCTACATGGCCACTTACGAGAGTGAGATCTGATAGATATGATAAGATACTATTTTTGGTATTTTTATGATAAAGACGCAAAGTAAAATAAAAGCAAAGTAAAAGCAAAGGAAATAACTTAATATTGGTAGATTAATATGATGAAGATACACCCGGGGGCCTTAGGTTTCACTAGTGGCTTCTCTCAAGAGCATGAGTATTTTACGGTGGGTGAACAAATTACTGTTGAGCAATTGACAGAATTGAGCATAGTTATGAGAATATCTAGGTATGATCATGTATATAGGCATCACGTCTGAGACATGTAGACCGACTCCTGCATGCATCTACTACTATTACTCCACTCATCGACCGCTATCCAGCATGCATTTAGAGTATTAAGTTAATGAAAACAGAGTAACACCTTAAGCAAGATGACATGATGTAGAGGGATAAACTCATGCAATATGATGAAAACCCCATCTTCTTATCCTCGATGGCAACAATACAATGCATGCATTGCTGCCCCTACTGTCACTGGGAAAGGCCACCGCAAGATTAAACCCAAAGCTAAGCACTTCTCCCATTGAAAGAAAGATCAATCTAGTAGGCCAAACCAAACTGATAATTCGAAGAGACTTGCAAAGATAACCATAAAAGAATTCAGAGAAGATTCAAATATTGTTCATAGATAGACTTGATCATAAATCCACAATTCATTGATCTCAGCAAACACACCACAAAAAGAAGATTACATCGAATAGTTCTCCACAAGAGAGGGGGAGAACATTGTATTGAGATCCAAAAAGAGAGAAGAAGACATCTAGCTAATAACTATGGACCCGTAGGTCTGAGGTGAACTACTCACACTTCATCGGAGGGGCTATGGTGATGATGTAGAAGCCCTCCGTGATGGATACCCCCTCCGGCGGAGCTCCAAAACAGGCCCCAAGATTGGATCTCATGGATATAGAAAGTTGCGGCGGTGGAATTAGGGTTTTGGCTCCGTCTCTAATCGTTTGGGGGTACGTAGGTATATATAGGTGGAAGGAGTACATCAGTGGAGCAACAGGGGTCCCACAAGGTTGGAGGGCGTGCCTGGGGGGGTAGGCGCACCCCCTACCTCGTGGCCTCCTCCTTTGTGTCTTGATGTAGGGTCCAAGTCTCCTGGATCATGTTCGGTGAGAAAATCACGTTCCCGAAGGTTTCATTCCATTTGGACTCCATTTGATATTCCTTTTCTTCGAAACCCTAAAATAGGCAAAAAAACAGCAATACTGGGCTGGGCCTCCGGTTAATAGGTTAGTCCCAAAAATAATATAAGTGGATAATAAAGCCCAATAATGTCCAAAACCGTAGATAATATAGCATGGAGCAATCAAAAATTATAGATACATTGGAGACGTATCACCAGCCCATCAACATGTTGAACAAGGTTCTGATGGTAGAAGGGCTCTCGGGTGATGGTGGAGTAGGCAGCAGTGTAGTATCCCTCCGCACTAACATCGGATGCGACAGCAATGTCCCAGAAAGGGAGGTGTCCAACTCCCGATACACCCCACGAAGACGTGTCAGAGCAGCATAAGCAGCATCGTGGACTGCCATGTCGATAGTCACTCCAACACCATGAGCAGTGTGCAACACGGTAGAGGAGTCATACTCCCGAGAGTAGAGGTGGACGATGGCACGGTACTGCTCCTGGTTAAAGTCCTGGTACTGCTCGTACACGGTGTACTCAGGGTGCCAGCGATGACGCAGATAGGTCATCATCTCAGCTAACACAGTAGGTGATCCTGAGACACCAATGGTCGTCGTGTGGCGCACGACCTGACTCGTGGGTTCCATCTGAAAACAAAGATGTTTCAAAGGAGTCAAATGATAGTGTGGATATTGTTCAATATACTACTCTAAGGAATAACTAGGGCTTATCCAACTTTGGGGTGAACGTGGTAACGGGATCCTAATGTTAAAGTTAGTAAATTCGTTTAACCCGAGTAGAAGAGAGTTCAGAGTCCCAGAGTAAAGATCAAGGAGTAAAAGATCCTAATACCACCCAAATGGCGACATGGGCCCGTAAGACACACAACCATGTTAGTAAAAGTTTTCCAATGTCTATACCCGACTTCGGCCAAGGAGTGTGGAAGGGCTATTCCTACAGGCAGTCGGCTCTGATACCAACTTGTGACGCCCCCGATTCAATTGTACACTAATCATACACGCAAACATGTAAGATCAAGATCAGGGACTCATGGGAAGATATCACAACACAACTCTACAAATAAAATAAGTCATACAAGCATCATATTACAAGCCAGGGGCCTTGAGGGCTCGAATACAAGAGCTCGATCATAGACGAGTCAGCGGAAGCAACAATATCTGAGTACAGACATAAGTTAAACAAGTTACCATAAGATGGCTAGCACAAACTGGGATACATATCGAAAGAGGTGCAGGCCTCCTGCCTGGGATCCTCCTAAACTACTCCTGGTCGTCGTCGGTGGCCTACACGTAGTAGTAGGCACCTCTAGAGTAGTAGGAGTCGTCATCGACGGTGGCGTCTGGCTCCTGGACTCCAATGTCTAGTCGCAACAATCGGATATAGAAAGGGGGAAAGAGGGAGCAAAGCAACCGTGAGTACTCATCCAAAATACTCGCAAGCAAGGAGCTACACTACATATGCATTGGTATCAATGAAAAGGGGTAGTGTATGTGGACTGAACTGCAGAATGCCGGAATAACAGGGGGATAGCTAGTCATGTCGAAGACTACGCTTCTGGCCGCCTCCATTTTGCAGCATGTAGAAGAGAGTAGATAGTAAGTTCACTAAGTAACATCGCATAGCATAACCCTACCCGGTGATCCTCCCCTTGTCGCCCTGTGAGAGAGCGATCACCGGTTGTATCTGGCACTTGGAAGGGTGTGTTTTATTAAGTATCCGGTTCTAGTTGTCATAAGGTCAAGGCACAACTCCGGGTCATCCTTTTACTGAGGGACGCGGCTATTAGAAAAGATAAACTTCCATGCAGGGGTGCACCACATTTCCCAACATGCTCGATCCCTTTTGGCCGGACACACTTTCCTAGGCCTTGCTCGGCCTGAGAAGATCAACACGTCGCAGCCCTACCTAGGCACAACAGAGAGGTCAGCACGCCGGTCTAAATCCTATGCACGCAGGGGTCTGGGCCCATCGCCCATTGCACACTTGCATGTTGCGTACGCGGCCGGTGGGAAGACCTAGCAACCTTCATTACAAAGGAAGTTGCGTTACATGGTCCAACCTGACGCGCGCTGCTCAGTCGCTTACGTCATGAAGGCTTCGGCTGATATCACGACGTCGAGTGCCCATAACTGTTCCCACATAGTTGGTTAGTGCGTATAGGCCAGTGGCTAGACTCAGATCAAATACCAAGATCTCGTTAAGCGTGTTATTTCGAAGTAACCGCGTACATCGACCAGGCCCAGGCCCACCTCTCTCCTAGGTGGTCTCAACCTGCCCTGTCGCTCCGCCACAAAGATCCACACAGAGGGTCGTTGGGAAAGTATGTCCTTTCAGCCCCCAATTCGTGAATCAACCATGGGTACTCAACGAGCCGACCCGACTTTAGTCACAACATGTATCATGTGTAATATGTATCGTATAGACCCGTGATCAACACCCGACGTGATCACGACCCGATAGTATATCATGGCATACTAACAAGAATGTAGGGCCACTGATGATTAACTAGCATCCTATACTAAGCATTTAGGATTGCAGGTAAAGGTAACAACAGTAGTAGCAAGGACAGGCTATGCAATAGAATGGGATTAACGGAAAACAGCAACATGCTACACTACTCTAATGCAAGCAGTAGAGAGAAGAATAGGCGATATCTGGTGATGAAGGGGGGGCTTGCCTGGTTGCTCTGGCAAGTAGGGGTTGTCAACAACATAGTTGATCAGGGCACCAGCAGCAGCGTCAGTCTTGTAGTATACCGGAGAGAAGAGGTGGAAGAAACAATGAATACAATGCAAACAGATGCATATCGATGCATGGCATGACAAGTAACGGTGCTAGGTGTGCCCTAACGCAGTAGGAGGTGATATCGGCGAAGGGGGGAAACAACCGGGAAAGTATCCCCGGTGCTTAGCGTTTTCGGACAAACGAACCGAAGGTGGAAAGTTGTGTGTTCGCTATGCTAGGGATGCATGGCGGACAAACGGGTTGCGTATCCGGATTCGTCTCGTCGTTCTAAGCAACTTTCATGTACAAAGTTTTTCCATCCGAGCTACATTTTATTTTATATTAATTTTAAAAGATTTAAATCATTTTTTAGGATTTATTTAATTATTATAATTCAAAATTAAACAGAATAGAGCTTGCTGACGTCAGCATGATGTCAGCAGTCAACAGGGGTGTTGACTGGTCAAACTTACATGAGGGTCCCGCCTGTCATTGACTAATTAATTAACTAACAATTAATTAGGTTAATTAGTGATTGGACTAATCTAATTATGATTAAGTAACTTAATTAATTCTTTAATTAATTAATACTTATTTATTTATTGTTTTTTAATTCTTTTTTTAAAACGTTCAGGGGGCTGGGCCCCATGTGTTATAGGGCCAGGGGCCTTAGCGGATGTGGGGTTTACGGGCGCCGGGCGTGGGCACCCGAAAGGCGAGTCCTGAGCGGAGCCAGCCGGGGTGCCGCGGGTGGTTCCCTAGAGCGCGGCCACGGCGAGCAGACGAGGGAGGATGGCGACCGCGGTGCGCAGCAGGCGGTGGCACGGATAGCGGAGAGTCAGGCGGGGGGCCGCGAGCAGCGAGCGGTGGCGCGGCCGGGCGAGGATGATGCCGAAGCAGAGGGCAGCCGCGCGGGGAAGCCGGAGCGGTGCGTTGGACGCCGAGGAGGAAGGTCGGGCATGGTGAGCGGGGGCCCGAGGCGACGGCGGCGTAGCTTGGCAGCGACAGGGGCGAGGTGCAGCGAGGCGGGCGCGGCGGTTGCCGAGGCCGGACGCGGTTGGAGGTGGCCGCGGACGGCCGTGGCGGGGCGGCTGGGCTCGCGCTGGCACGGGTGGGTGCACATGGGGTGAGCGGAGGCGGGCGGGATCCGCGGCGGCCAGCAGCGGCGGTTTCGGCGCGGGGAGCAAGGGTGGCGGTTGCAGTGAGCGCGCGCGGGCGCGGCCCGGTGCTTCGAGGCGACGGGCAACAGCGAGCAAAGGGGGAGGGGTCCGTGGGCGCGAGCGGGAATGGGAGGGCGGAGGCAGGGGCGTTGGAGCGCGGTGCGTGCTGCGGCAAGGCGGGCGACGGCAACGCGGAGCTCGAACGCGGTTTCCAAGAATAGGTTATTGTGGCCACTAGAAAAACACAGAAAAAGAACTGTAGTGACTACAAGCAAACAACTAAACAAGACAATAAGGAAATAAATAAGCAAGCAATTAATGCTAGCCTATTACCGCTATTACACATATTACATCCATTGGGCACCAAAATTCGCCACCAGTGCAAATATAGGGAACAAAGCAGCATATTACATACACTGTCCGTCAAAATTGGCCACCAGTGCAAATTAACGCGGAGCAAAACAAGAGCATAACTGAAACAACTTCAGAAGAGCTCAAGAAACATGGTATCCACCATGTTGGCAATAAGCTTAGCAAGCATATTAGCTTTGTCCTATTTGGCGCTAAAATCCTCCAACGCTTGCTGTTGCACTAGAAAGTATGCATCTGAATGCTCCAGGGACTTCCGTAGTCCTTCCGCTTCTTGTTGCAGCACAGCTGATCGATGTCTTTCAGCTTGTAGTTGAGACTCAAGAAACCGAACTGATTCAGACGGTGAGTTTGAATAGCTTGTGCAAGTGGTAGTGGCCAGTAACTCCAACACTAAACCAAGACAGGACTTTGGGGTTATCTCACTGTCTTCGAGATAGTCTTTCTTAGCTGTTTTATCAGCTTTGTTGGAGACCAACAAGGATGTGTCACTATCCTGAACCTTATCTGCATTACTTCCTTTACCATTGCTTAATAAGGCACTCTTCCCCAATATTCTGTCAGCATTCTAAAAGAAGAAACAAGCAGACACATAATAGTTTAGCATGTACTAGTATATGAAACTCATTTCGGTGAACCAGTTCATTAGTAAGGTGGACAGGATTAAACTACCAAGTCTTCTATTGCCAAGTACCAGTACATAATAAAAGCATCAAACAAACATATATCTATGTCCTATGGTCACTGCATTGTCTTGCCAAATGAAAATAGAGACACGGTTCAAATCATATCAGTTCAAGACAAAGCAGCAGTGAAAGAATACAAAGCGTGGGAAACTACATGGCACAACAAGATTTCAGATGGGTACCATGGGTCTACATGTACAACAACACTATTGGTTCTGGTGTGATGCTAGTAATGTGCATGGTATGAGAAGTCAACTGTATACACAATTGAAATTGAAATCAACAGAGCTATTGATAAGAGCAAGCCTGTTAAAGAAACATGTGTGAACATACCTGCTGTGTCATTGAAGTTTCGATTGGATCCTTTAATTTAAAAATAAGTGATACAAGAGCAAAGCAGTATGCACGATAGCAATCATAGTTAAAAAAGGCGCACCTAAGCGAGCGCTTAAGCGCACCTAGGCTCTAGGCGTTGGCAAAACGCATTGCACATAACTACGCTTAATCTGTGCATAACTGCGCATAAGCATGCGCTTTGTTCAGTAAAGTGCAAGGCGGTGGCAAAACACACAATTAACGCCTAGCGCTTTTTTGAACTATGATATCAATGGAATCTTAAATTAGAACAGTTGTTCTTCAGGTTTAGGCACTTGTTCTACATGAACAGAGTACAGTAAGACGTAATAATAGAGTACTTAAAAATAGAAAATGAGCTCATAGACCTTACCACATTCTTGGTTCGGGACCAGTACAGAACAAGGCGTTCCCAGTCATCGTCCAGTAAATGTGTCTTAGGAGAACGTAAGCGAATTTGGTGAGTTTCTTTGCCAGTGAAGTACATTTTCTTCAGGTAATTCCGATACTGCCACCAAGCATTCTTGAAGATAGCAGAGGTATTAGCACAGGTTACCTCATCCTGAGTTTCCAAATCGGTCCTTCTCTATAGAGAAAAATGGGAAAATTTGCTATATTATAACCATCATGGAGGTAGGATGTATGGGACAAAGCAAAGTAATTGCCATGAATAACATTACTTACACATAACTCCTGGACAAACACCTGCAACTGGCATTTTCCTTCATCTTCAGTATAATATTTCCAAGATGGGAAGATACACACATATGATTTAACAACATAAAATGCGATAGATGCTAAACTACGACTAGCTGGTTGTGCTTCCTCCACAGGAATAGGCGTACTAACTGGTGGAGTTGGGGTTTGCCGTGGTAGTACAGGCCCTTTGGGCACTGGAGCTGCCTTACTAACTGCTCTTGTTTGGGAGCTCTGTGGTGGAGCTGGTGCTGTGTCAACAGGAACTGGGTTACTATCTGCTGGGGTTGGGGTTAGATTGGGTGAAGCTGGTTCTTTGTCCATCGCAGTAGGGGTACAATATGCGAGAGTTTGGGTTATGTGTGGTAGGGCTGGTTCTCGTGCATGTACAACCGGGGTGCTATCTCCACCAAGAGGTAGCATTGTTTTATTTGAAGACCGTGTTTTTAGTCCGCTAGATGCTGGCATCACCCGCTCCAATTCAAATGGCTGATAAACAGGAAACATAGTTTAATGTACAGACATTGTATGAGAGACAGATGCAATAGATAGTGTGGAAAAAAGAGGGCATGAAATAGTTGACATGTATATTGTTTAAGTAAAACGGATAGCATGACATAATTTCACATATATGACATCTATGTAAACTGGATAGCATAGCATAACATAATTCAAAGATATGATGAATAACTAAACAGAATCGCATGACATAATTCACCTACATGTTATCTAAGTAATCAGGATCGCATCATTTAATTCACATATGTGATTTATATGCTAAACAGAGGGCATTAGATGATGTCTGAACTAAGAACATGGTGTTGAATATTGTGTATATGATGTCTAATCTATGCAATGCAAGACACCATATGCATGATATGAGCAGTATAACCGTGCCAAGTAAGCGTATACACCTCGGTGGGGGAATAGGACTGGTTATCTGTCTCTGAATCCATCTCCGAGGAGCTATCGGGACCCAACAAGAGATTTGCTTTGACAGGTAGCACTGTCTGCGCTAAAGGCCTTGTTTTCACTCCAGATTTTTCAATCTCCCACCCAAATGGCTGATTCACGGGAAGAGTAGTTTAATGTACAAACATTGTCGACAAATGTAAATGTAATGAAGAAAAGGATGGGCAAGATATCATTCAAATATATGATGCCTGGTTAAACAGGATGGCATTGCACATTTCACGTATATTATGGCTCGCTAAAAGACATGAGACTGCACAATTCCCATATATGATATAGAAACTAAACAGGTGGCATTACATAACATGTTTAAACTAAGCAGATGATATATATGATGTCAAAAGTAGGCACTGCAAGGAAACGTATGCATGATATGACTAACACCATCATGTCAAGGTAGAGAAAACACCTTGGGGGGTAAATAGGAGTGGTCAGCGGCGTCTGAATCCGCCTCGAAACAGATATCTTCCTCTGGATTACAATGTGGAGAGGGGTGGGGAGGGTTTGCCATTGAACCCACCATGGAGCGATGTCTGCATGACATTGTATTGCCGCGCAAAACTCTTCTCCTTTTCTCTACATGTTCAGCATGACTGTGTACAATATCTGACATGCATACGAAAAAAAGATGGTGAGATTATGTAAGGAGAGCATGTAGAAATTTAGAGTGATGGTAACAACCAGTGGATGGATCCAAAAATAATGATAGCAGGCTGTTGATTGCTTTAATTTAATAAAAAGACAGATGATGATTGCTTTACTATTTGTTTCCCACCCAAGATGAACAACATAGGCATACCCTAGGTGAACCAAATATTAGACAGAGATACTATTCATTGATTCCTCGATATGTGCCCCACAACTAATTTAGAACTCAAGTTTGAACATTAATTTGGACCTGACTTGGAGTCCAAGAGGTGAACATGACGATAAAGTAGTAGGTAATTTTAAGCAATGCATAACATAAGCAGAAACAAAAGAGTGCGACCTCTCTTGTGGACCCGTGTACTCCTCAGGTTCATTTGCTGAGTCGATGATGGTGATGCCGTTGCGGTGGGTGCCAGCGGCAGGGAAGGAGATCTGAGGCAGCGAAAGATGGTCAGGAGTCATGATGTCTGGTTTGGTGGATGTTTCTGTCGATGGAGCAGCTCAGTTGAGGTGGACGACGTCGTGGCAGGAGCAGGACAAACCTCACAAAGTTCCCTTCGACACCTACCTATAACTGAAGTAATTCTGTAAGGGCTCATTTGGCTTGCATGATTCTAATAACGCAGGGATAGGAAAACCACCGGAATAGGATAGGAATGCACATGGCAAATAGAGCATTCGTAAACACAAGATTTCTGTCAACTTGAGTGTTTGGTTTACAGGAATTGGAAGAGCAGAGGAATGCAAAGAAACATGTCCAAAATAAAGTGAAACCATATGAAAGCGTGTACAGTTAGAATGTTATTCTGCCACTAATGCACTTGGTCTTGTTTTCATGCCTAGGATTTTGAAAAGTAGGTCCAGGTGGATGTTTTGCTTCATTCCTTTCAACAAAATGCATGAATAATCGAATAGTAGAGTGCCATTGGAAAATTCTCTATTGCTATGTTTTTCCGTTGAACCAAAATAACACTAATGGATCGACATGAATGTATAGTAATAAGTGATGCAACAAGTGTACAACCTCTTTACCATAGCCGTGTCGACCTCAGCATCATTAGGTTGGTCGCTGAAGCAGTTGAGGCAGAGGTGGCTGTCGGAGGTGTGGAGGAAGATCTGAGGAATCTATAGACGGCGTCCAGGGCACTACTCTGTTCTGATGGATCGTTCTGCCGTTGGAGTAGCCCTGGTGAGCCGTAAGACGTCAAGGTTGAAGCAGCACAAGACAGACATCGTCAATCTCAAGTGGGATTCTAATAGCATCTCCAATAGATGATGTGAAACTTACATCACCAAAAACCACGTGACTACAACAGATGAGGTAAAAACTGTTGACTCTGAACTTAACTGTCAAAACTGAAATTTACTGTGGAATCTGAATGTTACCGTTGAAACTGAACACAATGGTAGCAGAGAGGCAATTGACATGTAGTTTAGGCAGGGCCTGTAGTTCATCTTCAACCTGCACCTCCCTGAGCCGCCATCCACCACTGCCCAAACCGCCGGCCCCAACGCCGCCTCGCCGCCCTGAAACAACTCCCCACTGCCGGTCCGCCGCCGCCCCAGCCAGCCCTATAGGCCCCCCGCCGGCACCCTGAACCCTAAGGTAGATAGTGGGGTACCTCTCCGGTGAGCCCCCATCCCCGCTGCGGGTGGTTCTTCCTTAACTCCGGCGAGCCCCCCCACCCCCTGAAAATCGACTGACCCAAAAGTTAATTCAGTCGACTGAAGTGTAGCTAAATCAAAGCAGAGTAGCAGCACGAGCGAGGGGGAGAGCAGCAGTAGCAGCCCGAGTGAGTGAGCGAGAGCCGGAGCAGCAGCAACAGATCCGGCTGGTATGGACGCCGCCACTGAAGGGGCCTCGCACTGGGGGAGAGCCGCCATGGAGATGTCGCCCGCGGCACCGGTTTCAAGGTAGCCGCTCCATGGGGTGCAGGATGGAGCACCGTCGGCGCCGGGAGGTCAAGCTAAGGAGAAGGTGCGATGCGATGAGTGTACAACCTCTTTGGTGGCACCGAGTAGGCCTCGGCTTCGTCCGAGGAGTCGGTGAGGATGTTGCGGTTCCGGTGGAGCAGGTTAAGGCGGTGCTGTGGGGATGGAGCAACCGCGATAGACGAGGCGATCGTCGGAGCAGCTCCTTGGAGGTGGAGGATGGGGCAGCTAAACCGGCGGGACGACGAGATGGACGACAGATCCTCATCCGGGGAGTTGGACGAGGGATGTCGAGCTATTGCGGTGGACGATGTCGTCGGGGAAGAGGCTCCGACTGGGCAACGGTGAGGTGGCGGACGGAGGAGGGTGGGGTTTCGCGGCTGGAGCGGAGAGGTTATGGCGGCCTGGGATTTTGAATGGCAAAAAGGAGGCGATGGGAGGGGGTGAACCATGACTTAGGGACGCGCTTGTCCAAAATGTAGGGTGTGTTACAAAAGTACCCCACACCGATTTGAACTAGCGGCCCTTTCGGCTCAGGGTTAGAAGGGGGATTTCACGTGTCGGGATTTGACAGCTGGAGGGAGTTTTCGCGCACGTTGTAATTTCGGGATAGCAAGGCACGGGTTGTGAAGGCGCCAGTTTTGGGAGCACGATATGTGAATTTTCGGGATATAACAAGGCGCGGGTTGAATTTTAGGGACAAGCCAAATGTGTAATATTGTACTTGTACGTACCAAATCAATTTGCACTTCCCTCAACCAAAAAGAAAACGAAAAAATAAAACTATTCACACCACACAAAGAGAGAGTCTTGCCCCGTTTTACTATAAAAATGCTATTTAAAGCTACCCATACCAACAATTTAGTGTAATTAAATGCTATTCGATAGTATGAATCCATGTTATGTCCAATTAAATTTTTTCGCTTGCTGCATAATGCATGTAACCTACTCATACCAACATTTTAGTGCATTCCAAATGTCCAAACTACCGCTGCAATTCGAACTGAATTTGAATTCGTTTCTCTATTTCAATAACAATCTACAATCATGATTGTTGCCAACTTCAACCATCATTCGTGTATTACCTTAATAACACACCACATGATTACTATAGAGATAGATATGAACTATGTGTACTACATGAACTCGAATTCTATTTTTTGAATACACTTGATGTAGATTCCAAATAATAGTACATTTGATGTACTAACTATATATTCATAATCTAAACCATGTTCCATACATGTACACCGTGTTTATCACACATAGTATAGTGCCCAGCCCCCCACATTATGACAAGTATTTAGACTTGAGCTACACAATCCACACATTAGCCCAAATTATGATCAATGTTCTATATGTTATACGTAGTACTAGCAAGATGCCCATGCGTTCCACAGAACATCAACATGATCAAGGGGAGGCCTAATTTGCAAATATAGAGAGGGGTGTGGGTATCTTTTTTCAAAATTGCCATAGTTTCCTTCCTATCCGTCAGATATAAATCAGACGACCTATATTGCAGGATGGCACCATCATCGACAACTCCATTTTTATAAAAGTAGAGATAAAATATATTATATGTAGTATAACATGTTCATAACCACACCATGTGTACCACCGTTATATATATTCACACATGCGTCGGTTTAAAACACTATGGTAAATTCTTCAAATATCCGAATTCGCTTTTTATAATGAAGTATGATCCTCTATTCATCTTTTACACCCACACAATCCTCTTATCTTTGTAGCTAGCTAGCGCTAACTTTCTCTTGTGCATGCAGACGCCCGCATCCCTCTAACCCTCCCCCAGCATTCTCTAGCTCCATCATGCAAATTCGTCTTTTCACTTTAGGTCGTTCACCCACGGTGTGTGTAGGCCCCCCCCAGCTCCTTCTTTACAGCACACATCGATCAATATGCCTCTCTAGCCAGGTGTGCGTAGTACAAAACACAAGCTTCCCCTCTTCACTTATCACTGTCCATGCCTCACTCCCACCACTCTTTTCATCGATCTCGTACTCGCACACATCTCCCCCTCGATATAGTCTGACTCTCGCACCACCTCCTTGATGCATCCCTCTCTCTCTATCCTTCTCCCCGTGCCTCATTTGCTTCTAACACACACATGCAGGTATACCGATCGATCTCCCAACATATACCTAGGTCGACTTTAACTATTCCCCCCCATCGATCGACGTACCTCACAAGTTATGTTTCTCCTTTTCTGACAAAGGATGATTGATCTTCCTATGTAGTTATGTCTTCTTACCACATCCATATCGACCCCCTCATCATTCGTGCATGCCTCCTGACCCGTCTCTCAAACGCACGTGCACAGATAGGCATCCATCCCCTCTCTTATTGATATTGCAGGCATGACCTCCGGTTGTCTATCAAGCCTATCCCACCATTTGTTAGAAGCAACTCCACTACCACCCCCTCCAACACTCTAGCTTTGTTTCTCTCCTAACCTTATTCCTCTCCTACACATGTGCATGGATGCCGATCGATCTCCCTTAATACATGAGGTAGGCCTCCCTCCTCCTCCACACATATACCAGCCATTGTACCTATATAGTTAATTAGGCCTCCCTTCCCCCCACCACACACCAATAGTCGAGCGCTGTAGGTGGGGACCCATGCCACAAAGACAAATTGCACCTGTCCCCTCTCACATTCCAGTAGGCCAGCCACTCTATATCTTTGACGTGGGCACACACAAATTCAATGGCACTCTTTATCGATCGCGCACGCGCGCACACACACACATCATCCCTCTCTTTGATTCTATGGACACCTCAAGCCGATGATACCTCCACTCTCTTCTCGTGGATCGCCCCCTCTATATATATGATATATCCAGGACTCTATTTCACACACATTGCATATGTTACATTTTTGATTGACCCCACCTGTCACATCCCTAGTTCTGGTATGCACTAGGCTAGCCCTTCATGTGAGCATCATGTTTAAATTCAAATGAAATTTGAATTGAGGAATTTTCAAAAGCCTCAGAAGACCTCTAAAAATAACCAACATTTAAATCTCATCAAATGAGTCCAAGAAAATGTTCCTGTTAATCTCTGGAAATATTGGCAAGGGATAAAATTCAAACCAATATTTCTAGAATCTCAGAAACAATTATGTTGGGCCTGTGAATTAATCCAATAAATATTTGAATTGGATCTATATTTGTTATATAACAAATATCTGTTCAATAATTCTGGAAATTGTTGTGTAGCTTTGGATAAGTCCATTTAGTTCACACAATTATTTTCATGAATTTTGAAAATGGTTTGGTCTCTGAACTAAACCAAAACATAGTAGCAAAAATAGAAAAAGAGAACAAATTAAATAACAGAGAGAGAGAGAGAGACTTAGTACCTGGGCCGCCTACCTGTGCGGCCTGCTGCTGAAGGCGGCCCAGCCTAGCCACCTCCACTGCCAGTTGTCTTCCTCCTCTCGCTAGAAGGCAGAGGGGAAGTAGTGCATGACGCTCGTGCGCGCGGGCACGCAGCTGCCTGCCTGGCCCCTCCCTGGCCTGTGCGACGCTGGGATCGTCACCCCGTGGCCTCTGGAACCCACCGACCCCTCTCTCACTTTCCCCCCTCGCCCGCTCGCTCTCCTCACGCCATGGCCGACGCGCTTGTCGCCGCCGTTCGGTGCCACGCGGCCACAGCCACCCCCTTGCCCCTCTGCCGTCCCCAAGAGCTCCGCCCAGACCTCTTCTTCGTCTCCGCCGAGCCAAATGACGCTGGAGCGCCCCGCAACGCCGCCATCGCCGTTGTCTTCGTCCTCTGCACCGACAGTCATCATCGTCGATTTGCAGCAACCCGACCTCGCCGACGACGCCGTCGGACGCACTGTGAACACCCGCGTTGTCTCCCCCTTCTCCCCTGGTCGCGCTCGCCCTCTAGGCCGTAGCCCCACCATGACCGAAAGCTTGCTCACCACCATCCATGTCGCTGCCGTGGCGAGAGCCCACACACGTCGCATCCGAGGACGCTATCATCCTCAGCACACTCCCAGGAGCCGAGAACACCCACCAGATCCTCCTCTCGTGCGCCGTAGCGCCTGACCCGCTGACGCCAAACTCCGGCCGCCGCCTCCGTGCTCGCCGTTGTCATTTCCGGTGACCCCGAGGCCTCCCGATCACTCTTCTAGATGCGGTCGAGCGCGGGCTATCTTCTGGTGGCCTTCGCGCGTCCTGCCACCGCCCGTAGCGCATTCCCGAGCGTCGCCGCCGCGTTTGTGTGCTCGCCGGCGTTCAACTCCAGCGTGCTGACGTGGCCGCATGATTAGTGCTAATCGCTGCCAGCTAACCAACCTTTCGTCACTGACTAGTGGGCCCAGTGCCCTAATAGTTTGAACTTAAACACTAATTAGAGCAAGTTCCACTGACATGTGGGCCCAGGCCTTAACTAATCTGGATTAGGTTTAGTTTAATTTTAATTAACTCTGTTAGTTAACTGTGTCATTGACGTGTGGACCCCACACGTCAGGTTTGACCTGGACCGAGCCATTGACCTGCTGACGTCACTATGAGGTCATGCTGACACAATAATTCCTTTCTGGAATTTAAATAAATCTTATTTATTTCAGAAAATATCCAAAACTTCGAAAAATCATAGAAATTCAACAGTAACTCAGAATAAGATAAATTATATGTGAAAAATGATCAGAAAAATCCAATCTATCCATTTGTACCATTTTCATGCATGTTAGAACAACTTATAGCTACTGTTTAGGACAAATCAAATGAATGGCATTTAAATAACCATATGTGGAGTTTGAATTTGAACCTTGGGTTCAAACCAACTACACTTAATTGTGTTGCTAGTTGAATTAGCTCAAAACACATCATGTTGACATGTCATGATCATGCATCATATTGTGCATTGCATTGATTGTGCTCTCCTTCTCTGTTGCCGGTATTTATCCCCTCTCGATAGACGTGCTTCCGACGATGAGTTCGATGACACCGATGAAGAG
Organism: Triticum urartu; assembly: GCF_003073215.2. Lineage (NCBI taxonomy): Eukaryota > Viridiplantae > Streptophyta > Magnoliopsida > Poales > Poaceae > Triticum > Triticum urartu. The sequence goes on along the minus strand of NC_053023.1, from coordinate 575,953,920 downwards.
CTATAATATCTTCAGAAGTGCCAGGCAAGCAAAACCCCCCTGTTCATTCCGATACAATCCCACTCTCTCTCCATCCTGCTCTCTTTTACTGCACTAGGACAACACTGATTCAACTGTTACATGCTGCGGTAGTTGAACCCCTTTCCTCTGCATGACATGTCATTGCCATAGTAAATAGATGAAACCCACTAGCATGAGTAGGAGTTGTTTGAGCCCTGATGTGCCTACTCATTCATGCTTGTTTGTCATGCCTGCTACTGCTTAGAGTTGAGTCAGGTCCGATTCATCGGGGATGAATTGGAATGTGGTGAACATGTCCTACTGTTGAGAGCTAAGTGTGTGAACAAGATTTGGTAAAGGTAGTGGTGAGAGGCCATGTAGGAGTACATGGTGGGTTGTCTCATTGCAGCCGTCCTCAGGAACTGAGTTCCGTGTTTCTGATCCATGAACAGTTACTACCACACATTAGGCTCCGGGCGCTCCAAGCTCTCTCGACTTATTAATCAACCTGATCTCTGTCCAGGAGTTGCAACTAGATTCTGGTGTGTGTAGGTAGTGTTAGTAGTCTACCAAGTGGCACCCGATACAGGTGGGCTTGGGACAGACTAGGCACAGTGGCCCGGTGTACTAAGTGGCACCCGGATGGTGGGCTTGGGAACCCTGTACACATCATTTGGGGCCGTGAGCGACACCCCGGCCGGATCTCCTTGCGGATGGAACCCAAATAGGCGATAAACTTGGACGAGAGACTTGTGTGGTTAGTCAGGTCGTGGCCGACTTCCTCTCCAGGCTTCTGCTTGAAGGTTGCCGAGATACACGACGTGTACATGGTGGTAAGTGGCGAGAGCGTGTGTGAATAAGTACAACCCTGTAGGGTTATCATTATCTATTCTAATAGTCGGATTCCTCGGATATGGAAACTTGGACCCCTTGCATAGTTCATAGACAAGTGAAAGTGGATACTCTAAAATGCGCAAGATAAGCGTGAGTGCTATGGATGGCGTTCTCGTAGGGAGACGGGAGCGGATCCATAGTGGTGTATTGATATGGTGAATATGTGGACTCGTGTGCGCCACCTTAAAGAGTGATTTGCAGTAGTAGTTCAGGTTAGCCATCGAGTCAAAGCTGGCTTGCTGCAGTTAAACTCCACCACCCCTTTGATGATACCGATGCATATGCAGTTAGTTCTGATTTAAGTGTTGTTGGGTACATTTGTACTCACGTTTGCTTAATTTATGTTTTGCAGAGAGACTTCAGTCTCTCTAGTAGTTCCACATGGACTTCGACGTTTAGCTTGATACCTCAGCTACGATATTGTGCCCTCGGCAGGATCTGGTAGATAGTCAGGCTTCTCTTTTTCATTTGTAGAAGTCTGTACTCAGACATGTTAAGCTTTCGCTTGTGCTTGTTGCTTGTATGCTCTGTATGTTGGGTCATGAGACCCATGTTTGTAATATCTGGCTCTTCGGAGCCTAATGAATAAATACTTGAGTCATAGAGTTATGTTGTGATGCCATGTTGTATTCACACATATCGGGCATATTGTGTGTATGATTGAAATGCTTGGTATGTGTGGGATTCGACAACCTAGTTGTTCATCCTTGGTAGCCTCTCTTATGGGGAAATGTAGTCTTGTGCTTCCCTGAGCCATAGTAGTCCGCTACAGCCCGGTTCACCAGAGTCCTGCTAGCCCAGCACTACTGCTCCGGAACACTTAGACTGGCCGGCATGTGATTCACTTCGTTCCTGTGTCTGTCCCTTTGGGGAAATGTCACGCGGTGACATCCGGAGTCCTGTCTAGCCTGCTACAGCCCGGTTCATCGGAGTCCTGTTAGCCCAGTGCTACAGCCCGGATTCGCACGCTGCTGACCGACATGCTCGATGTTGATTCATGTATGCCTGTCCCCGTAAGTTAGTGCCACTTTGGGTTCACGACTAGTCATGTCGGCCCGGGTTCTCTATCATATGGATGCTAGCGACACTATCATATACGTGAGCCAAAAGGCGCAAACGGTCCCGGGCCATGGTAAGGCGACACCCGTAGGAATACCGTGCATGAGGCCGCAAAGTGATATGAGGTGTTACCGGCTAGATCGATGTGACTTGGAATCAAGGTCCTAACAACTTTGGTATCAGAGCCTGAGTGCCTATAGGATTACCAAGCCAAACCGGTAGAAATTGTGTCTAGAAATGCTTTAGTTATGTAAGGGAATTGATTGTGGAAGGGAACGTAAGGCTCTTTTTTACTCTTTACCTTATGCCCTTCTGATCTGAGTCAACCTCTTCTTCTCTAAGGGGATTAAGAACTAGGACTTCTCATCTATCTACCAGGATGACATGTTACTAAACCATAGTTGCCTAGGATTGTTGAGTTCAAGCCTCAGTTTAGTTCCTACTACTTCCATATGTTCATAGCTGGCCTCAGAACCTTAATATTGTGATGTTGAGTGGTTATGACACCATTTTGCAGGATGTGTCAAATCTTTTTGAGTGTTTACAACCGTTATGCTGTCCGAGTCATCCCAGGTTTCTAAACAGTTCGATACATCTGCAAATCCCTTCCTTCCATTCCCGATGTTTCTTTGGGCCAGTTTAACCACACTAATCGGTGAGTTGAGGTAGTCTATTTCCTCGGCATATATGTTGGAGCTATTATTATGACACTAGGTGTTTTAGGGAGTCACCTAGTAATCAAGCCATGTTTTGTGTTCCCGGTGTGATGATTCTGGCCACCATTCTCCAAACCACCCCGTGATGCCATTTAGTAGTAGGTATTCTATTACTGGGTTCTTGACCCAAGATCCACTCTACTTACCTCGTGTTGATAGTATTGCTCGTACCTTTAGGATATTAGTAATCTTTGTGATAGTCTTCGAGGTCCGTGGTATATCATTCTTCCAAATACCATGAACCATCCTGGCAGAAGTTCTCATGAACCAAAGATCACAACCAGGGTGCTCTTGAGGAGTACTCCATTCATATTGTAAATCTGCCAGTCCCTTTTCTTTCGCATGGGTTATCCGAAATAAATATGTTGAACTTGTTCGACATACTAATCTATGCATCCATAACTCAGAAAATCATATGTTCCTTGAGTTGTCCCTCATTAGTTGTTTTCTGACCTCTGACTATCAATTTGTAGTCAGGAGTAGTCGTGCTTGCGTGTTATCGATGTCTATTATTATTGTGGTCCGACAAGCCATTCTATTCCGAAATGACTAGGAGAAAACAAACTCCAACACCTCATCCATTTCTTGGACTAGTCAAAGTAGTTGTATTTCACAGATCAAAATGCCAATCCAGCTTTTGCTCAGTTCTACCTTGGAGTGTTACCATCTTTATATCAAGAATGTCATGAGAATTGCACCACCTCTTATGAATTCTTGACGCAGTGATACTTCTCGCCATCATTATTCATTCCTCGGTCCCGTGTTGTTGTAACCGAAATGCCGACAAGTGAATTGTGATGTGTGAAATCAATACTCCGAGCAACTCGTTGCTTTGTAGTAAATGGACAATATTCTCATTCTTAGAGTGTTGATTATTAAATCATCATCCTAAGATTGATCGTGCTACCTAGTCCTTATTTCTGGTGCACTCTTCGATCCATGAGTTGGGATTGTGTCAATCCCTCACTCTTTCGATCATATCGTCTTGCCCCGAAAAGCAAGATTGTTCTCGAGCTTAATAACATATCGGTGGTTCGTGATTTTCTAAATATCTTCTCGAAAGTATCACCAGGCTGTCCCCTGACTGTTATGTTGAGTTCGTGTTCAAATGATTTCCCTATAAACCACCCCTTCTCCAAGAACCTATGTTGGATATCCCTGAGCTAGTTGGTTGAGCTAGAGAACAACTTGGAGAGTTGGAAGATGAAAGCTTGTCCCACTTAGTTTATCTCCAAAGGGATATCCTTGTGTGTGTTGTGTGTTTGTTGAAGAAAGATGATACCTTCATTGGTTGGTCCGTCTGATGAGTTGTTGGACCTATTGACTTATCAAACTTTGATTTGAGTATGGGCTATCTTCAAATCAAATCAGAACCAACGATATTCGTAATGTTGTCTTACTCGTGGTTGATTTCCCAAGCATACACCATTACATCTTTTGGTCTGACCAATACTATCACATTGTTCACATAATGGTGGAATTCCAGTGATATGGAAATTACGATGAGTTGCCGTTCAGCCCATCAGCAACATCTTGTCTCCTCCATGATTCATGTTGAACATTGAGCTAGTGTTGGAAACTTTGTAAGCATTGCCTTCGTGTTCCGCTCATGAGGTATATGTTTTGGTGAAAGAAGTGACTTTCTCCAAGTTCACGTGAATTAGGTGTAAGTTACCGCCATGAATTTGAGAAAGGTTTGTTTCGTTTCCTCTGGAATCATCCCAAATCAGTCATGCATATGTGCGAAGTATTCTATGGTTTGGTATATTAATTACCTCCATTCCATACGTAATTCCTAGCACACCAAGCCACTGATTGATTTGTTCAAGATAAAGGAGTCTGTTCTAAGGTCATTACTTTAGACTTCCGCGCGGAGACTTTGATATCATTAATGATGGTTCCCTACCAGAACTCGGTAGTATTTTGTTGTAAGACTACCATGTGATCATGCTTGTCTGGGACAACGTGTTCATAGGTTTTAGCAGAACCAGCTCATGTTTTGGAGCTTGCTATCGTAGTTCATTTCCCGAGAATCTCGCAACGTCATCTCGTTGGTTTGTGTTGCAAACTTCCTTTTCAAACATGCCGAGTCTGAAGTGTCCTGTTACCAACCAGATCTAAATCCCAGGCAGATATGATGGTTGGAAAATCCCCAACATTTGCATTTTGTTCCCAGCTTGCACCGCCATTGTGCCAATTTTCCCATGGGCTGCCCCTCTCAGTAATTGATGTCTAGGATCATCTTCCAAAGTGGACTTACCATGGGTCCCATCCATTTTCGATGATAAGCAAAATCATCCATTGCGTTGTCTTCAACAAGGTAGTCCACATCATCCATTCTAGTCCGAGTATGCCATTCTTTTGAACTCCTTCGAATGATCGGTTGTGATTGCCTTAGGTTGGTATAAAGAGTCTCAATGATCTATGAATCAAAAGTAATTCTTTTTGCCACTTCAGGAATATTTCTGCGAGTCACCTTCCTTAAGATGTCTCGTTATGGTATCATGGCAAATCAACTCCTCGCTACGTTGACAACCGTTCACCACCTTCTTAAGCGTGAAATTGTTGCCTACCTAGTGAACCTTCATCATCTGTTCCACTCCATTTCTTTGGATGTGTACTTCATGTCTCAGCTCAAGAGATGTTGCTATGTCTCACTCCGTGAGTTGATCCTGAGTTACCCGATCTTCGAGAAGATCGATCCCTCTAGAGTTTCCCCTTTCCTCTCATTGCCATGTTGGTTGGAGTTATCAGAGCAAGACATTGAGACAATGATGGTGATCGAATCAACGCTCTAAAAGCAGTGCAAGTTGGATCGAGAAGATTGTGATAGTTTGTGACCTCCTTTCTTCTTACCTCACGACTGGAATCTCGAGACTAGATTCTTGTTTAGTAGGGGTGAGCTGTCACATCCCTAGTTCTGGTATGCACTAGGCTAGCCTTTCATGTGAGCATCATGTTTAAATTCAAATGAAATTTGAATTGAGGAATTTTCAAAATCCTGAGAAGACCTCTAAAAATAACCAACATTTAAATCTCATCAAATGAGTCCAAGAAAATGTTCCTGTTAATCTCTGGAAATATTGGCAAGGGATAAAATTTCAAACCAATATTTCTAGAATCTCAGAAACAATTATTTTGGGCCTTTGAACTAATCCAATAAATATTTGAATTGGATCTATATTTGTTATATAACAAATATATGTTCAATAATTCTGGAAATTGTTGTGTAGCTTTGGATAAGTCCATTTAGTTCACACAATTATTTTCATGAATTTTGAAAATGGTTTGGTCTCTGAACTAAGCCAAAACATAGTAGCAAAAATAGAAAAAGAGAACAAATTAAATAACAGAGAGAGAGAGAGTTAGTACCTGGGCCGCCTACCTGTGCGGCCTGCTGCTGAAGCCGGCCCAGCCCAGCCACCTCCCCTGCCAGTTATCTTCCTCCTCTCGCTAGAAGGCAGAGGGGAAGCAGTGCACGGCGCTCGCACGCGCTGGCACGCAGCTGCCTGCTTGGCCCCTCCCTGGCCAGCGTGACGCTGGGATCGTCACCCCATAGCCTCTGGAACCCACCGACCCTTCTCTCACTTTCCCCCCTCGCACCCTTGCTCTCTTCACGCCATGGCCGACGCGCTCGTCGCCGCCGTTCACTGCCACGCGGCCATAGCCACCCCCTTGCCCCTCTGTCATCCCCAAGAGCTCCGCCCCGACCTCTTCTTCGTCTCCGCCGAGCCAAACGATGTCGGAGCGCCCCACAGCACCGCCATCACCGTTGTCTTCGTCCTCCGCATCGATAGTCGTCGTCGTCGATTCGCAGCAACCCGACCGCGCCCGACCTCGCCGACGACGCCGTCGGACGCGCTGTGAGCACCCGCGTCGTCTCCCCATTCTCCCCTGGTCGCGCTCGCCCTCTAGGTCGTAGCCCCGCCATGACTGAAAGCTTGCTCGCCGCCATCCATGTCGCTGCCATGGCGAGAGCCCACACACGTCGCATCCGAGGACGCTATCGTCCTCAGCACACTCCCAGGAGCCGAGAACACCCACCAGATCCTCCTCCCGTGTGCCGTAGCGCCTGACCCGCTGACGCCGAACTCCAGCTGCCGCCTCTGTGCTCGTCGTCGTCATTTCCGTGGACCCCGAGGCCTCCCGATCACTCTTCTAGATGCGGTCGAGCGCGGGCTATCTTCTGGTGGCCTTCGCATGTCCAGCCGCCGCCCGTAGCGCATTCCCGAGCGTCGCCGCCGTGTTTGTGTGCTCGCCGGCGTTCAACTCCGGCGTGCTGACGTGGCCGCGTGATTAGTGCTAATCGCTGCCAGCTAACCAACCTTTCATCACTAACTAGTGGGCCCAGTGCCCTAATAGTTTTAACTTAATCACTAATTAGAGCTAGTGCCACTGACATGTGGGCCCAGGCCTTAACTAATCTAGATTAGGTTTAGTTTAATTTTAATTAACTCTGTTAGTTAACCGTGTCACTGACGTGTGGACCCCACACGTCAGGTTTGACATGGACCGAGCCATTGACCTGCTGACGTCACTATGAGGTCATGCTGACACAATAATTCCTTTCTGGAATTTAAATAAATCTTATTTATTTCAGAAAATATCCAAAACCTTGAAAAATCATAGAAATTCAACATAACTCCAAATAAGATAAACTATAAGTGAAAATGATGAGAAAAATCCAATCTATCCATTCGTACCATTTTCATGCATGTTAGAACAACTTATAGCTACTGTTTAGGACAAATCAAATGAATGGCATTTAAATAACCATATGTGGAGTTTGAATTTGAACCTTGGGTTCAAACTAACTACACTTAATTGTGTTGCTAGTTGCATTAGCTCAAAACACAGCATATTGACAGATCATGATCATGCATCATATTGTGCATTGCATTGATTGCGCTCTCCTTCTCTGTTGCCGGTATTTATCCCCTCTCGGTAGACGTGCTTTCGACGATGAGTTCGATGACACCGATGAAGAGCTATAATATCTTTAGAAGTGCCAGGCAAGTAAAAACCCCTTGTTCATTCTGATACAATCCCACTCTCTCTCGCTCCTGCTCTCTTTTACTACATTAGGACAACACTGATTCAACTGTTACATGCTGCGGTAGTTGAACCCCTTTCCTCTGCATGACATGTCATTGCCATAGTAAATAGATGAAACCCACTAGCATGAGTAGGAGTTGTTTGAGCCCTGATGTGCCTACTCATTCATGCTTGTTTGTCATGCCTGCTACTGCTTAGAGTTGAGTCAGGTCCGATTCATCGGGGATGAATTGGAATGTGGTGAACATGTCCTACTGTTGAGAGCTAAGTGTGTGAACAAGATTTGGTAAAGGTAGTGGTGAGAGGCCATGTAGGAGTACATGGTGGGTTGTCTCATTGCAGCCGTCCTCAGGAACCGAGTTCTGTGTTTCTGATCCATGAACAGTTACTACCACACATTGGGCTCCGGGCGCTCCAAGCTCTCTCGACTTATTAATCAACCTGATCTCTGTCCAGGATTTGCAACTAGTTTCTGGTGTTTGTAGGTAGTTTTAGTAGTCTACCAAGTGGCACCCGACACAGGTGGGCTTGGGACAGACTAGGCACAGTGGCCCGGTGCACCAAGTGGCACCCGGATGGTGGGCTTGGGAACCCTGTACACATCGTTTGGGGCCGTGAGCCACACCCCGGCCGGATCTCCTTGCGGATGGAACCCGAATAGGCGATAAACCTGGATGAGATACTTGTGTGGTTAGTCAGGTCGTGGCCGACTCCCTCACCAGGCTTCCGCTTGAAGGTTGCCGAGATACACGACGTGTACATGATGGTAAGTGGCGACAGCGTGTGTGAATAAGTACACCCCTGTAGGGTTATCATTATCTATTCAAATAGCCAGATTCCTCGGATATGGAAACTTGGACCCCTTGCATAGTTCATAGACAAGTGAAAGTGGATACTCTAAAATGCGCAAGATAAGCGTGAGTGCTATGGATGGTGTTCTCGTAGGGAAACGGGAGCGGATCCATAGTGGTGTATTGATATGGTGAATATGTGGACTCGTGTGCGCCACCTCAAAGAGTTATTTGCAATAGTAGTTCAGGTTAGTCACCGAGTCAAAGGTGGCTTGCTACAGTTAAACTCCACCACCCCGTTGATGATACCGATGCATATGTAGTTAGTTCTGATGTAAGTCTTGCTGGGTACATTTGTACTCACGTTTGCTTAATGTATGTTTTGCAGAGAGACTGCAGTCTCGCTAGTAGTTCCACGTGGACTTCGACGTTTATCTTGATACCTCAGCTACGATCTTGTGCCCTCGGCAGGATCTGGTAGATAGTCAAGCTTCTCAGCCTTTTTCATTTGTAGAAGTCTGTACTCAGACATGTTAAGCTTTCGCTTGTGCTTGTTGCTTGTATGCTCTGTATGTTGGGTCATGAGACCCATGTTTGTAATATCTGGCTCTTCAGAGCCTAATGAATAAATACTTGAGTCATAGAGTTATGTTGTGATGCCATGTTGTATTCACACATATCGGGCATATTGTGTGTATGATTGAAATGCTTGGTATGTGTGGGATCCGACAACCTAGTTGTTCATCCTTGGTAGCCTCTCTTATGGGGAAATGTAGTCTTGTGCTTCCCTGAGCCATAGTAGTCCGTTACAGCCCGGTTCACCAGAGTCCTGCTAGCCCAGCACTACTGCTCCGGAACACTTAGACTGGCCGGCATGTGATTCACTTCGTTCCTGTGTCTGTCCCTTTGGGGAAATGTCACGCGGTGACATCCGGAGTCCTGTCTAGCCTGCTAAAGCCCGGTTCATCGGAGTCCTGTTAGCCCAGTGCTACAGCCCGGATTCGCACGCTGCTGACCGACATGCTCGATGTTGATTCATGTATGCCTGTCCCCGTAAGTTAGTGCCACTTTGGGTTCACGACTAGTCATGTCGGCCCGGGTTCTCTATCATATGGATGCTAGCGACACTATCATATACGTGAGCCAAAAGGCGCAAACGGTCCCGGGCCATGGTAAGGCGACACCCGCAGGAATACCGTGCATGAGGCCGCAAAGTGATATGAGGTGTTACCGGCTAGATCGATGTGACTTGGAATCGGGGTCCTGACACCACCCCCCTAAAAAAGCTCTCACGAACCCACACACTATATCTCTCTACGTTTGTATCTCTCTCACACAACCCCATATAGGTGGTGTACGTATACAAGAAGAGAATAGGTGCACCGTGCACACACTCACGCTTCGTGCCCAGCCACACCCGCGCGAGTACACGGTGGAGCACATTATTTTTAAATAAAGTTATATCGCTCAGTGGCACGTAGACAGAATATAAAACGATTTTTATGGAGAAAAAGGTAGTCCGCTCCACTATATAAAATGGAGCCCGCCTGCCTGGTTGTCTCTATTCAGAGTATCTCACACAAGGCTGCGGTGGCCTCTCTCTCTCTCACCGTTGGTCACTGATCCGACCGCATCCCGTCCACCAGCGGAAAGGGAGGACGTGCATCATTTCTCCGTTCGACGGCGCCGAGGCAGCATGTCCCGATCTGCGGTACACACCGTTCTCTCTAACCAAGCTCCAGCGTGGTAGGGCCTACGCCACCTGCTCGCTGCCGCAGTATGGGCAGATTCCGCCCGCCGCCGCTCACCTAGTTACATGCCGACGACCTCCAGGTATCCCCTCTGGCCTTGCTCCACTGCCCGTTTTCCCACGTCGTTGCATGTGGATCTTCCATAGTTCTTTGCCCAAAGCGTAGCTCGTCCAGCGTACTTTCCATATTGCAATCTCGTCCTCACACCATTTTAGACAAACACAACCGTGTTGTTATCTTCCCTTAGGACAAGGAATATGCTTCTTTTTTGTCGTCCCATGTGTCATAAACTGTTATTGGCCAGTAATTGTTTCCTTTCTAACTCTTTTTGCAAACAGGGCTATCCATTTCACCTCATTGCTATTGCGACCTTTTGCTGAACTGCACAAATCACTTTTTTCTTAGGAGTGTTTTGTGCAGTTCTGCCAAAATGTCACACGGGCAACGTCTCTACATTTCATTGCGACTGCATAAAGGGAGATTGGTTTTGCTCTATCCTCCTCATCCAACCCCGAGCCTAATCTTCTCCAACTAGTTAGTCTTAAGAGAGACTGCAAAGGTGACCAGCTTCTATTTGTGTGTTTATTATTTCATCAGCAGTCCTCTATTATCGTAATCACACTTAATATCTTTGGAACAGGGACGCTAAGCTCTATTATAGTGGAACGGCACAAAATGATTGGAATGTTGCATGCTCCAGACAGCTACTTTTTTTCCCAACATGCCTTGTTGATTTAGACAGAGCTGGGGGGACATTGCTGCCAATGAAAGCATGGATCAATTTTAATTTAACACTTTCTCACAACTTTGTCTTCAGTTGTGATGTAAATATTAGCTCTGATTAGCAAGGAAGTTAGTTTTTTATTGTTTCCGAAAGAGCATCGATGGCAAGACACACGAAACAAAAGCTGAAAGCTCACACCATTGTACAATTTCATGCCGCTGGAAAATTATTTGTATAGTACGTCAATTATGTAAACAAATGCTGGAAGCTTGATAGCATTGCCAGAAGCCTCTTCGGCATCCGGGTCCTTGTGCCATGCACAAAATTATACTCCTTCGTTCCTAAATATTTGTATTTTTACAAATTTAAAATGGGCATATTTTAGAGTGTAGATTCACTCATTTAGCTTCGTATGTGTACTCCCTCCGTTCCTAAATATTTGTCTTTCTAGACATTTCAACAAGTGACTACACACAGAGCAAAATGAGTGAATCTACACTCTAAAATATGTCTATATACATCCGTATGTCGTAGTCCATTTGAATCTCTAAAAATACAAATATTTGAGTAGTCACTTGTTGAAATCTCTAGAAAGACAAATACTCTGGAGTATATTTAAGAACCGTGGGGGTAGTGCACAGCCGCATGGGAGACTCAGACCGGTCGTTGTGCCGCATTAATAGTGAGTAATGAACAGTCAAATCATAAGCCCCACCTTTCCCACTGTAAGTTGCTCGGAAGAAGCAACCATCAATACGCTCTTCTTTGAATCCCCTCATACTACTCCATTCATCACTGTTTATAGAGCGCGCTTCAGAAAAAGAGAAAATCTCTGGGAGCAAGGCGACTAGCGATTGACCTGAAAAATAGCATTGGTAGTTATAGCACGGCGTCTATTACTATAGGAAATAATGCGTACACACATGCATGCAGTGCTTCCACCCCGGGTAGACACATGCATGCACTTACTCCACTCTGTAGTACTACACCGAGAGAAAATTTCTGTTACCACGCCCTAATTAATTGAGCATTAAACCAAACGCGTCTAAAGTCTCTCTGGTGGTGGAAATGCATTGAGAGAAATGCATCATAATGAAGCGTGCCTTGTAAACTGTGACGGAGGGAGGAGTAGTATGAAGGTGCAAAACCAAGTACGCGTATCCCCAGTCGGTCAACGCACCTGCTCTTGGCATATCACTGACATGTGGGACCAGAGTGTGAGCAAACCGATCTCAATTGACGGCAAAATGGCCAACCCGCCGTTCCGTGAGAGAGACGAGGAGCGAGAACACACAGACGGGCTCGCACGGAGGCCAAGATATATTCAAGCATGGTTGATCGATATCATCATTACATGTTGGGCTGCCGTTTTCCACCCTTCTCCGGAATATATGTGTACTTTATCAAAGATTAAGAAAAATAAGAGTACAGAGGCTCCACCATGCGGTTCTAGTAGTAGTACTACTCGTACTACTAAACCTTGCGCTTGGCTCTTCGCCTCTTCGTGAAGTCGAACAATGATGGTACTCCGCATGTTCGGTACTATAGCGTATGCCTCTGGCAATCTGACACCGAATGAACTGATGCATGTCCACCGCCTGGGCGAGGGTATGTTGCATTAGTCAAAAGGCGTAAGCGAGCTTCACCTTGTCCTGCAAGCTTCTCCTTGTTTTGCGAGTTGACGGGACACACCAACAAGTAGTGCTAGTCCATACTCCCTCCTTTCCGGTTAATATGGCTTAATCTTTTTTGCGAGTAAATGAGAGAGCTTTATTCATATATAAGCATTCTTAGGACGATCAGCCAAGACACTGGTCACTAGGAAGCAAGGTACCCCGCAAAAAAAGAAGTAGGAAGCGAGGTGTTTCATCAAGCCAACTCTCGGCCACATTCAAGGTGCAGCAAGCACGGTTCGCATAAAGATGCGCCGCAAGGTTTGCTGACCTTTTTACATGCTGAATAACAAAAAAAGAGGAAATATTACCGAGCGCTCCTATTTGTAATAGGATATGAGCCAGAATTAAGCGAGAATTGTGGTGAGTGTTCCATGCAATCAACTTCCATTGTCACATGCGAGAACCCTCAAAGAGAACAAAATGTGTTGAAGATTGCTTTATCACATTTTAAAAATATAATAAGAGTGCAGACGATCCTCCATCTGGTTCCTAGTACTAGTATAGTACCTCTATGGACTATAGTAGTAGTACTAGTAAACTTTGCGCTTGGCTGTTCTCCTCTGCGGGAAGTGCAACAATAACAGTACTAGTATTGTGTATGCTTCTGGCAACCTGTCACCGAATTAACTGTTGCACGTCCACCGCCTGAGCGAAGGACAGCTTGCATTAGTCAAAAGTTTCTCCTTGTCCTGTGAGCCACCGTGCGCAAGCTTCTCCCGTCCTGCAAGCTTCTCCTTGTTCGGCAAGTTGACGAGACACATCAAAGTAATGCTAGTCCATACTGCCTCCTCTCCGGTTAATATGGCTTAATTTCAACCGAGATAAATACATTGTCTGTCATTGTATATTTGTAAAAATACAGTCAGTGGACTTCATAATACGCTCATTGCACTCAATATATACATTTTCCGGTGTTTATACGATCACTAGCTCACCCTGGCTGAGTATGTGTGTGCATGCACGTCTAGGTTGAGCACTTGAGCGTGACCGTGTGTTTTCCGTTGTTTGCTCGGACATGCATGCATTAGGGCGTCGCGCGCGTTTTTGCGTCCATGTGTACGTGTGACTATTGCATACACATAGGGGGAGTATGTGTAGGGGCCACTAAAGGAGTAGTTGATACGTCTCCAACGTATCTATAATTTTTGATTTCTCCGTGCTATTATATTATCTATTTTGGATATTAATGGGCTTTATTTTATACCTTTATATCATTTTTGGGACTAACCTACTAAGCGGAGGCCCAACCCAAATTGCTGTTTTTTTGCCTATTTTAGGGTTTCGAATAAAAGGAATATAAAACGGAGTCCAAACGGAATGAAACCTTCGGGAACGTGATTTTCTCAACAAACGTGATCCAGGAGACTTGGAGTGTGTGTCAAGAAATGATCGAGGAGGGCACAAGGCAGGGGGCGCGCCTACCCCCTGGGTGCGCCCTCCACCCTCATGGGCCCCTCGTTGCTCCATCGACGTACTTCTTCCTCCTATATATATCCACGTACCCCCCAAACATCCAGGAGCAACACGAAAACCTAATTCCACCGCCGCAACCTTATGTACCCGAGAGATCCCATCTTGGGGCCTTTTCAGGAGCTCCGCCGAAGGGGCATCAATCACGGAGGGCCTCTACATCAACTCCATGGCCTCTCCGGTGATGTGTGAGTAGTTTACTTCAGACCTACGGGTCCATAGTTATTAGCTACATGGCTTCTTCTCTCTCTTTGGATCTCAATACAAAGATCTCCTCGATCTTCTTGGAGATCTATTCGATGTAATCTTCTTTTGTGGTGTGTTTGTCGAGATCCGATGAATTGTGGGTTTATGATCCAGATTATCTATGAACAATATTTGATTCTCCTCTAAATTCTTTTATGTATGATTGGTTATTCTTTGGTCGTGTCGCATGCTCCTACCTCACATGGCCGGCTGTGATGCCACGGAGGCCTCACCGCCCCCTACTACTCCCACCGCTGGCCAGGCCATCCCTCTACTCACCCACACCCCCTGTTATTCCGCGGCGACGGCAGCCTCACACCGCAGCCTAACCAGTGAACCCTCGTATTCCTCTCCGCGCGGGCTTCCACTGTCGTGTCTTCCCCGGCTTCGCGTCGTCCCCTTCCAAGGCCTCGTCGTCATCCACCGCCCTGGTGCTCTCGGCGCAGCGTGGTCAACGTGGTCAAGGAACGGCTTCCATCGGACGTGGACTGTACATGGAGAGGCTGACAGCTGGGTGATAACCCACAAGTATAGGGGATCGCAACAATTTTCGATAAGTAAGAGTGTCGAACCCAACGAGGAGCTAAAGGCAGAACAAATATTCCCTCAAGTTCTACTGACCACCGATACAACTCTACGCACGCTTGATGTTCGCTTTAACTAGAACAAGTATGAAACTAGAAGTACTTTGTAGGTGTTGTTCGATAGGTTTGCAAGATAATAAAGATTACGTAAATAAAACGTATGGGCTGTCTAAGTAAAGACACAATAAAGTAAATATAGCGAGTGTGGAAAAGTGGTGGTAGGAGTTGGGAAATTGCCCCTAAGCTATTGACTACTTTACTAGACCGATAGCAAGTATTATGTGGGAGAGGCCACTTCTAGCATGTTATACCTTACTTGGAATTCTATGCACTTATGATTGGAACTATTAGCAAGCATCCGCAACTACTAACGTTCATTAAGGTAAAACCCAACCATAGCATTAAGATAAATTGGTCCCCCTTCAATCCCGTATGCATCAATTTCTATGATAGGTTGAAGCTTCTGTCACTCTTACCCTCCAATACATAGTCTTATCAACATACAACTAACCCTATGGTGTGATCCACGCGTGCTCTCATATGATGGGCACCAAAAGACAGCAACATAACCACAAGCAAATTAAATCAATCATAGAAATTCATCAACCACCGATAGGACAACGAAAATCTACTCAGACATCATAGGATGGTAACACATCATTGGATAATAATATGAAGCATAAAGCACCATGTTCAAGTAGAGGGTACAGCGGGTTGCGGGAGAGTGGACCGCTGTAGATAGAGGGGGGAAGGTGATGGAGATGTTGGTGAAGATGGCGGAGGTGTTGGAGTAGATCGCGGTGATGATGATGATGGCCACGGCAGCGTTCCGGCGCCACCGGAAGAGAAGGGGAGAGGGGTCCCCTTCGTCTTCTTATTCCTTGACCTCCTACCTAGATGGGAGAAGGGTTTCCCCTCTGGTCCTTGGCCTCCACGGCGTGGGAGGGGCGAGAGCCCCTCTGAGATTGGATCTGTCTCTCTGTCTCTCTTTGTTTCTGCGTTCTCTCCTGTTGCCCTTTCACCGTTTCGTATATATATGGAGATCCGTAACTCCGATTGGACTGGAACCTTCGCCGTGATTTTTTTTACCAAAAATTAGCTTTCTTGCGGCCGAAGAAGGGAATCAACCGCCTTTCGGGTGGACCACGAGGGTTAGGGGCGCGCCCCCCTACCTCGTGCCCACCTCGGACACCGTTTCGCGTTGATCTTTCTCCCAGATTTTCCAAATATTCCAAAAATAATCTCCATCCGTTTTTATCCCGTTTGGACTCCTTTGATATGGATACTCTGCGAAACATAAAACATGCAACAAACAGGAACTGGCACTGGGCACTAGATCAATATGTTAGTCGCAAAAATAATATAAAAAGTTGCCAAAAGTATATGAAAGTTGTAGAATATTGGCATGGAACAATCAAAAATTATAGATACGACGGATACGTATCAGCATGCCCAAGCTTAATTCCTGCTCGTCCTCAAGTAGGTAAATGATAAAAAAGATAATTTCTGATGTGGAATGCTACCTAGCATAATCTTGATCACATATCTAATCATGGCATGAATATTAAGATACGAGTGATTCAAAGCAATAGTCTATCATTTGACATAAATACAATAATACTTCAAGCCTACTAATAAAGCAATCATGTCTTTTCAAAATAACATGGCCAAAGAAAGTTATCCCTACAAAATCATATTGTCTGGCTATGCTCCATCTTCACCACACAAAATATTCAAATCATGCACAACCCCGATGACAAGCCGAGCAATTGGTTCATACTTTTTAACATGCTTCAGCCTTTTCAACCGTCACACAATACATGAGCGTGAGCCATGGACAGAGCACTATAGGTGGAATAGAATATGATGGTGGAGGTTGTGTGGAGAAGACAAAAAGGGAGAAAGTCTCACATCGACGCGGCTAATCAACGGGCTATGGGGATGCCCATCAATTGATCTCAATGTGAGGAGTAGGGATTGCCATGCAACGAATGCACTAGAGCTATAAGTATATGAAAGCTCAAACTGAAACTAAGTGGGTGTGCATCCAACTTGCTTGCTCATGAAGACCTAGGGCATTTGAGGAAGCCCATCGTTGGAATATACAAGCCAAGTTCTATAATGAAAAATTCCCACTAGTATATGAAAGTGATAACTCAAGAGACTCTCTATATGAAGAACATGGTGCTACTTTGAAGCACAAGTGTGGAAAAAGGATAGTAGCATTGCCCCTTCTCTCTTTTTCTCATTTTTTTATTTGGGCATTTTTCCTTTTTATGGCCTCTTTTTTCATCTGGAATCTCATCCCAACTTGTGGGGGAATCATAGTCTCCATCATCCTTTCCTCACATGGGACAATGCTCTAATAATGATGATCATCACACTTTTATTTACTTACAACTCAATATTACAACTCGATACTAGAACAAAAATATGACTCTATATGAATGCCTCCGGCGGTGTACCAGGATGTGCAATGATCTAGCGTAGCAATGACATCAAAAAACAGACCAGCCATGAAAACATCATGCTAGCTATCTTACGATCATGCAAAGCAATATGACAATGAATGCTCAAGTTGCATGGCAATATATCTCGGAATGGCTATGGAAATGCCATGATAGGTAAGTATGGTGGCTGTTTTGAGAAAGATATAATTAGGCTTATGTGTGATAGAGCGTATCGTATCACGGGGTTTGGATGCACCGGCGAAGTTTGCACCAACTCTCGAGGTGAGAAAGGGCAATGCACAATACCGAAGAGGCTAGCAATGATGGAAGGGTGAGAGTGCGTATAATCCATGGACTCAACATTAGTCATAAGGAACTCACATACTTATTGCAAAATTTTATTAGCTCCTGAAGCAAAGTACTACTACACATGCCCCTAGGGGGATAGATTGGTAAGAAAAGACCATCGCTCGTCCCCGACCGCCACTCATAAGGAAGACAATCAATAAATACCTCGTGCTCCGACTTCGTTATATAACGGTTCACCATACGTGCATGCTACGGGAATAAGAAACTTCAACACAAGTATTTCTACAATCCACAACTACCCACTAGCATGACTCTAATATCACCATCTTTATATCGCAAAACTATTGCAAGGAATCAAACATATCATATTCAGTGACTACAAGTTTTATGTAGGATTTTATGACTAACCATGTGAATGACCAATTCCTGTCATCTCTCTAAATAGATATAAGTGAAGCAAGAGAGTTTAATTCTTTCTACAAAAGATAGGCCCGTGCTCTAACAAATATAAGTGAAGCAAAAGAGCATTCTACAAATGGCGGTTTCTATGTAAAGAGAAACAGGCAATCCAAACTTGAAATGATATAAGCGAAGCACATGAAGCATTCTATAAAGCCATACTCAAAAGATATAAGTGAAGTGCAATGAGCATTCTATAAATCAACCAAGGACTATCTCATACCAGCATGGTGCATAAAAGAAATATTAAAACTAAATGCAAAAGACGCTCCAAGATTGCACATATCACATGAACGAAACGAATCCGAAAACATACCGATACTTGTTGAAGAAAGAGGGGATGCCTTCCGGGGCATCCCCAAGCTTAGACGCTTGAGTGTCCTTGAATATTTACTTGGGGTGCCTCGGGCATCCCCAATCTTGAGCTCATGACTCTCTTCCTTCTTCTCACATCGAGACCTTCTCGATCATCGAACACTTCATCCACACAAAACTTCAACAGAAAACTCGGTAAGATCTGTTAGTATAATAAAGCAAATCATTACTCTAAGTACTGTTGCAAACCAATTCATATTTTGTTTTTGCATTGTGTCTACTGTAATATAAATTTTTCATGGCTTAATCCACTGATATAATTCGATAGTTTCATCAAAACAAGCAAACTATGCATCAAAAACAGAATCTGTCTAAAACAGAACAGTTTGTAATAATCTGAACATTCACCATACTTCTGATACTTTAAAATTTCTGCCAAAATTAGGACAAATAAACAATTTGTATAGAAAGACAGTGCAAAAAGAATCAGAACCATTTGATGTTCTAGTAAAAAAATGTAAAATCACGCACTACAGCCAAAGTTTCTGTCCTGCACCGCACAAACCAACAAGCTTAGTAAACATCCTAAAGGCAAACCTTGGCACATTATTTTTATTTTTTAAAACTTTATAAAAGAACACAACAGAAATAAATGACTCTATAAAACTTCTAGGTTGTCTCCCTGGCAGCGCTTTCTTTAAAGCCATTAAGCTAGGCATATAGTGCTCAAGTAATGGATCCACCCGGATCCCAAGGTATATCAAAGCCAATTTTAATTAACAATGATTTGTAATTTAGTAGTGAGCACAAAGTAACATATATCACGCAACAACGAAGTCTAACTCTCTTCCTATGCATCGGCATGTCATAAAAGAACAATCCATGCACACATAGTAAAGGCCAATGCATAGTATAAACAGTTTCTTGCAATTTTATTGTATTGGAAACATAGAGAGGTGGAGATATAGTTACTCTCTCATAGTAATTGCAAGTAGGAGCAGAAAGCACATGCATATTATATTCATCAAAATCATCATGTGTTATAGTAAAACGCAACCCATCAATATAATCCTTAATGTGGGTAAACTTCTCCAATATAGTTTAGTCGGGAGAATTCAAAAAGATAATAGGACTATCATGCATGGGTGCAATAGCAATAATTTCATGTTTAACATAAGGAACTATAGCAAGTTCATCTCCATAAGCATAATTCATATTGGCATCTTGGCCACAAGCATAGCAAGCATCATCAAAAAGGGATATTTCAAGAGAATCAACGGGATCATAACAATAATCATAGCAATCATCCTTCGGTAAGCATGAAGGGAAATTAAACAATGTATGAGTTGAAGAGTTACTCTCATTATAAGGTGGGCATGGGTGATCAATCCGCTCTTCCTCCTTTTGTTCTTTGCTCTCCTCCTCATCTTTTTCATCCAATGAGCTCACAGTTTCATCAATTTCTTTTTCCATAGACTCCTGCAAAATATTAGTATCTTCTTGGATAGTGGAGACTTTCTCAATAAGCGCATTAATATAGGAATTATATTCATAATTATCATAGCAATATTTCAATGTAGCCAAATTTTCAGGCCTATAAACATCATCATCAAAAGCTTCATACATTTCAAACAAAGATTCAATTTCATAAGCACCCTTAAAAGCAATAAATTCTTCTATTTGTTCCACATCATAGTAATAATATATACCATTAGCATAAGACACTAAGGTTTCATTATCATTAAATTTGCATGAAAAGGGAAGGTGTGGAGCCTTCGTCCTAGAGCAACAAGTATAATCATAACTCAAGCATACTTGCCGAGCACACCACTTCAATATATAAATTTGATCCCATAATAGTTTCCCTTTTTGTGTCAAGCGATAATCCCTAAAGTATTAATGTTGATCCAACATTACTCCCATTACCAAATTGAATGGGCTTTTCTTAGGATTATCAAACTAGTACATAATTTCTGTCACATAACGAGTGTCGAGGGTTTTAGGAGGTTCCTCATCCCCATGAGCAGCAAGTACACTTAATTTTTTTGGTATTTCGTGTTCCATATCCATAATTAAAGATAAAGGACAACTAAGAGCAACAAATAAGAATTACTTAGTGATAAAGCAAACAAGCACACACGAGAATATTCACCCCCACGCTATTGCTCCCCGGCAACGGCGCCAGAAAAAGATCTTGATAACCCACAAGTATAGGGGATCGCAGCAGTTTTCGATAAGTAAGAGTGTCGAACCCAACAAGAAGCTAAAGGCAGAACAAATATTCCCTCAAGTTCTATCGACCACCGATACAACTCTATGCATGCTTGACGTTCGCTTTACCTAGAACAAGTATGAAACTAGAAGGACTTTGTAGGTGTTGTTGGATAGGTTTGCAAGAGAATAAAGATTATGTAAATAAAAAGTAGGGGCTGTCTAAGTGAAGACACAATAAAGTAAATATAGCGAGTGTGGAAAAGTGGTGGTAGGAGTTGGGAAATTGCCCCTAAGCAATTGACTAATTTACTAGACTGATAGCAAGTATTATGTGGGAGAGGTCACTTCTAGCATGTTATCCCTGACTTGGAATTCTATGCACTTATGATTGGAACTATTAGAAAGCATCCGCAACTACTAACGTTCATTAAGGTAAAACCCAACCATATCATTAAGATAAATTTGTCCCCCTTCAATCCCGTATGCATCAATTTCTATGCTAGGTTGAAGCTTCTGTCACTCTTGCCCTCCAATACATAGTCTTATCAACATACAACTAACCCTATGGTGTGATCCACGCCCGCTCTCATATGATGGGCACCAAAGGACAACAACATAACCACAAGCAAATTAAATCAATCATAGCAATTCATCAACCACCGATAGGACAATGAAAATCTACTCAGACATCATAGGATGGCAACACATCATTGGATAATAATATGAAGCATAAAGCACCATGTTCAAGTAGAGGGTACAGCGGGTTGCGGGAGAGTGGACCGCTGTAGATAGAGGGGGGAAGGTGATGGAGATGTTGGTGAAGATGGCGGAGGTGTTGGAGTAGATCGCGGTGATGATGATGATGGCCACGGCAGCGTTCCGGCGCCACCGGAAGAGAAGGGGAGAGGGGGCCCCTTCGTCTTCTTCTTCCTTGACCTCCTCCCTAGATGGGAGAAGGGTTTCCCCTCTGGTCCTTGGCCTCCATGATGTGGGAGGGGCGAGAGCCCCTCCGAGATTGGATATGTCTCTCTGTCTCTCTCTATTTGTGCGTTCTCTCCTGCTGCCCTTTCACCGTTTCGTATATACATATATGGAGATCCGTAACTCCGATTGGACCGAAACCTTCACCGTGATTTTTTACCAAAAATTAGCTTTCTTGCGGCCGACGAAGGGCATCAACCGCCTTTCGGGTGGACCACGAGGGTCAGGGGCGCGCCCAAGGGGGTGGGGCGCGCCGCCCTACCTCGTGCCCACCTCGGACACTGTTTCGCATTGATCTTTCTCTGGGATTTTCCAAATAATTCGAAAATAAGCTCCAGTCCGTTTTTATCCCGTTTGGACACTGTTCGATATGGATATTCTGCGAAACATAAAACATGCAACAAACAGGAACTGGCACTTGGGCACTGGATCAATATGTGTCAGTCCCAAAATAATATAAAAAGTTGTCAAAAGTATATGAAAGTTGTAGAATATTGGCATGGAACAATCAAAATTATAGATACGATGGAGACGTATCACTGGGTCCACGATGGCAGCAAGAAAGTGCCTCCTTATTACGCGGGAAATAATGATTCCTCCACCTGACAGCAGGGACCCACCGGACGGGCCACCGTATTTCAAGAAAAAAATGTTTGCTCCCTGATTGTTGGGACCCACTGGATGGGCCACCATATTGTGTGACAAAAACGTTCCCCCCGCTGTCAGCTCGGACACACCAGAAGTGCCTCCTTATTACGCACAAAAAAAATGAATACCCCCCTGTACCCCCTGCTAGTTGGGACCCACCTTGGTGGGAGGCTGACTTGTGGACCTACTAAGTTGACGAGGACGGAGTGCTTTGTAAACTTAGTCAATATGAATGATTCTAGCTCCAGTGACCGTACGATCTCCATCCAACGGCCGTAGTGCTTCTTCAACCTCTGGTCTTGTTGCTCCAGTCGCCCAAAGCAACGCCGGTCGTGCCACATGCTCCTACCTCCCATGGCCGACTGTGCTGCCGCGGAGGCCTCACCCCCCCTACTATTCCCACCGCTGGCCAGGCCCTGCGACGACGGCAGCCTCACACCGCAACCGAACTAGTGAACCCTCGTACACCTCTCCGCGCGGGCTTCCACTATCGCGTCTTCCCCGGCTCCGCGTCGTCCCCTTCCTAGGCCTCGTCGTCGTCCACCGCCCTGGTGCTCTCGGCACAACGTGGTCAATGTGGTAAAGGAATAGCTTCCATCGGACGTGGACTCTACGTGGAGAGGCTGATAGCTGGGTCCACGGCCGCAGCAAGGAAGTGCCTCCTTATTACGTGCAAAATAATTATTCCTCCACCTGACAGCGGGGACCCACCGGACGGGCCACCATATTTCGCAAAAAAAAACGTTTCCCCCTGACTGCTGGGACCCACCACCTACATCTTCGCATGCAAGGAAGTGCGTCCAGGCAAAAAAAACAATTCGCCCCCCTGACTGCTGGGACCCACCAGCTACATCTTCGCACGCAGGGAAGTGCCTGCGTAGCATTGTCATTCTGGTAGCGAACATGTACGTACATACTGGTCGATGTAGAGGCGCGCATGTGTCGTAGTAGAGGCGCACACGTAGCATGTACACGTACGTACAATGGCTAGTGTGCAAGAAAGAAAATAGGGCCACGTACGTAAATACGGGCAGGGCCTCGAATGCCTACTCGCGCGTACGTACGGCCATGGCTTGTGTACATGGCTGGGTCGGAACGGAGAAACTGCATCGTCGTGTTCATGGGGAGCCAACCGGCTGGGTCGGAGCAGAATGCGTCGTCGTGTTCATCGGGAGGGCTCGGACGGAACAGCCGATAGAAACGAGGCCTGACGTACCGTAGAACGGAGGAAACGGCCTTGTGTTTGACCGGCCACATTCGAAACAGGATCCTGTTCATCGGGAGGGGTCTGGCGTACCGCAAAACAGAGGAAACGAACCTCCTACGGTCAAAATGGGGGTCCTGTTGATCGGGAGGGGTGTGGCATACCGCAAAACGGAGGAAACGGACTTGTGTTGGAGCGCTACGGTTGAAACGGGGGTCCTATTCATCGGCAGGGGTGTGACATACCGCAAAATGGGACTCCACGGGATACTGTTCATCTCCACCATCGACCCCCTCCAGCCTCCACGGGCTACTGTTCATCCACCGTGGACCTCCTCCAGCCTCCCCCTGCGACTGCTCATCCACGGGCTCCTGTTCATCCAGCCTCCACCGCGCGCTACTCCACCGGCTACTGTTCAACCAGCCCTCTCCACGGGCTCCTGTTCAACCACCCCTCCACGAGCTACTATTCATCCAGCCCTCCCCCGTCTACTATTCATCCTGCCCTCCACGGGGTCCTGTTCATCCAGCCCCAACCATCTCGATCGATCAGGGTCCTGTTCATCCACCCCCATCGGGAACTGTTCATCCAAACCCCCCAGCAACGCTCACTGTTCATCCAGAGGCAGCATCGATCGGCTTCAGTTAGCAGCAGTAGCGAAGGAATCGCTCGATCGGGTTCCCTTAACAACAATCGATCGATCGCGCGGGTTCAGTAACGCGTAGCCTGCAGTGCAATCGCTTGGGTTCAGTTAGAGCCCAACGCCTCGCTCGGGTTCAGTTAGAGCCCAATGCCTTGCACCCACGCGCGTGCGTGTACGAGAGAAACGCGCGTCGCTCGGCCCCGACCACCCCCCATAACCGGGAACACCCTGATATTTTCCTCGCCCTCACTTCTACCACGGTTTTTCTCATCATGGACGGCCCAAAGAATGTCATGCAGCTGCGTCTTCGGCCCGCCCCGGACGAAAAGCCCATTTTCTGTGATGATTTTTTGTCATAGAAGTAGGAGCCCACCACATCTATGATGATATCGGGTTTTGTCACAATTATCATCATAGAAGTGTCATAAATATGACATAAAAAAATTCGTTCGGCCCAAAATGTCACGGATGTGTCTTTTTTTGTAGTGCTACTCTGGCACGTCAGTTCACCCGGTGGCTTCGCCGTCACTTCATCAACCTGCTCTTGGGGCTTTAGCACCACCACGCCAACCTATTTTGTCTCGCCAGGGGCCATGGGCTTCGCCTCGCCATGACGACCATGGCATATCGTCACTATGTCGAGCCGAGCTCCTCGCTCTGCCACATCGGGAATGGCTTGGGGGCCGGGACCCCGCCTGTAGTGGACTTGACACGGTAGATGTCCTAGCGCAAGGACTTATTCGTGGAGCCATCGCAACTAGGTTAGCTTGAAGGGGTTAAATGGGACAAAGGTCACAGACTGTTTACCCAGGTTCGGCCCCTCTCAACAAGGTAAAAGCCTACTCCTGCTTTGTGTTGTATTGCTAGGGTTTCGATTACCAAGGAGCGAATACGCTTGACCTAGTTCTCGCTTGTTTGTTCCTTGAATCAACCCGCCGCTGGGTCACCCCTTTATATACACAGGTTGATGCCCGGCGGCTTACAGAGTCCGACCGGCTCATACACAATGTGTCCAACTCGGTGACTAACTAAGCTTGCCTTACAATACAAGTCATATATGTGGCGGTTCATCCACTTGCGCCTCAAGTCGCCTCTGGGTCTTGGGTCGTCAATGGGCTTGCTATGACCCGCCATCTTCATTGATAAGTCGCCAGTGGTATGACCAGGCCCCTCCTGGGCGGTTCATACCCAGTAGTTATATCCCCAACATTAGGCCCCAGGTTGATCTGATCTTGTTCACATCAATCTTCAATACCTAACTTCTCAAATCTTGCATCGTCCTTTTAACAAATTTACGGTAACCCGCCGTGACGTCAGCTCATAGAATTTCCTTAACCTTCCATGACGTCATTTCACATTAACGGCCCACGTGGCCCAGGACATCTTTAACTGATCCTTATCTTAATCATCAGACGAAAATCGAGGCATCCATATAGCCACATGATGATTTTGGCCTCCTCGATTCCCGCACATGTCCTGTATCCATCCCCTTATAAATAGGGACGGGGGTCCTTTTCATTTCCCCCTTGCCTCCTCGTCTTCATCTTCCTCTCACGACTCCTCTATAGTCTCAAGCTCTGCCGTCGCGGTCCTTCGTCCGCCGCACCAACTCAGGCCACTGCATCAACCTGATGGGTCCAGATAACGCCAGCGCTCCACCGCAATCCATATGCAATCGTGAGTGTTCATCTCCTTAAACCTCATATCTGCATTAGGTTTAGCATTGTTCATTAGTGTTCTTCACCGTTCTCCGTCTTCTCCTTTAGTTCAAGTAGCCTTTGATCTGAACATGATATGAAACTTATGTAGTAGCAGTTTAGCATTCATTTTTAACATCAGAATACTTCCTCTGCATAGAAAAAATCCCATCGGAGCACACAAACTTTCCTGCTGCCGCCACCTTAGGTTTAGAATTTACTGTCTTTTCTGAACTGTTGTAGATCCAAAATCATAGCTCTAGTCTGTGAAATCTGTTTGTCCATCACTTAGCAAAATTTTTACTGATAGATTTGAAGTACCATAACCGCCATGGCGGCTTATACCGTAAACCGTGAACCACCATATAACATTAGGCCATGTTTAAACCGCCATCATATGCTTCATAGCCTGCACAACCCGGCAATACTCTCCGGTTTAACCATGCTTGCTTATTCATCCTCATAATTTGGTTCTGCACAATACACTTGACTTTTAAACTCTATTCGGCTTAACAGCAGAAACCTTAATCCAGTAGGTACCATTAGTCCCCTTTTAAGCCGCCAATATGAATATCCACGTACTTTAATGTTCATTTTCCGGCTTAACCTGTCAGCTGTTCATAGCACCTTACCTTTGAATCCATGGTCCGGTCTAACAGTGTAGTCTTAAATCGGTAATGTTTCTTTCTTTTAGGCTTTCATTATCCAAATGGGAAAAACAGTCACTGCCTACTACTGGTTCGTTTCCCGGGTCACCGAGGAAGACTTAAACGGATATGTTCAGATAGGCGTCCTGGCCAAAAAGGATGTCATCCATTGGAGGGTGCCAGGCACTGAAACTCCTCCTGAGCCCAAGGATCGTGAAGTAGTTGTCTTCATTGATCATATGCTTCTGGGCTTCAGCCCTCCAGGCTCAAAATTCTTTCGCGATGTGTTGCATTTCTTCAAGTTCCATCTACAAGATATCGTCCCAAAGTCCATTTCAAACATCTGCAACTTCCAAGTATTGTGCGAGGTGTACCTTCAATAGGACCCCACCGTAGAACTATTCAGGGAGTTTTATTATTTAAACCGGCAAAACGAATTCACAGATGGGCCCAGCCTAGAGCTAGGTGGCATTTCCATACAGCGACGGAAAGAAGCCACTTTCCCAGCCGCCACCTTGTCCAGTCATCCCAAAGACTGGAACCAAACCTGGTTTTATTGCAAAGATACTTCTCCAGAAGGGGAAGATCCCCTGCCGGGTTATCGCGCCAGCCGACTTAGCAACGGGCATCCTCTTCTAGATCGCATCAGTATAGCAGAGCGAAAGAAGTATATGCCAGTTTTTCAAAGATCCGGGCCTTGATGGCTAACAGCTTGTCTGGAATTGATCTGGCTCGATGTTGGGTGGCCTGGAGAGTCTTGCCTCTAAGCCGTCGTCCCGGCTTAATGCATGAATACACTGGCGAGTTATCAGATCCTCAACGCCACTGTCAGATTGAATTGACTGATGAAGACATCAATAATATGAACAAATCACTGTTAAATGAGAGCTT
Organism: Triticum urartu; assembly: GCF_003073215.2. Taxonomy (NCBI): domain Eukaryota; kingdom Viridiplantae; phylum Streptophyta; class Magnoliopsida; order Poales; family Poaceae; genus Triticum; species Triticum urartu. The sequence goes on along the minus strand of NC_053023.1, from coordinate 575,926,496 downwards.
GGAAGACTACAGTAAAGTGGGATTGAATCCTTTCTGTGTTCTTAACAAACCGCCAGCTGTAAGTTATTCCCCAACTTCACCATTGAATTATACCTTCACTCTGGTTGCTTTTTCATACCCATTTAACATTTTGCAGGCCGATTCACCTTTTTGGACTAAGAAGCTATAGGATAAGCCGACCAGGAAAACTCGGGAAAACAGCAAAGCTATCAAGAAGCCTGCTAAGAAAAAGACCAATACCGTCGAGTTATTCAACCTAGATAATGATGATGATGATGATGAGTCGGAGGTAGAACTTGACTCCCTTGGATCATTCTTTGTACATCTTATTGACAATGACCATTATTAGGATGATGCGGAGGCCAGCCATGCTGATGACGAAGAGGTAATTACTCTTTCCTCCAGCTCAGAACCTCTACCAACACAGAAAACTTGACAAGCAAGATGGAAAGCAATATTTTCTCACCCTTTAGCTTACTTGGATCCCAACTTTATTTTGAAGTAGCAACAACATGAAGATTGCCGCACAACCCGGAACAGCGGCGGCGGAATTCTTTCCTCCGGCTTACCCAACACACCAGCGCCTCGCAAACGTCGACCGGAGGTTTCAAACATTCCCGACTTAGCTTATCCCAAGGCGGGTCTTTTTTGACAACCTCTTAACCCATCTGATTCAAACTATCAGGGAACATCTCACTCCTCATCTGGTGAGTCAACTGGAAATCATATTCCAGCCTTCAAAGTTGCTCCTGGGTAAGAAATATTTAATCATTTGAAACTTCATGATCGATTGATATGCTGACATCTTTGTATTTCTTATTTTAGTGGTGTGGCCAAGCCCAGCAAGAAGGTGAAACTGCATAAGCCGGCTGAAGACTCCAACCCTTCTGAGATGGAAAAACAATTGCCAGAGGCCACTCATCAAACTACTGAAGCTACCATTGATGACCCGCCGCCAGAAGAGCACGACATCACCATAGATCATGTAGACATTGAGCCGGTCATCACTAAGCCGCCCAGTCCCATCAAGCCCGCTGAAGAAAAAGCTGACGATGTCATCATTACCAGGCTTAGTTATACAGCACCGGGTAACCCTACTGCCTTATCCAAGCACATCACCAAGGAAGAATTTAGTGCTGCTGATAAAGGCAAGTGGAAGGTAGACTTGGAAAACTATGCCCAGTTCAGCTCCCAAGAGATTCACTCCGGTTACTTAAACCACCTTTATACCAGCCGTTATTTTGAAGCCAGCCTAATCAACTTGATGAAGGAGCATTTTGAGGTAAACATTATCATCTTCTCCATATATATATATATATATATATATATATCAGCCGCCAAGTCTATTAGATATGATAGTAGTGAATATACTGTAGAATTTTAGATAGTCATAAATATATGATAATCAAAACTAGTAGCCCCCAAGGGCCGACTTAAACTATCAAGTTAAGCCGGGATTTCAAATTAACTGTGATCAAATTTGCACTGGTAGCCCCCAAGGGCTGGCTTAAACTATCAAGTTAAGCCGGGACTTATCACCATGGCTGAAAAATAAAATCCAAGTATGTTGCCTTTATCAACCGGGTGACATCATTTTGCCCGGGTCATGATATAAACTTGTCTTTAAAAGAGTAATAGGCATTAGCCCCCAAGTGCTAAAGAAAATACTTGTATTATGCTTGGGACTTTCAGAAGTGATCATAATACCTTCCATGTTGTTCATGTCGCAGGCTGAACTAAATGAAAAGGAGAACCAAGTCAATGACCTGAGGGCCAATATTCAAACTCAACAATCCGAGACCTTAAAAGCCAAATCAGAGCTGAGGACTGCATTGGAGAACATTGAGCAGTTGAAACAGAGCTTCGACACTGATAGAACCGGTTGGGAGACTGAGAAGGCAGCTTTACTAAAAAGAGCGGAGGATGCCAAAGCAGCCCTTAAACCGGTAACTGACAAGTTTTCCGGTTTAAAGCATCAAATTAACAGCATGACATCGGCCATCTTCGCTAAGTACCTTCCTTTGCACCAACAGTATATCATAATCATCTGCCGGTATACCAATAACTTTACTGATGTACGCTCCCGAAGCGCCAAGTTGGGTTCAGACATGCGCATCAAGCTAAAGGCTGTCTATACTTTGGTAGAACATCTATACACTGGCGCTCAACGGACAATCTCTACTGCTATTCATAAGAAGCCTCCGCCCACCCTCATCAAGGAAACACTGGAGAGGCTATCTGTGCTGCCCCAAAGGATTGAAGATTTAAAGCGAGCAGCCGCCAGAGCTGGTGCCATGACTGCCTTAAGCCGAGCAAAGGCATGGCAAGCAGATCTTGATCCAGAAGATTTAGCCAACGGTTGCCCCAGTGTGAAAGAAGACGGTTCTCCCTTCAGCAATGATGATTTTGTACAAATAGCAACGGAAATGCGTCCGTTAGCAAGCAAGCTGGCCGATGAAACAAATCTCGCCCAATACCAGGCGGCTTATGATGCTGATAACAAGAAGGTGAAGGCGCTGGTTCATCAAGAGGTGGATCTCATCCCACCGACTCCTAAGCACACCTTCGCTTCTGACATTGATCCATCAAATCTTATCGATGATGAGGCTGTGTTTAGAGGTTTGACCGGTATCAACTGGGCTACGCCTGACTTCCAGCCAATGGATAATCAAGGAGATGAAGAAGAAGAAGAAGCGCAGGATGACCCAGAGGCTTCAAACCGTTAAGACTAGAAGTCTGAATTCATGATCCGGTTTACCAGCCATAGCATTTGGATGCTATGTCTCAAAAACACTTATCCTTTTGGGCCGTCAGGTGCCTTGCAATAGGCTAGTTAAAACAATGATATGTCGTGCCATCGTGCACGTTTTATTTTCATAACACTACCAATCCATTATTTGAAGATCTGCCACTTATGCTCATAATACCATCAATTATGCAGACCATACTTAGCATATTTTCTTGCACATAAGCAGATAGCAGGTGCCCTGACGGTTTACCCTAGGGCGGGTCACAATACCTCATATAAAAACCACTTATGACTAAATAGTCCATAACCAGGGACGGTTTATCAAAACCTCATATAATCACAACGAAATAAATATCATACCTGTGATATTTATTCATACTGTCGGCTTATCACACGTTGTGCAGTAAGGGTCACAGCCCAAAGATTGAGAGCACAACACCATGTTCATATTATTTATACCGCCGGCTTACAACGCCATATGCAGCAAGGGGTAACATCCCAAAGCTTAGATCCAGTACTCAAAGCACATAATTATCATACAGTGGCGACTTAAAGTCCAAAGCCATGTTGGGTTAACAAAGCTCCGGATAGATTCATATATGAAACATAAGGCAACGTGGCCCTAATCAGTTTTCAAACATATAGAAATATGGCAACCAAAGATGAATCTCAAAAAATGTTTTAAAAATATATAAATCAGAAAAAACAAGGTATTCATAGGCTGCCAAGCCTCAATGTCAAGTGATATTCAAGGGCCGCACAGCCGCTGAGCTAAACCTTCATTCAAACCCATAAGCCGGACCTCACATGACCAATCATCGTTTTAACCTTGACAAATTCAGGGTCTTTATAAGATTAATTGTCAAGAGTATGGAGAGTCATTCCAGGATTACCTGTCGGAGTGGCAGGCAAACAAAGGCAGGATAACCTGGACTTTTGGTGAATACACCTGGCATCCAAGCGTATTACAAGGGACAACAAAGCTCTTGTTCATTAACAGCAGCCCCCAAGTAATATTTCATTCCAGGCATATAAGCCGGATTAATAGGGTGGTCATAGCTATGCTCAATGAGCAGGAAGCCTCAAGAATTTTGTAATCATGGTGTACAAGCCGGATCAAGAGGGTAGTCATAGCTATGCTCAATAAGCAGGAAGCCCCCAAGTGATTGTATGAAGGGATAATAAAGGCTCATATTCTTAGAAATGAAACGACAGAGGCCCTGAATTATCAGGGATGCCGGGTTTATTATATTCATCATAATATATACGTGGACAAAGTATGTACATCACAAGAGCCGGTGGCTCAGGTGTAATAAGGCCGAAGATGAGCAATATTCCACGACCGGTGGGTCTCCTCCTCCGACGTGCGTGAGTCCTTGTGGTCTTGAACATCGATAAGGTAGTATGACCCGTTGTTCAGATTTTTTCTGACCACAAAGGGCCCTTCCCAAGGTGGGGATAGCTTATGCATGTCAGTTTGATCCTGGATGAGCCGGAGCACCAAATCTCCTTCTTGAAATGTCCTGGTTTTAACCCGACGATTATGTTAACGATGCAGATCTTGTTGATAAATCTCTGAACTAGCCGCCGCACGGTCGCGCTCCTCATCCAACAGGTCAAGAGCATCCCGACGTGTTTTTTCATTATCAGCTTCAACATAAGCTGCCACACGGGGCGAATCATGATGGATGGCACTAGGGAGAACCGCATCTGCTCCGTAAACCATGAAGAAAGGCGTGTAACCCGTTGATTTGTTGGGAGTAGTATTGATACTCCATAACACTGAGGGAAACTCCTCCACCCAACAACTCGGCGTCCTCTGCAAAGGGACCATAAGCCGGGGCTTGATACCTCTCCAAATTTCTTAATTGGCTCTTTCAGCTTGACCATTGGACTGGGGGTGAGCCACTGATGATACATCAAGAAGAATATGCTCTCGTTGGAAAAATTCTTTCATAGCACCCTTGGACAGATTAGTGTCATTATTAGTTATAATGTTGTGGGGAAAGCCAAACTGGAACATCACTTTTTTGATGAACTGAAGCGCTGTTGCGGCGTCACACTTACTGACCGGCTTTGCCTCAACCCACTTTGTAAATTTGTCAGCCGCCACCAAAAGGTGAGTCTTTTTATCTTTGGACCTTTTGAAAGGTCTAACCATATCTAGCCACCAGATTGCAAACAACCAAGTAATTGGAGTCATCCTCAATTCTTGAGCCGGCATATGAGCCCATCATGAAAATTTCTGACAACCATCAAATTTACTGACCAAATCCTTTGCATCATCATGAGTCGTCAGCCAATAAAACACATGACAGAAAGCCTTGGCTATGAGGGACTTACAACCAGCATGATGTCCACAATCTCCTTCATGAATCTCTCGTAGAATCTCATGGCCTTCCTCAGGAAAAACACAACATTGAAACACCCCTCTGACACTGTAGTGATGCAGCTCTCCATTGACAATAGACATTGACTTAGACCGCTGGGTTATCTACCTAGCCAAAGTTTCATCTTCAGGTAACTCGCCCCGGGTCATATAAGCCAAATATGGAACTGTCCAATCCGGAATAACATGAAGAGCCGCCACCAATTGCGCCTCCGGGTCAGGAATAGCAAGATCCTCCTCCGTAGGCAGTTTGACTGAAGGGTTATGCAGAATATCAAGGAAAACATTAGGTGGCACCGCCTTACGCTGGGACCCTAGCCGACTCAAAGCATCAGCCGCCTCATTTTTCCTCCAATCAACATGTTCCACTTGATAGCCTTTGAAATGACCAGGAATAGCATCAACCTCTTGGAGGTAAGCCACCATGAGTGGGTCTTTAGAATCCCAAGTGCCTGAAACTTGCTAAGCCACCAAACCTGAGTCACCAAAGCACCTCACCCGGCTTAGATTCATCTCCTTAGCCATCTGAAGACCATGGAGCAAGGCTTCATACTCAGCTGCATTGTTAGTACATGGGAACATCAACCTTAAAACATAACAAAATTTATCACCTTGTGGGGAAGTCAAAACAACTCCAGCCCCCAAGCCTTCCAACTGTTTGGATCCATCAAAGTGAATAGTCCAATATGTGCTATCCGACTTCTCCTCAGGCATCTGCAGCTCTATCCAATCATTGAGATTGGTTGTGCGAGGCGTATACTTCAAACCATGGGGTCCAAGCTCAATGGGCACTTGGCTACCCGACCTGTGGCCTCTCTATTTTGAATAATATCCCCTAAGGGAGCAAAACTAACCACAGTGAGGGGATGACCAAGGAAATATTGTTTGAGATCTCGACTAGCCATGAACACCCCATATACCAGCTTCTACCAATGCGGATACCTCTGCTTGGATTCAATGAGCACCTCACTAATATAATAAACCGGTCACTGAACCGGATGTTCCTGGCCTTCTTCCTTCCGTTTCACCACAATCGCCACACTGACGGCTCGACTATTAGCAGCCACATATAACAACAAGGGCTCCTTGTCAATAGGAGCGGCAAGGAGCGGTGGCTCAGCTAACTGTTTCTTCAAAGATTCAAACGCCTGATCATCAGCATCACTCCAAAAAAAGTGATCTGTTTTCTTCATCATCTTGTACAGAGGGATGAATTTTTCTCCTAACTGGCTTATGAGCCGGCTTAAGGCCGCAATACTACCCGCCAAACGCTGAACATCATTAATGCACGCTGGTTTAGCCAAAGAAGTAATAGCCTTGATTTTCTCCGAGTTAGCTTCAATGCCTCGTTCAGAAACCAAAAAACCCAAGAGCTTGCCTCCTGGCACACCAAAAACACACTTGGCCGGGTTAAGCATCATCTTGTAAACCCAGAGATTGTCAAAGGTCTCTTTCATATCATCTATCAAGGTTTCCTTCTTCCTGGATTTCACAAAAATATCATCCACATAAGCATGAACATTGCATCCAATCTGACCATGAAGGCAATTTTGAACACATCGCTGGTAAGTCACCTGGGCACTCTTGAGCCCAAAGGGCATAGACACATAGTAGAAGGCTCCAAAAGGAGTGATGAAGGTTGTCTTCTCCTGGTCCTTAACTACCATCTTGATCTGATGATACCTAGAATAAGCATCCAAAAAACTCAAACGCTCACAACTCGTCGTAGCATCAATAATCTGATCAATACGAGGGAGAGCGAAAGGATCGGCCGGAAGGGCCTGATTAAGGTCTATGTAATCCACACACATGTTCCAAGTACCATTTTTCTTAAGTACCAGCACCGGGTTAGCAAACCATTCAGAATGAAAAACTTCAACAATGAACCCAGCTGCCAAGAGCTGAGCCACTTCTTCACCAATGGCCTTACGTCTCTCCTCATTGAAGCAACGAAGGAATTGCTTGACCGAATTAAACTTTGGATCGATATTGAGAGTGTGCTCAACGAGTTCCCTCGGTACACCTGGCATATCTGAAGGCTTCCATGAAAGATGTCCCGGTTCTCACGAATGAACTTAATGAGCGCGCTTTCCTATTTTGGATCCAGATTAGCAGTGATACTAAGCTGTTTAGATGAATCACCAGGAACAAAATCAACCAGCTTAGTGTCATCTGCCGACTTAAACTTCAACAAAGGGTCATGCTCTATGGTTGGCTTCTTCAAAGGTGTCATATCCGTCGGGTCAACATTATCTTTGTAAAACTTCAGCTCTTCTTTTGCACGAATAGACTCAGCATAGGCAGCATCGCCCTCTTCACATTCCAAAGCTATCTTCCGGTTCCCATGTACTGTGATGGTACCCTTATAACCTGGCATCTTAAGCTGCAGATAAACATAACAAGGCCTCGCCATGAACTTAGCATAAGCCGGCCACCCAAACAAAGCATGATAAGGGCTCTTGATCTTAACCAACTCAAAGGTCAATGTCTCTACTCTGGAATCGTGATCATCACCGAAAACCACTTCCAAAGCTATCTTGCCCACCGGATATGCTGACTTACCGGGCACCACACCATGAAACACAGTGTTAGACGGCTTAAGATCCTTGTCAGTCAAAACCATACGACGAAAAGTTTCGTAGTAAAGGATATTGATGTCGCTGCCTCCATCCATGAGCACCTTAGTCAATTTATAACCTCCAACCTGAAGCGCAACCACTAAAGCCAAGTGATCCGGATTGTCCTCCTAGGGCGGGTGATCCTCGCGGCTCCAAAGAATAGGGTGTTCAGACCATCGCAAGTAACGGGGAACCGCCGGCTCAACTGCGTTCACCGCCCTTTTATGAATCTTCTAGTCTCATTTACATAAACTCGTGGTGAACACAAGATACTATCCACTATTCAACTGCTTCGGATTACTCTGATAACCAGATTGTTGCTGATGATTCCCTTGACCAGACTGCTGATTAAAACCACCTTGATTGCCTTGGCCCTGGAAACCAGAGTTTGAGCCACCGCCACCAAAACCAGGGCCGTGAGAGCCGGACCCTGAGCCGCCATTCGGGCCATGATTGTTCTAAAAAAAATTGGACTTCCTATACTCCCTCATGATGAAGCAATCTTTCCACAGATGATTGGTCGGCTTCTCATGCGTACCATGCTTTGGGCAAGGCTGATTCATCATCGCCTCAATGTTAAATTTTGGCCCTCCAAGCCGGGGCGGCTTTCCCTTGTGACGCTGATTATTATTCTGCATATTGTTATTAGCCACAAAATCTAAATTGCCATCTTCTTTGTGCTTACCATTGCCACTTTGACCTGCCGTATTATGCTACTGCCCCTTTGCATTGCCACTCTTCTTCCCCTTACTAGCCTTCTCCTCATCAGACTCAGGGTCTTTAGTACTATCAAAAATCAGCGTATTTGACAAGAGCCGCCATGATCTCTCCCATATCATTGCAGTGACGTTTAAGCCACCCAAATTTCCGCTTAAGGGGAAGGAAACGACAATTCTTCTCCAACATCAGGACTGTTGAACCGGCGTTGATACTGTCCGATGAGTGTATAACAACTAAGATCCCACGCACCCAATTGGTTGTTGACTCGCCCTCACCTTGGACACAAGAATCCAAATCTAGGATCGACAGAGGCTGCTCGCACGTGTCTTTAAAATTTTGGATGAAACGGGCTTCAAATCCGCCCATGATCTAATGAAATTAGCGGGTAGCCCTTTCAACCAAGTACAAACCAGCCCATCCAACATCATGGTGAAATACTTAGCACATGCAGCATCACTAACATCCAGCATCTCCATGGCCATCTCATAGTTCTCAATACACGCCTCTGGAGGCTGATCCACCGTATAATTAGGCACCTTACGAGGGCCCTTGAAATCCTTAGGCAAATGTTCGTTGCATAGAGCCAGCACTAAACATGGCACACCCAATGTTCTAGATGTTACTCCTGCCTCCATAGATGTTGACGGATAAACCGAAGATTGTTGTTGAGCTGCTAGATGAGCCGCCAACTCCGGCTCCTGATGCGCCCTACCCTAATCCACCAAAGTTTGACCATCAACACCACCGCGCGCCGGGTCATGGCTACGAGGTTGGTTATGGTGTTGTTCACTTCTTGAATCTGCTGGCGAGTCAATATACCTGCTATAACTTTGGCTTGACCGAGGGGTTGAGTGAATCCATTCACGGCTATACGAATAAGCCGCCTGTTGAGCCACGGCCGTCTGAAGAAGTTCTCTGGCCCTCCGCGTCTCTATCACAGATAGAGACCCGCCTTCAACTAGAAGAGCCACCAATTGTGACGCCGCAACAATCATGTTATCCATAGGGTTATAATAATGACCTGGCAGTGTCGGAACATGCTGAGGCAGAGCCACATCCAAACAAGGCGGATCCATAATATGCAGTTGAACCGGTGCTTCAGTCACGGGAGCCTCAACCGCCCGGTTCACCACGGGCGGGTCATTGGTCACTGCCCCCGGTGTGTTAAAAAGGTTTCTTGCATCGTACTCCAGAGGTAAGCGACTCTGGTATCTCCTTCTCATGATGGCATTTGAAGCATTTTGATCCAAGGTAAGTCGGAACGACTCCGCCTGAATCTGTTGTGCCTGAGCATCCAAAGCGGCTCGCTCCGTGGCCATCCTAGCATTCTCAGCCGCCAACTCTTCCTTGGCTTGAGCTATCTCATCTCGTAACTTTGCAACATCCACCTTATGTTGTTCTTGAGTGTCCGGGGTCACCTCCACCCCCATCAAAGTCACCAAAGCCTCCAACAACTCTGTCAAAGCACAGCGCCGCTAGCACCAGCCGTTGCCCTGGCCGTTGAGCTGGAGGTGATGGCCGCGGTGGTCGTTGAGCCAAGTGCCGACTCACTACAAGAAATATGTCAACTTATGACCTTCTGTCAGTGACCCTCGAAGAATTGGTCATAAATTTATGACCATTTTAGACCAATTGGTCAAAAGCTGTCTGGGGGGCTCTAAACCCTAAACCATAACGACCATTTTGGTCAGAAAGGTCATAATTTCATTAGAGGAAATGGTCGTAAAGCTAGTAGCACCGTCCACTGCCTCATGCCTAGCTGATAACGACCAATATAAAATGGTCACTACACTTGAGTTTGAATGAATTAGGATGATTAGGCAGCCACCTCAGCAACCTCGCTTATGTGTCACTATCTAGGTGTCATTTTTGCTTGAGTTTTAATATTCAACAGACAGACGGGGCACACACTGACAGGCGGGACCCATTTGACAGGTGGGGCCGAGCGCTTAATTTGCCCAAAAAAGATGCACGAGGCGGGACTCGAACCCACGACCTCGCGCTTGGTTGGCTCGCATGCTACCGCTGGGCTAGAGAGGGACAATTGCTCACATCTGGGAGTTTATCTATACATTATATAGAACTATGGCTCTCTCGTATCATTGACAAGTGGGACCTTCCGACTAGGTGGCATCAAACAGAGCAATGATTTACAACACTGACAGGCGGGACCCATTTGACAGGTGGGTGAGCGAGCGTTTAATTCCCTGATAAATATGCGCTAGCGGGGACTTGAACCCACGACCTCGTGCTGGGTTCGCTCGTTCGTTACCGCTGGGCTAGAGAGAGATTGTTGCTAATGTGTGGGTAGTTTTCTATATAGTATATAAAACCACGGCTCTCACGTACCAGTGACAAGTGGGACCTTCCGACCAGGTGGCGGCGGGTGGCATCGAACAGAGCAACATTTAGCGTTTTTCTAGGTCTTTCGACCAGGTGGCGGCGGAAGCAACCAGGTTACCTCGCCCACGGCCTCGCCGTAGGTGACCTCGCCCACGGCCTCGCGGCGGAAGCAACCAGCAGGGGGCGGAGGCGGGGGCGGGGCCGACAGTGGAGGCGGGGTGGGGCCGGCAGGGGGCGGAGGCGAGGCAGGGCATGGAGGCGGGGGCCAGCAGGGGCGTAGGCGACCGACGGTGGTGGGGGATTGCCGAGCATGGCGGACTCGCCGCCGCCGCAAGCACACCTCCCGGTATGCACCCCTCACCTCTTCCCCCTCTCCTCTCTCGTCACCCGAGCAGTGGGAGATGGATTTCAGTCAGATGTTCTTCAGCATAGATTAATTTTGTTGATGCACTGTTAGTAGTTAGGAGATAGCTTGCTTGTTTTATAGATAATGCATAGATGAATTTTCTTGATGTGCTCTTAGGAATTGTTCAGCTTGTTTGTTAAGAATTCTTCAGGCCTTGTGGTTAGGCAATTAGCATATAAAATTTTCTGGAATTTTAGCTTCCATTACTTCCATCCATTTTCATTAATTAATGTTGATGCACTTAGATTGATTTGCTAAGTTGCAACAATTTGTTGTCTTTGGCAGATGGACAGAAGCTGGATTAGAGAAGGAGTTAGAAAGTTTTCGAAAGAACATATGAAAGGAGTTGATGATTTCATGGCATTTGTTTGGGCAAATTTTGCCAACGATGCTCACATTCTTTGCCCATGTTGTGAATGCCTCAACCGTCCAAGAATGGCTCAAGGAAGAGTGGAAGATCATCTGCTTCTTAATGGGATGTCCAACACATATGATAGATGGATATATCATGGAGAACCATTAGACAGACAACCTCAACATTTTGAAGCTGATACAGAGGCCCCTCATATGATGGGTGGTGGTGATGCTGGCATTGATTTCATGGAAAAGGTTTTGCGAGATAATGCTGTTTTGGAGGAAGAGGATGGGCATGAAGATGATAGGATTCCTGACCTATTGAAGGATTTGTACGATGCTGAAGATCGTGCTGATGGACAGAAATCGTTTTTTGCTGAGGTGTTAGAGGAGGCGAAGCGCGCAGCTCATGAAGGGGGTAAATTTTCAAGATTTACCTTCATTGTGAAGTTACTCCACATCAAGTCTTTCTACCGGATTAGCAATGCCGCATTCAACGCAATACTCCGTCTTTTGAGCTTGCAATTCCCTAATAGTTGTGTTCCCAGATCTTATGATGAAGCATTGAGCATAATCCGCAGACTGGGGTTAGGTTATGTGTCAATACATGTGTGCCCAAATAACTGTGTCTTGTTTCGGAAGGATTTAGCAAAGCATGACAACTGTCCAAAATGCAATGCATCTAGGTGTAAAGATGCTGATGGGAAGAAGTCAATACCGGAGAAGGTATGAGGCACTTTCCCTTGATACCAAGGCTGCAGCGGATGTTCATCTCGAAGAAATCATTGCGTGAGGTACAGTGGCACAAGCTGAAGCGGCAACCTATGGACAATGAGCTGAGCCATCCAGTGGATGGAGAGGCATGGAAAGAGTTTGACCGTATACATTTAGATTTTGCTGCAGATCCAAGGAACATAAAACTTGGCATTGCCATAGATGGGTTTAATCCGTTTGGGAACATGAGCACGTCTTATAGCATGTGGCCAGTTTTTGTGGTGCCATACAACCTGCCACCATGGGCATGCATGGAACAGTCCAACTTCATGATGTCATTGCTTATCCCGGGTCCAAATTCTCCAGGAAAGGATTTTGATGCCTTTATGGAGCCCCTCGTAGAAGATCTGCTCCAGCTCTGGACTGGTGTACCTACATACGATGCCTTGAGTCTGGAAGAAAAGTTCAATCTATGTGTTGCGATCATATGGTCCATCCATGATTTCCCGGCTCTGCACACTCTGTCTGGGAGGATCACAGCGGGTTATCAGGCTTGTGTCCATTGTGACAAAGACTCTTGCTCAAAGAGAATAAGGAGCAAGATCTGCTATATTGGGCACCGCCGCTTTCTTCCCCGAAACCATCGCTGGCGAAGAAGCAAAGATTTTAATGGTGAGAATGAAACCCGTGACAAGCCAGCTGAATTCACTAAAGAAGAGCTGGAGCAGCAACTTGACAAGGTGAAAGATGTGAGACCAGGAAAGCTGGCAAAGAAAAGAAAGCGTGAGGAAGGTCAATGTTGGGACCGGAGGTCTTGTTTGTGGGACCTGCCATACCGGGCTGATCTGAAATTAAGGCATAATCTCGATGTAATGCACATTGAGAAAAACATATGCGAGAATCTGCTAGGGACGTTTCTGAACATTGAAGGGAAGACAAAGGACACGGTTAGTTCTAGGCTTGATTTGGAGGACATGGGCATAAGAGAAGATTTGCATCTACAGCACAATGAAGGTGAAGATTCATTTGAAATTCCACGAGCATGATATACAATGAATAAAGAACAAAAGCTTGCATTCTGTGAATTCCTAAGAGAGGTGAAATTTCCAGATGGTTATGCTGCTAAGCTAGCAAAATGTGTTACTTCTGATGGATTCAAGCTTTCAGTACTGAAAACCCATGATTGTCACATCCTCCTCCAAAGGATTTTACCGGCGGGCCTCCGAGGAATCATGCACAAGGATATATATGAAGCGGTTGCTGAGCTGGGAAATTTCTTTAGAGAACTGTGCTTCAAAACCCTCAAGTTAACTGTCCTAGAAAGACTTGAAAAAGAAATCCCAATTATTCTTTGCAAGCTCGAGAAGATTTTCCCTCCAGCTTTCTTCACCGTGATGGTCCATTTGGCGGTGCACTTACCCAAAGAGGCAATGCTTAGAGGCCCTGTGCAATACGGTTGGATGTAACCCAATCGAAAGAAGGCTTCTTACTTGTAAGCGTTATGTGCGAAACACGGCAAGACCTGAAGGTTCTATTGCTGAAGCATATGTCGTTGACGAGTGCTTGACCTTTTTCTCTAGATACTTTGGTGATGTGGAAAAAAGATGGAACCGGCCGGGCAGAAATAGAGAGCGGTCTGATTCGCAAAGTGGTGATGTCTCTGTTTTCAACCATGGTGTGAACTTTCTTGGAGCCTCACAATACTTGGAGGATGGTGATGAGTATAACAAGATGGTTTTGTTTGTGCTCAGCAATTGCGCCGAGGTTCTACCATATATCGAGTATGTTATATCTTGTGCACTCATTATATATATATTTTTTGCTTGGGTTGGCACCAGCCTAATGTTTTAATTCACATGTTTTGTTGGCATTGCAGGAAATGCAAGGAAGAGTTAAATCAGGAAGAAAGCAATATTCAATGTTGATAAAAGGGTTGCCAAGGTGTTTGCTAAGTGTTTAGAATCATGTGAGATCTTTAGCCACATGTTTTATGTTTTCTGTGTTATTCACCCATTGTTAAATACCATTGTTTGCTAAATGGTTTATTTGTGCAGATTGGAAAGTTGCATGAGGAGAAGAAGGTCAGTGATGATCTATTTGCTTTGGCATGCTTACCGGATAAGCGAGTGAGAGTGTATTCAGCATGCATTGCTGACGGTGTCCGGTACCACACCGTTGACCGCGAGGAAAAAAGGAAGACACAGAATAGTGGAATCGTCACTGAGGGGTCACATGATGGTGAGATCATTGACTTCTATGGTCAGTTGAGAAGCATCGTAGAGTTGCAGTACAACTCTAGTGGAGGCATCCATCGCTCGGTTGTCTTATTTCGCTGTGACTGGTTTGAGCTTGGTAGCAAGAAGAGGAGAGACTCTTTTGTCAAATATGATGGCCACTTCAAAAGCATCAACACTGCAAGGTGCTGGTATAAGAGTGATCCCTTTATTCTAACAACACAAGCAACAATGGTGTTTTATCTGCCATACACTCTTTTGCACAGAAAATGGCGAGTTGTGCAAAACTTTCAACATAGACACTTGTGGAGTGTGACTGAAACTGAAGTGGAAAAGGGCCCCGATGATGGTGGACTAACATACCAAGATGATGACTCTAAGGAAGTTCCGTTGCAAGCTGATGATGACTCTATGGAAGTTCCGGCGCAAGCTGATGATGACTCTATGGAAGTTCCGGTGCAAAGCAGAGTGCGAAGGGACCGGGAACGTGTGATCATTGGTGCTGCAACAGTTGAAGGCATCAAGAAAAGAAGAAAGGTGGTAGAGGATGGACATGAAAGCGAGGATGAGGAAAACCGGACTGATCATACTATGCTGCAATATTGTAGTGATGATGAGGAAAACAGGAGTGGGCATAGAGTTCCTTTTTTTCGTATCGACGACAATGAGTAGCGAATGGACTGGCAAAGGTAAATACTATTACTTAATGTTCTTGTTTTGGTATCTATGGGACTGGTGACCTGATGTGATCAATCTTCTCTCCAGGTAGAAAAATCCTTGAAGATTCTAGGAGCAAAACGATGATCCTGATGGTTGTAGCAAGATGATGATCCTGATGGTTGTAGCAAAATGATGATCCTGATGGTTGTAGCAATAGTGATGTAGTTATCCTGATTCACAGTGCTTTAAGATTCCAGCAGCAAAATTGAGATGTTATGCTTGCTATTTGACCTGAATTGAGATGTTATTGTAGCTGTTATGCTTGCTGTCAAAATGTTGTCTTGTAATGCAAAAGATTGCAAAATGATCATACAGAAGATTTTTCGAACATCTTTAGTTCAAGTTTTGGTCAGAATGTTGTCTTGTAGTTGTTGTGATCATTTAGTAGTTGTTGTGATCATCTTGTAATTGTTTTGGTCAGAATGTTGTCTTGTAGATGCTATTTTAACTAATTTTGGTCAAGATCTGAAGATGCTATTTTAACTAAATTTTGCTTCAACTGAACCCATTTCATTGTGAGCAAAAAAATATGCGCCAGCAGGGACTCGAACCCACGACCGTGCGCTTGTTTCACTATGTTTCTACCACTGGGCTAGGACGAGGCTATTAGTCTTCCACTCTATGCCAACCTTTTTTAATATATCAAACTAGTCAAGTATGAAGCACACACCTCACTGACAAGTGGGCACTCGACCCACTCGCTGACAAGTGGGCCATTTTGCTATTGTACCCAAGCTACCAAAAGGATATCGCTGCCAAAAAATATGCGCGTGCGGGGGCTCGAACCCACGACCGTGCGCTTATTTCACTGTGTTTCGACCACTGGGTTAGGAAGAGGCTGTTGGTTTTGTAATCTATGCCCACCCTTTTTAATATATTAAACCAGTCACGTAGCAAACACCGAACTCGCTGATAAGTGGACCCGCTCCCTCTCTTTTCCCCACTTCTCCTCACCACTCGACCCGCTCCTCCTCTCCATCGACGGCGCGCCCCCCTGCCGCTCCTCTCCCACCGCCGGCCTCCCCACCGCCGCCGGCTCCTTCCTCTCCCACCGCCGCCGACTCCTTCCTCTCTCTCTCGAGGTATGCATCCTTCCTCTCTCTCTCCTTCCTGGTTGGATTAGTTTTCTGCTACTAGTTAGATTAGGGTTCTTGCCTCGCCTAGATTGGAATTAATTAGATAGGGATTGGATTAGATTAGGGTTTGATTTGGTTAGGGTTTGATTGGGACTGCATTAGATTAGATTAGGGTTGGATTATTAGGGATTGGATTATGTTTCCTCATAGATGTTCTTTAATAGATAGATGCTCCTTTCCAGCTAATATAGCATTGGAGGTGAGTTATTACTATGGCTTGCTTTAACCAGTGTTGTCCAGGTCCTTCATCATCCAGTGTTGTTGTCATAGCAGGGCTTCATTGTCCATTTGTACATATGGAACTGCATTTGTACAGTAGTTAATTCTCTTAAGATAAGTTGTAATGCATGTTTGTCCTTGGGTGTATCTGGCATATTCTGAATATTAAGTGAAAAAGAAGCTTGTCTCTGTACACATTGTTGTTTCTTTTGCCTAGAATCATGGGCTGTGGTCTCTGAATTTTTTTGTGGAATTCTGTATGGTTTATTTTGACGATCAAGAGATGAATGCCAAAGCATTTTGGATGCTGCTAGTTTTATCTTGAGAAACTGGAGGCATCACAAACAAATGGATGTGTTGTTGCATTGAAGCAACTGGCAAGAGGATTATATTGGAGGCAGTGAGACACTAGTGTTTCTAATTTGTTTTTTCTTTTTGTAATGTTTTACCCGAGTGGCTAAGCACTTCTATGTAGGTGTACAAATACAATGTGATCATGCTAAGCACTGCTATGTTGGTGATTAATGTTCTGATGTGTACAAATACAATCTATCTAGGTGTTTGCACTGCTAAGAATTTCTTGGTCTCTTGTTTTTTATGTTTTGATGTTATATTCATAGAAGTTTGCATATGTGTGCATCATGTAATGTGATCATGCTAGCTCAAATGATCATAATCTATGATGCATGAAGTATTTCCTGCTATAATTTTCTTCAGTCACACTGTTGTTTTGCTGTGCTTGATAAACCTGAGACTTCTTTCTATTGTAATATTGAAACTGTGTTTGGCTGTACACTATTGGTTCCATTATAATAGATATGGTTCTGGTCAAATTTATATTGCTGTGTTCTGGTCAATTTATAGTAGATTTTAGTGTTGTTGCTGTTGGTGTCACCTGATGATGTTGCTGTTGCTGTTGATGTTGATGTGCTTGTTTAGTGTTAGTTTAACTATGCTATTGATGTTGATGTGCTTGTTTAATTTACAATGCTGCTTTTCAGATAAGTGAGATGGCTGGCTTGGAAGGTTTCGAGTTCTTCGAGATCGTAATTGAGAAATCTTGCAGTAGGCAGGTATGTTTTATCATCACTCATTTCTTTATCATCACTCTGCTTGTCTAGTGCTTGATTGCCACAATTAACCACTGCTTGACCCTCGCTGCAGAGGCTGCCTGACAAGTTTGCGAAGATGCTCACCGGCCGTGAGCCCCACAAAGTGAAGCTGTGGGAGGCGGCAGCGGGCTTCCACAGGCTGTGGGAAGTGTTGGTGGTGTTTGATGGTGAAGGCCACATGTACCTAGGGCCCGCTGGGAGCATTTCCCCGCGCCCATGAGCTACAGCTCGGGTACTTCCTTGTCTTCCGCTACGACGGCGACGCCATGTTCACCGTGAAGATGTTCGACAACACCATGTGCCGCATGTACTACCAGCACGACGATGATGCCAGTAAGCTCTCCGCCTCTCTTCTTCCTGTCCTTTTGGCTTCCTCTACCTGCACGACGACAACACCATGTTCACACTTTGTTGCATTTGGCCAGGCAATGGGAGCAGCAGTGGGGATGACGAGGAGCAGAGCGGGGATGACGATGAGGAGCAGAGCGGGGATGACGAGCAGAGCGGGGATGACGAGGAGCAGACCGGGGATGACGAGGAGCAGCCTATTCTGGCTGACGACGAACATGCTATGGTGGTGGATGACGACGACCCTGCTATGGTGGTGGCGGATGATGACCTTGCTATGGTGGTGGCGGACGACGACCTTGCTATGGTGGTGGCGGACGACGACCTCGCGATGGTGGTGGCGGACGACGACCTCGCGATGGTGGCGGCGCCTACAATCCCATGGCTGGCGACAGGACCATGCCAATTGTGGTAGAGGAGTACATCCGCGCTGGGATTCTCCACTCTGAGCGCATCAGGTTGATGAAGGAGAATAAGGAGGAGTGAAGTGTTAAGAAGGTGTTCAGCATGTTAGGTTTAAGCTTGTTAGTGTAATATGAACATGTCAATGTTAAGTATGTCAGGTTTAATTTTGTGCATGCTCATGGATGCTTATGACAGTGTCATCTAAACAAGTCATGTTTTTAACAATTAATATTCAGTTTGGTAATTGATGGGAATTGAAATTTTTTATGCATGCTCATGGATGAAAGATAAAATTATGGGTTTTGTGCATGCTCATGTATGAAACAATATAAGTTTCATTTTTTGAATGCTAAAAACATGACTCAAACCCTAGCCACGGACGACCGCCGTTGACTAAATCCGCTGGTTTTTGAAAACACCGTACAAATTCAAAAAAAATCAAAAAAATGGGAGACCTCCGCGTCACATCATCAAATGTGGCCTACCAACTAGCAAAAATACTAAACTTGCAATACCGGTGTTTTCTTGAGCTACTCGGTATGATTTTAACCATGATTTCTACAAAGTTTACAAAAAAACCTATTTTTTCTACACCCAAATCCAAAAGGATTTCCCTCCCACACCAAAATTTTCCCTCCACCAAAATTTCCCTCTCCCAAAATTTCCCTCCACTCCCTCCACTCCCTCTCCCACTACCAGGCGGGTCCCACCACTCCCTCTCCCACTAACACGCGGGATCCCCTCCCCTCCCCTCCCAAAATTTCCCCATTCCCCTCCCCTCTCCCCGATGAACCCTAGCTTCTCCCTCCCCGAGCCGCCCCGCCGACGACCACTCCCTCCCCTGCTCCGTGCCGCCCCGCCGCCCGTCCTCTGCTCCGCCCCACCATTCCCCACCTGCCAGCCCCGACGAATCCCCCCCCCCCCCTCCCCCCCCCCCAACCCCAGCCCCCCCTCCTCTGCTCCGCTCCGCCCCGCTCTGCTCCCTGACGACGAATCGCCGCTCCGCTCCTCTACATCGACGACGGTGGTGATAAGAGGGTAGACGCGAGCGACGACTGCGACAGGAGCCACCGCTACATCATCTACAGCACGACGACAGGTACTCCCCTCGTTAGGGTTAGGATTTTCTAGTGGTTCGGTGGATCTCATGGTGCATCTTCTAGGGTTAGGATCTCATGGTGCATCTTCTAGGGTTAGGATCTCCTGATGGTTAGGGTTAGGATCTCTTGGTGGTTAGGGTTCTTCTTCATGGGGATGGGGATGGGGATGGATTCATGGGGTTAGGATTAATGGGATGATATCCTTCTTGTTCATGGGGTTAGGGTTCATGTCGTTGGTAATGTGATTTTGAGATGGGGATGGATTCATGGGGTTAGGGTTTTGTGGGGAGGTGGTTCTTTAATCTAGATTTTGTATGCTCTATTTTGATTTTGCATCCCTGTCAATGTCGTTGCTTGATGTTTTGTGTTGTCATGTGGATGCCCTGTGGCAGCTCATCCATGGCCTTGTTTGTCATGCAGGTCATTGAGCAGCATCAGGAGGAGGAGCTCAAGCACGGCTACCACAAAAGCAGGTTTTTGTCCATCTCCATCTCCCTCTGCTGCCAATCCTTGTTATGGTTTGTTAATCTTTACTTGTCAGAGTGTATTACTTCAGAGCCATTTGCTTTGTTAATCCTTGTTATGCTTTGTTAATCTGTAGTCATAGCGATTTGCTTGCTTGATGACATTGAAGTTGATGTCTGTAAGAGGTCGTTTGTAGCCATACTAATAGTTAACATGATGTAGTAGTTTTCTCTTTGGAATCCCTAGCAGGTACTAAAGTTTTGGATTATATTGCATATTCCTTTAAAATTTACTTGGCTAGTTTAGTGCCACCTCTTGAGTTAAATAAGAACCTAGAGTAAGCTATTGTGCTGTAATTGTTGTGCCATTGTGTGAAGTATTGATATCCATTTGCATCTTCATAGAAATGGCTACATGTTCTTTGAGAAATCTTCCTTTGAAGCCTTCTCCCTGTTTTGTATTTGCTAGAACAAGGATGTTATTCTTTTTGGGTGTTCGATTTGTTTTGCTTGCTGTGGCACTCTGTTATTTGTTCTTGATTATGGTCGCCACTAAATCTAAAGCTCTGTAGTTGTTGTTCCCATGCTATCTAGGGTTTGTAGGTTCCCATTCATGTTTGGTTTCTATCTTGTGAGCTCCTGCCATGCTTTGGTTTACATATAGAAAGCTTTCTGCTCATTGTACTACTAGAGTAGTTCATGTAGGTGTGATATATGCTCTCTGGGTTGGTCTAGTTAATTCATGGTGTTCATTACTAAATGATTAAGTCCATCTGCCATTACTGTGAGCTATACTAATACTAGCACAAGACATTGCCATTCCTGCGAGCTATACTATTACTAAATGATTAAGTCCATCTGCCATTCATGGTGTACCTGATAGTGTTGTCACAGTACCAATCATATACTGTAGACCATTGTGCTATACTAATACTAGCACGAGACGTTGTCAGATTTACCACATGATGTATATGTGATCATATGGGGACTGGGGAAGGAAAGAGAGCGTGGTGTGGGCTCTATTAGCAGTACATGCTTAATTAGGGTTTCCATCAGCAGTACTTGCTAGTATTAGTATAACTTGGAGAAGAAGCTACTTGCTTGCTTATTAATTAGGGTTTGTATCAATAGTACTTGCTTGCTTCTCTTCAATTTCCTTCATTGCTTGCTTGTTTCTATCAGTAGCACTTTGCTTGCTTGCTTGCTTGTATTAGTAGCACTTATGCACTTTGCTTACTAGCTACTAGTGTACATGCATGCTTGTTTAGTGCACTTACATGTTTTCTTAATTAATAACACTAGATCACTGTATTGTTTATCCATCAAGTTTGTTTCACATGTATTACATGTATGTGCATGATGGTCCAAATGCTTTCCTTTATTGATACAAGTGCATCATTTTACTTTATCCCTATTGTATCTGATTGTTGTTTATTCTATTTTGCAAGCACCACCTCAAGATCATCCATGGCAAGGAGGACAAGGTCAAGCATGAGGCCAACCGTTGGTATGCAACCTGCTCCTTGTGGTTATACTGTCAGTTTCATAAAATCTCTGTCTTAATATGCTAAGTGAAATGTATTGCTGCAATCTAAATAAGCTGGCTTAATTGTGCCTGTGTGCTGTTAGTCTTCCTTACCTGAATAACTAGGATTAAATGATAATAAAATTTCATAAGATATGTTTGGCTGTCTGTCCATGCATTCCAAACATTCACCTAATAGTTACATTTCCTTTATCATGCCTCTCACCGAGTACGAGAAGGTTAGGGCTAGAAATATCATGAGGAACAATCGGATGTTCCAGTCCCTTGGCATTGGTGCAATAGCGTCGATGATTAGGAAAACAAATGGTGTACAAGAAGGTAGAAGTGATGAGGTTCAAGAGGGTAGTGGAGTTATCAATGATGACCCAGAGTACAATCCTAAGGAGGATGAAGTTATTGATGGAGAGGAAGTGGATGATGTTGTAGTCAACAAGATTGTTAAGGTGCAAACTCTATCTTGCTTGGAGGGTTGGGGTTCTATTATTCTATGTTATTCCTTGTGCTCACATATTTCTCTTGTGATCTAATGCTTTTTTCCGTGCTGTTTATACGAGGCATTGAAGGAATCTAGGACGAAGAGGCCTGGTGTTAAGAAGACAGTCAGCAAGAACAAGAGCTCAGAAACATCTGCTGCAATGCCTCCAGGAAGGGTGACGGCCCCAGCTCCAGGACAAAAAAGAGGATCCTGGAACCTGATGAACCTGCCCTTGATAGAGTCACAAGGCAGAAAGCAAGGATGGCGACTGCGACGGACCATCAGGAAAATATGCTGCGCATGGACTCTCAGACCTCGGTGCAAACGGGTGATGAGTTGCCGCCCATGGATGAAGGAACCACTCTCAGCATGGATGGAAGTGGCACTGTCTGCCTAGATGAAGCAAGAACCATCTGCATTGATGAAGCAGGCACTGTCCACACAGACCTCAGCCCTGTTGCACCTTCTATTGACAGGAACGCTGTCATCAATGAAGAAGAACAGCAGTTTGTGCTTCAATCAGGCAAGTTGACCTTTGCAATGCTATCTTTTACTAGTGCATTTTCCAAATGGAATGATCATGTATGCTTTTGTCGATTCCTGCATTTGTTGATTTCTATTCTAATTTATGAGTTCAGTTTCATTTTCAGATGCAATGACTCCCAAGACTAGACTTAGAAAGGGCAAAGGGATAGAGAGGATCACCAAGTCGCTTGGTAGCAAGGTGCCTAACCAAGTCGCTTGCTTCTGAGTGTGGACTCATTGCAAAAAGCCATCTTCCGGTTCTTCCTCACTTCAAGCTATACAAAAAATGCTAGTCTATTGGAGAACTACATTGGGAAAGTTGCTGTAAGCTACTTGTTTCATAGTTAATGTGCTATCTATTTTCTGTTACACCTATGCATGATCACTAATATTGTTCCTACCTTGTTTGCTATCTTGGTAGGCAAATTTTGAGATGAACCCGGACTCGGAGACCATCAAGACCTCGTGCAAAGATATTCTGCAGAAATATTCAAAGAACAGACGCCATCAGATCAAGAAGAAGTATTTTGATACCGTAGCCGCAAATAAAGTCAGCATTAAGTCTCCGGTGCCTGATCTAACGGATGGTGAATGGCAAGCTCTGGTGGAGATGTGGTCTACCCCAAGACACAAGGTTTGTCTCTGATTTGTTTGATGCTTTATGTTCTGCACATGATATGCTAGTGCTAGATCATGCTGACAGTATGCTTTTTCGTAGGAAACCTGTGTGTCGAACAAGATGAATCGAGAAAAAGTCGTGTACGATCACAGAACTGGTTCCAGGCACTACACAGCACACATTTTTGCCACTGTGAGAACTCTTCTCTAGAGACCTTACCGTTTGATCCTCATTGAATAACATTTCTGATTCTTGCTGAATAACATTTTGATTTTTTTTTTGAAAAACATTTTAGAAAGAAGAGCGTAAGGGTGAGGAGCTGTCTGCGATTGACTTGTTTAAGGCCACCCACAACAGCTAGAAGCACGGGTTTTCGGAGCCAGTCAAGACTGCTATAGTAAGTCACTCCATGCTTTGCCCTGTTTGATTCACAGCTAGCTTTGATGCTTTGATGATTTGATGTTGTTTTATTCGGAGCCAGTCAAGAACACATGCTATGTTCCATGCTTTGATGTTGTTTGATAGTTCAACAAAGATATCGGAACTTGTTGTAGCTATTTGATGCATTTTTTATGATATGATGAAATTTGATCTGAATGTTAGTTTGATGATCGGCTCACTCGGGAAGCCATCTTATACAGAACCACCATTCTAGGCTTAATGAAGTGATCATATTGTTCCAATTGCATGTCTCTAGGTCACTAGTCATCATCTTCTTGTATAGATTTTGTGTGCTGGTTTGGTTACTTCAAATAATCCATTTGTGTGTTGGTTTGGTTTCTCTTGCTTGGTTTGGTTTGCAAAATGTGAAATAGATTTCCCACTAATGCCTATCATTTTCCTCCATATGCTAACTTGAGATGGAAAAAATGAAGGACGCGCCGGTACCAGAAGGTGAAGAGCCAAAGTCTGTTGTTGAAATTGTCGAACAAGTCCTCAAGACCGAAGTCAAGCAAAGCACATTCCTCAGGAATGTTGGGCTCCGGTCATCTAGGAACAACTCCGGCAAAGCAGCAACTGAAGTTGCTGCTCATGTTCGTGACCTTGAGTAGAAGCTGGAGAGGTCTGAGCTTCAAGCTGAAGTGATGCAAGAAGAATTGGCGGCAATCAAGATGAAGGCGGAAGAATTTGAAGCTGCACGCGACAAGGAACTTGAGCTGCTGCGCAAGAAGTCTCAAGAGCAGGAAGAGCAGTTAGCCCACTTGATGGCTCTCTTTGGAGCTAAGGCAGTTTGATGGCTGTGCAGTTTGTCTTTGAGCTGCTAAGGTAGTTGCATTGCTGCCTAGTTTGATGGCTGTGAACCTCTTTGTCTTTGAGCATTTTGTTGCATTGCTGCCTAGTTTGAACCTGTGAAGTTATGTGAACCTGTGAAGTTATGTGATCTAGTGAACCTGTGAAGTTATGTGAACCTATGAAGTTATGTGATCTTGTGAACCTCTATTTATTTTCTGTGAAGTTATGTGGATCACTTGTGCACCTGGGCCTTGCTGTTTGAACCTGGGCTTGTGGATCACTTGTGCACCTGGGCCTTTCTGTTTATAGTTATGCAAAATAAGAACCTGGGCTCTAAAAAGGCCGAGGCCCAAACAAGATTTAGACTAAAAAGGCTTGGGCCTAAAAAAAGAAATGACTGTAAGAATTTTTTTTACAAAAGGCTGCATAACACAAAATAAAAAGGCCAAGGCCCAAATTCGAACTAGACTAAAAAGGCTGTGGCCCAAAACAATAGTGGAATATAAAAAAATTCATCAGAAAAGGCTCCATTCCCAGAAAATAAAAGGCCAAATTATTGGGCCAGGCCCATGCAGATAAGCAAAATAAAGAGAAAAAAATAAATGGGCTGAATTATTGGGCTTGGCCCATCAAGACGGCTGAAATGGACCGGGCTGATTCTAATTTGCGACCTTTTCATTTGGTCGTAAGTCTGCCACGTCAGCTTGCCACGGTGGATCTGACGTGGTGTGGTCGGATTGCTAGTGACCAAAACAGTTGGTCGTTAAATCTATGACCTTTTTTGGTCATAAACGTTTGCGACCATTCCAGAAGAAAGGTCGCTATAGTCAGTTTATGACAGCCAGCTTTTGACCTTATGGTTTTGGTCACAAAAAGGTCACAAATGGAAATTTGTGACCATTCAGTGACCAATAGTGGTGGTCACAAGTTGACATATTTCTTGTAGTGACTGTGTACTGGCCATGAAGATCGCAACCCTGTTCGGCGGCTCATAGGGGTCTAGAATACTGTCACCATTGGAACAGTCCCCATGCCGGCCGTCCTGTAGTTGATACATTGAATTTGTTTCACAGGTTGACGATTCACCATATGAGTAGATGGCCGATTCACCATCAGACGCAGATCCTTCCTCAACATCCACCCCATGGATGAAACCAACAAAGGCACGCTTTACAGCGGCTTGAACTTTGGCGGATCGTGCACACCGAGCCATCTCGATGATGTCGGTGCAGATGTCCGGCTCAGGGCCCGATTCGCCGATCTTGCCGATGAAAACATGGATTCCACCGAAGGGGACCCGGTACCCATACTCAATTGAGATGGCCTCGAGGCCCCAGCCAGCGTCGTCGATGTAGAGCTTGCCGCGACGACTCTTGGTAATCTAGCTCACAGCGTATCCGTTGATCCCTGCGAAGTTGCCCTTCAAGGACTCAAAACTACTGTGCGCTGGCCCAATGGTGGGCGCCAACTGCTGTGGACTTGACACGGCAGATGTCCTAGTGCAAGGACATAGTCGTGGAGCCATCACAACTAGGTTAGCTTGAAGGGGTTAAATGGGAGAAAGTACACAAAGAGTTTACCCAGGTTCGGCCCCTCTCAACGAGGTAAAAGCCTACTCCTGCTTTATGTTGTATTGTTAGGGTTTCGATTACCAGGGAGCAAATATGCTTGACCTAGCTCTTGATTGTTTGTTCCTTGAATCAAATCGTCGCAGGGTCACCCCTTTATATACATAGGTTGATGCTCGGCGGCTTACAGAGTCTGGCCAGCTCATACACAACGTGTCCGGCTCGGTGACTAACTAAGCTTGCCTTACAATACAAGTCATATATGTGGCGGTTCATCCTCTTGGGCCTCAAGTCGCCTCTGGGTCTTGGGCCGTCAATGGGCTTGCTATGACCTACCATCTTAAGTGATAAGTTGCTAGTGGTATGACCCGGCCCCTCCTGGGCGGTTCATACCCAGTATTATATCCCCAACACCGCCCCATCGAGAGCTCAGGCTGCGTCATCCACACCAGGAGCATAAACCAGCTAAGTCGCTTTCATATTTGATATTTTTTTTCAAATTTCAAAATTTATTTAGTTCAATCAGGCATATATATATGTGTTGAATAAAGATGTTTTCTCTTTATATGTTTTGATCATTCTAACTAATTTACGCAAGTCAAGACGGACTTGGGGTTTTCAAAGCCCTTATTTTAATTTACGCCGCTATCATTTCATCAAACCCAACATCAATGGCCCCAAGATATTGTATGTCAGTTTGTATAGTCTTGTAAACGCAGATGTTCTGTTTGCTGGTTTGCAATCCAATTTGCATCATCGCCATCGTCCCAATGCGATCTGAGTTGTTGCTACTAGCACGACTACCTATGTCATGGTCTAGTAGGTCTCCTGTCCATGATTTAGCAAACGTCACATTCCGTTCTGGCGTGCCCAGCGAATTTGGACGTTGTCATGCCGTCACTGCATCATGCCGATGTCATCGTTCATGAATTCTTAACTGCGCCGACATCTCCATGCTGCTACTCCATCGATCTGACTTCGACGCACATGCCATATATCTCCGATTATTTATTTTTCATAAATCAATTATGCAAAAGAAATTTATTATTATTATTATTATTATTATTATTCTTTTTGACTTGCACTAGTTCATTTGTGCGGGTAATCAACTTCGACTATGGCACACCACCACCTAGCGAGGCAACGTCATCGCCCCGCCTGCATCAACCAAGTTGTGTAGCCACCGCGACGAGTTGCCATGTGCTAGCATCTTCGCATCGTTCTTTTGCCGAGCCGACATCGACTGCGCTGTGTTGTCATTCTATCATGCCGACATCGACTACCATGTGTTGTCATTCTATCATGCTGACATCGACTACCCTGTACCACTACCCCGCCAATCTCACTTTTGCATGCAGACTATATCTCTTCCATTATTTATTCTGCATAAAATTATTGTGCAAAGATTTTAGCCGGATCGTCAAAAAAGGAAAACACGCTCCTTGCACTCCCCCATGAGAGTAGGGACACTTTGGCCGTACACCCATTTGAGGTACCAGCCACCCCATATAAGTGAGCGGACCACATCCTTAGTATTATCTCTAGCCTGATGCAGGAAGAACAGGTGCTATGCCAGACCTGAGAACCCAAGCGTCAAGCTCTAGGAAAAGAACCATCCAAGCTATGTGTAGCTGCCTCTATCAGAGATGTCAAAAGCTCGACCGAGATATCAAACCCAAACATGGTACCAAACAGGGATAACTCACGGTACCTCTACGTAGATTCCATGGACGCAATCAAAACACGCCCCAAGGATTCAAGTCCCTAGCACTGTATCAATCAGGTGATCAATGCGGTACTCGAGCACCACCTCACTTTCTGGACACGTATTTCGGATACCACCAGCCCAGGATTAAGGTGCCTTGTTAGGTGAGACCTTGGGAAAAACTCGGGGACTGCTACAACCCGAACTCCAACAAGAAAATATGGCATTCCTCTGAACATGTGACTCCTTCCAAGATTGATTCAGCCAACATATGCACTGATTTTACTTGTTCCTTTGGCCAAGCTAGATTTTATGGTGTCTACATTTACCGCTTACATCTCTGCACATTTGTCTAGGGGTGTAATGGGAGCATCTCTGTGATTGTTTACTTCCGGGGTTATCCGGTCAAGTACCTCGGGTGGAAGAATCCAAAACCTAGCAATCACAAAACATGAAACTAGTCGCCACGATGGAAGTAAAAAAATAAAACCAATCATGTTGGATATAATGGACTTGATCCTACTACCAAGCTACAGAAAGCTTGTTTGCCCTTCTCAAAAAACCAAGCTCACGACAAACATGAAGTGAGTCTCAAGGACCACACTTCAGGAAATGAACCGTTGGAAGATCTACTAAACCACACTAAGGGTTCAGTATTGATACGTGTACAACGTATCTATAATTTTTGATTGTTCCATGCTATGACATTATCTGTTTTGGATGTTTCATGGGATTTAATATGCACTTTTATATTATTTTTGGGACTAACCTATTAACCGGAGGCCCAGTGCTAGTTGCTGTTTTTTGCCTATTTCAGTGTTCCACAGAAAAGGAATATCAAACGAAATCCAAACGGAATGAAACTTTCGTAAGGATCTGTTTTGGAACAAGCGCAATCCAGGAGACTTGGAGTGGACATCAAGGAAGCAACGAGGCGGCCACAAGGTAGGGCAGCATGCCCCCCCCCTCGTGGGCCCCTCATAGCTCCACCAACCTACTTCCTTCGCCTATATATACTCTTATACCCTGAAAACACCCGGGGAGCCACGAAACCACTTTTCCGTGGCCGCAACCTTCTATACCGGTGAGATCCCATCTAGGGACCTTTTTCGGCGATCTATCGGAGGGGGATTCGATCACGGAGGGCTTCTACATCAACACCATAGCCTCTCCGATGATGTGTGAGTAGTTTACCACAAACCTTCAGGTCCATAGTTATTAGCTAGATGGCTTCTTCTCTCTCTTTGGTTCTCAATACAAAGTTCTCCTCGATGTTCTTGGAGATCTATTCGATGAAATTCTTTTTGCGGTGTGTTTGTCGAGATCCGATGAATTATGGGTTCATGATTAAGATTATCTATGAACAATATTTGATTCTTCTCTGAATTCTTATATGCATGATTTGATATCTTTGCAAGTCTCTTCGAATTATCAGTTTGGTTTGGCCTACTAGATTGATCTTTCTTGCAATGGGAGAAGTGCTTAGCTTTCAGTTCAATCTTGTGGTGTCCTTTCCCAGTGACAGCAGGGGCAGCAAGGCACGTATTGTATTTTTGCCATCGAGGATGAAAAGATGGGGTTTATATCATATTGCTTGAGTTTATCCCTCTACATCATGTCATCTGGCCTAATGTGTTACTCTGTTCTTATGAACTTAATACTCTAGATGCATGCTGGATAGCGGTCGATGTGTGGAGTAATAGTAGCAGATGCAGAATTGTTTCGGTCTACTTGACACGGACGTGATGCCTATGTTCATGATCATGCCTAGATATCATCATAACTATGCGCTTTTCTATCAATTGCTCGGCAGTAATTTGTTCACCCACCGTAATATATGCTATCTTGAGAGAAGCCACTAGTGAAACCTATGGCCCCGGGTCTACTTTACATCATATAAGTTTTCGATCTACAATTCTAATTTACTATTTATTTTGCAATCTTTACTTTTCAATATATACAACAAAAATACCAAAAATATTTATCTTCTTATCTCTATCAGATCTCACTTTCGTGTTGGTTGTGAGGTTCTTATTTTTTGTGTGCAGGTACTAGGCGACTTGCGTGTAGTCTCCTACTGGATTCATACCTTAGTTCTCAAAAACTGAGGGCAATACTTACGCTACTTTACTGCATCACCCTTTCCTCTTCAAGGGAAAACTAACGCAAGCTCAATAGGTAGCAAGAAGGATTTCTGGTGTCGTTGCCGGGGAGATCTATGCTCAAGTCAAGACATACCAAGTGCCCATCACAAACTCTTATGCCTAGCATTACATTAATTTCCATTATCCCCTCGTTTTCCTCTCCCCCACTTCACATTTGCCATTTTATTCGCCCTCTTCCGTTTGTCCTTCTGTTTACTCGTGTTACCATGTACCTTCTTTTTGCCTGCATCTTCGCTTTCTAAAAGTTTATGGATCCTCATCCAGTTGCTAATATCTTTAAGAAATCCAATTATGATGAACCTATTGCTAGTGAGTTGAGTGCACTAGATTATCTTTATGAGGTTTTGCTTGAAATTCGTGAATCTGAAAAGTGTGATGAATTACATTATGAAGCGATTCACGATAGATCTTTGAATAAAAAGCATGATTGCAAAGATTTTATTATAAATTCTATTGATGTAAATTATGCTAATAATATGCAACACCCTAAGCTTGGAGGTGCTAGTTTTGCTATATGCCCTTCTTGTTGCAATGATCATGATTGGGGTAATTCTTCTTACGATCTTGAAAATTTATTTAAGTCCCATGATGAATATGAGATTGATAATAATGTTTGCAACAATATTGAAAATGGGTTTGGAAGAGTGTCAACTTTAGATCCCACATATTTGGAGAATGTTCAATCTTCTGAAGTTTTTGATAAAAGTGGGTTTGGAGAGGTCATGAGTTTAGTTATTGTTAATCCCACTATTTTGGAAGAGTGTCAACTTTGCATGCATGTGGATCGTGTTGAAAATATTTTATGCGATATCTATTTTGTTGAATTTGCTTATGATCCCACATGTAATTATTATGAGAGAGGAAAATATGATTGTAGAAATTTTCATCTTACTAAATTACCTCTCGTTATGTTGAGATTGCTATTGTTTCTTTCCGCTTCCTTGTATATGCTAGTTTTTGCTTGCTATGATAGTTTGTTTTCCTATAAGATGCCTATGCATAGGAAGTACGTTAGACTTAGAAGTATTTGTCACATGTTTCATGATGCTCTCTTTGTTCTTCAATTCTTGTCTTTCATGTGAGCATCATTGAAATTATAAATGCCTAGCTAGGGGCGTTAAACGATAGCCCTTGTTGGGAGGCAACCCAATTTTATTTTTGTTCCTGTTTAGTAATAAATAAATCATATATCCTCTTTTATGATTGTGTTTTTTATGTTTTAATTAGTGTTTGTGCCAAGTAAAGCCTTTAGGATCTTCTTGGGTGATTGTTATTTGATCTTGCAGTAAAAAACAGAAAGTATGCGCTCATGAGAATAATTTTAATTTTTTACCAGGGAGCGATAAAATAATGATTCCAACTGCAGTAGATCAATATGCAAATTATTTAGTATGTCCTAATATATCAGGAATTTTGTAGTTGCATAAGTAGTCTAAACCTACAGATTGCTACAGACTGTTCTGTTTTTGACAGATTCTGTTTTTTGTGTGTTGTTGCTTATTTTGATGAATCTATGGCTAGTATCGGGGGGTATGAACCATAGAGAAGTTGGAATACAATAGGTTTAACACCAATATAAATAAAAAATGAGTTGATTACTGTACCTTAAAGTGGTGGTTTCTTTTCTTATACTAATGGAGCTCATGAGATTTTCTGTTGAGTTTTGTCTTGTGAAGTTTTCAAGTTTTTGGGTAAAGAGTTGATGGATTTTGGAATAAGGAGTGGCAAGATCATAATCTTGGGGATGCCCAAGGCACCCCAAGGTAAAATTCAAGGACAACCAACAGCCTAAGCTTGGGGATGCCCCGGAAGGGATCCCCTCTTTCGTCTTCGTCTATCGGTAACTGTACTTGAGGCTATATTTTTATTCACCACATGATATGTGTTTTGCTTGGAGCGTCTTGTATGATTTGAGTATTTTCTTTTTAGTTTACTACAATCATCCTTGTTGTACACACCCTTTTGGGAGAGACACACATGAATTGGAATTTATTAGAACACTCTATGTGCTTCACTTATATCTTTTGAGCTAGATAATTTTGCTCTAGTGCTTCACTTATATCTTTTTAGAGCACGGTGGTGGTTTATTTTATAGAAATTATTGATCTCTCATTCTTCACTTATATTATTTTGAGAGTCCTTTAGAACAGCATGGTAATTTACTTTGGTTATGAAATTAGTCCTAATATGATAGTCATCCAAAATGGGTATAATAAAAACTTTCATATAAAGTGCATTGAATACTATGAGAAGTTTGATAGTTGATGATTGTTTTGAGATATGAAGATGGTAATATTATAGTCATGCTAGTTGAGTAGTTGTGAATTTGAGGGATACTTGTGTTAAAGTTTGTGATTCTCGTAGCATGCACGTATGGTGAACCGTTATGTGATGAAGTCGGAGCATGATTTATTTATTGATTGTCTTCCTTATGAGTGGTGGTCGGGGACGAGCGATGGTATTTTCCTACCAATCTATCCCCTAGGAGCATGCGCGTAGTACTTTGTTTCGATAACTAATAGATTTTTGCAACAAGTATGTGAGTTTTTTATGACTAATGTTGAGTCCATGGATTATACGCACTCTCACCCTTCCACCATAGCTAGCCTCTCTAGTACCGCACAACTTTCGGCGGTACCATAAACCCACCATATACCTTCCTCGAAACAACCACCATACCTACCTATTATGGCATTTCCATAGCCATTCCGAGATATATTGCCATGCAACTTTCCACTGTTCCATTTGTTATGACACGCTTCATCATTGTCATATTGCATTGCATGATCATGTAGTTGACATCGCATTTTTTGCAAAGACACCATTCATAATTCTTTCATACATGTTACTCTTGATTCATTGCATATCCCGGTACACCGCCGGAGGCATTCACATAGAGTCATATTTTGTTCTAAGTATCGAGTTGTAATTCTTGAGTTGTAAGTAAATAAAAGTGTGACGATCTTCATTATTAGAGCATTGTCCCATGTGAGGAAAGGATGATGGAGACTATGATTCCCCCACAAGTTGGGATGAGATTCCAGATGAAAAAAGAGGCCATAAAAAGGAAAAATGCCCAAATAAAAAAATGAGAAAAAGAGAGAAGGGGCAATGCTACTATCCTTTTACCACACTTGTGCTTCAAAGTAGCACCATGATCTTTATGATAGAGAGTCTCCTATTTTGTCACTTTCATATACTAGTGGGAATTTTTCATTATAGAACTTGGCTTGTATATTCCAATGATGGGCTTCCTCAAAATGCCCTAGGTCTTCGTGAGCAAGCGAGTTGGATGCATACCCACTTAGTTTCTTTTTGAGCTTTCATACACTTATAGCTCTAGTGCATCTATTACATGGCAATCCCTACTCACTCACATTGATATATATTGATGGGCATCTCCATAGCCCAACGATATGCCTAGTTGATGTGAGACTATCTTCTCCTTTTTGTCTTCTCCACAACCACCATTCTATTCCACCTATAGTGCCATATCCATGGCTCACGGTCATGTATTGCGTGAAGATTGAAAAATTTTGAGAACATCAAAAGTATGAAACAATTGATTGGCTTGTCATCGGGGTTCTGCATCATTTAAATATTTTGTGTGATGAAGATAGAGCATAGCCAGACTATATGATTTTGTAGGGATAACTTTCTTTGGCCATGTTATTTTGAGAAGACATAATTGCTTTGTTAATATGCTTGAAGTATTATTGCTTTTATGTCAATATTAAACTTTGTCTTGAATCTTTTGGATCTGAATATTCATGCCACTATAAAAGAAAATTACAGTGAAAATTATGTTAGGTAGCATTCCACATCAAAAATTCCGTTTTTATCATTTACCTACTCGAGGATGGGCGGAAATTAAGCTTGGGGATGCTGATACGTCTCCAACGTATCTATAATTTTTGATTGTTCCATGCTATTATATTATCTATTTTTGGAACAAACGCAATTCAGGAGACTTGGAGTGGACATCAAGCAAGCAACAAGGCAACGACGAGGTAGGGCGGCGCTTCTAGGGGGCCAGGCGCGCCCCCACCCTTATGGGCCCCTCGTATCTCCACCGACCTACTTCCTTCACCTATATATACTCTTATACCTTCAAAACATCCGGGGGAGCCACAAAATCACTTTTCCACCGCCGCAACCTTCTGTACCCGTGAGATCCCATCTAGGGACCTTTTTCAGCGATCTGCCGGAGGGGGATTCGATCACGGAGGGCTTCTACATCAACAACATAGCCTCTTTGATGATGTGTGAGTAGTTTACCACAGACCTTCGTGTCCATAGTTATCAGCTAGATGGCTTCTTCTCTCTCTTTGGTTCTCAATACAATGTTCTCCTCAGTGTTCTTGGAGATCTATTCGACGTAATTCTTTTTGTGGTGTGTTTGTCGAGATCCGATGAATTGTGCGTTTATGATTAAGATTATCTATGAACAATATTTGATTCTTCTCTGAATTCTTATATGCATGATTTGATATCTTTGCAAGTCTCTTCGAATTATGAGTTTGGTTTGGCCTACAAGATTGATCTTTCTTGCAATGGGAGAAGTGCTTAGCTTTGGGTTCAATGTTGCGGTGTCCTTTCCCAGTGATAGCAGGGGCGGCAATGCACGTATTGTATTGTTGCCATCGAGGATAAAAAGATGGGGTTTATATCATATTGCTTGAGTTTATCCCTCTACATCATTTCATCTTGCCTAATGCGTTACTCTGTTCTTATGAGCTTAATACTCTAGATGCATGCTGGATAGCGGTCGATGTGTGGAGTAATAGTAGTAGATGTAGAATCGTTTCGGTCTACTTGACACGGACGTGATGCCTATGTTCATGATCATGCCTAGATATCATCATAACTATGCGCTTTTCTATCAATTGCTCGGTAGTAATTTGTTCACCCACCGTAATATGCTATCTTGAGAGAAGCCACTAGTGAAACCTATGGCCCCGGGTCTACTTTACATCATATAAGTTTCCGATCTACAATTCGAGTTTACTATTTATTTTGCAATCTTTACTTTTCAATCTATACAACAAGAATACCAAAAATATTTATCTTATTATCTTTATCAGATCTCACTTTCGTAAGTGACCGTGAAGGGATTGACAACCCCTTCATCGCATTGGTCGCGAGGTTCTTATTTGTTTGTGTAGGTACTAGGCGACTTGCGTGTAGTCTCCTACTGGATTGATACCTTGGTTCTCAAAAACGAAGGGAAATACTTATGCTACTTTGCTACATCACCCTTTCCTCTTCAAGGGAAAACTAACGCGTGCTTAAGAGGTAGCAAGTATGCACCCAATTGTCGCTCCCTATTTATCTAGAGTTTAGACCAATTGGCCAGGTTTACTTGTTACCAGGATCATTTCCCTAAATTAAAAAGATTAGCTGAAGGCGGAGTGGTGTGGTTCGAGGAACACTCCTTACTTGACTATTGTTTTGGGTTTAAGATGAAGGCCCATTAATGCAAGCGTTGGCTACACAGGTCAGAACAAACCAGCCATGTAGTCGGTATACCAAAAAATTGCGACACAATATTAAAAAATATACATCTTCATCCTCAACATTCTAAGGGGAGTTTTTCTTAGCCTATGCGATGATCTTGCCTAATGGACAATCCTGCTTAGGCATCCTAGAAAAAGGCATCACCCATTGGAAATTTCCGTTGGGCTTAACCTGTTGGAGATATGCCCTAGAGGCAATCATGTATGATGATATTTCCTATGTGTTTATGAATAAAGATAGTCCTTGGAAATTATCAATGATGTGTATCAGCAAGTACGTGACTTGTTTGTGGGACTATGCATTGCATGATGACTGTCCTAAAAGGTCCCTAGTCGAAAGGGCTGTGTGGACACGCAGCCAACTAGACTAGCATATGACACGGTCGATGGCTTGGTCTCACTAGCCTTGGAGCATTGGATGCTAACCGGATAATATGGACTTGGAAGGATCTGGTCGGATTCAACGTAGTCGGATCCGAGTTGAGATAAGGTCCGAGTCGGATAGACCCAACTATGAGACGCAGCGATATGTCATCTCTGAGTCTCTAGTACAACATATGTTCTATGTCCTAAGACCTGAGCTGACGCATGTACTCGGGATGGTGACAGACTTGCTTTGGGCCGACCAAATGCTACTCCATGACTGGGTAGTTACAAAGGTAGGTTTCAGGCTTGTCCAGACCCATGCTGCGAGACATGGTCGAGCAAGATGGGATTTGCCCCTCCGACCAGGAGAGATATACTCTGGGCCCCTCGTGTGGTCTGACCAGGATAAGCATGGCCATGCGACAAGGATTATGAGATAATTCGGATAGTGGTCGGCATCACTGGAGCGAGAAAGAGGTTGGGCTAGCACAAGGATGACAGACTCGCCTTGAGCTCGACAACATATATCGTGTGGCAAAAGGAATGGAAGTATGATGTACAGGTTCGCTAACCAGCTTCGTAGTCTGCTTGGTGTTTGACATGCCTTGCTAGAGGCCGCTACCAACCGTGCAGTTCGGAGGTGATCCGAACTGCGACCAAGCCGACTTGAACCTAAGGGGTCGCGCGCTTAAGGGAAGGAACCTGCAAGGTCGGATCCGAGGACACTGGTCGGATGTGATCCGAATTGTATTCGGATTGTGGCCGAGTAGACTTATGGGCTTTAGGGTCCGTGCGAGGCCCAAGTGTTGAGCCCGTGATGGATGCCTACATATATAGTGGAGGTGCCGCACAGTCATGCGGCTGATCGATTCGGCACTGTCACTAGGGTTTGCATGTGTTGCGAATAGACACCTCCACTCGCTGCCGGTTGTGTGATCGGACCTAGTAGTCCGCCGCACGACGTTCCTCCTACACACGCAGATACCATTAGAGGAGGTGCACTTGCACCGCTCCTGCGAACTTGTACGTGGGAAGCGACCACTGGTTGTACGAGGGAGATCGGACGAGGAGGAGATGATCCACGCGGACGCGCTGCCCCAACTCTTCTTTCGCTGCACGGCACTACGCGTCTAGTGGTAACGAACTATGACTCATCTCCCGTAGCATGTTCTTGGTTGTTCTGCGCGTAGGAAACTTTAATTTGTAGTCAACGCACCCTACCATAGATCCCAACATAACCTCCTTCCCGTTAAGTCCCTTTGGAAAAACTATGTCAATA
This sequence comes from Triticum urartu, assembly GCF_003073215.2. Classification (NCBI taxonomy): domain Eukaryota; kingdom Viridiplantae; phylum Streptophyta; class Magnoliopsida; order Poales; family Poaceae; genus Triticum; species Triticum urartu. The sequence continues at coordinate 575,889,468 of NC_053023.1, read as the reverse complement.
GGATGGATGTTTAATGTTGGATAATGAGTCTGAAGAATTACACACGCTTGATGGACACCTTCAGGTGGGTGAAGCCGAAAGCTGACTGTCACAACATACGAAATCCGTCAGCATGTTGGAAGAACCGAGAAGTGGCCAACCATGTTGCCTACAGGACCTGACTTTAAGTAAGCTATTAAAGCATCACGTAGGTCTTCGGCATTCCTGAGGCCACAACAAGACAGCTAGGCCATGCCAGCAAAATTCTAAACCACGCCGGAAGAGGGAGGTCTATGGGCAAGAAGAGCCCAGCTCAGGGGGATATTTTCCTGCCCTATCAAGTTATTTTAACAACCTTGTGTTTTGGCTATAAGGATGGATCGCCTAGTTTCCCTATTGGTTCACCCCAATGTGTCAGCAAATCGGTTGGTGGTTGACCTCCAAAATATACAAGGTTCACCTTTTGGTCAATTGGGGTTGAAGCCGAACGATGGTTAACACAAATATTTACAGACAAGAATGAAGCGTATTAAAAAGATCGACCTCATCGTCGACACCACATATTAACCAAATTTCCATGCTGGCATCTCGTAGGCGACTAACGGGTCCCATACAGCTGGTCTTGGAGGTGTTAAAGCCCAAGTCACTGACGGCTAAATTATTTCTACGTCGGCATCTCCCAGGTGGCCGACGGGTCTCGCAGAGCCGACCTTGGGGCTATTACAACAAAAAATACATGTCAGCATCTCGTAGGCAACCGGTCTTGCAAAGCTAGCCTAGGGGCAGTTGAAACCCATAACACTGACAACTAAATATTTCCAAGTTGGTATCTCGCAGGTCGACTGACAGGTCCCACAGAACCAGCATGGGTTGTACGAGTTGTAATTTTTCTCAAGAAATTTTCCCGGCCCGCAGTTCGGTATCTTCCCTACTAAGATGCACCCCGGTGATGAAGAAACACAAACACCGGTATTCGGCTCAGCTATTGCCCAAGGAGATACGATCCTAGAGTCAGCCATGTTGCCCTACTGCATTGAAGATTCAATGCAGAAAATTCAAAGTGCAATACTGTTTCCGAGGAGATTACGATCCTTAGGTCGGTCGCACCCGAGATGAGTCTCGAGGGAGACCGCACACTGCATTTTTCCTAATGTATGCCACCAAGCGAGAATTTGATCCTCTACTAATTTCGTGAATCGACCTGAGTCTCAGGAGCTACTGGAATCAGCAGTTATATTCTATTCTTCATTTGCATACGGATTTTGAACTGTCACATACCTTGAGAGCAACTGGTTATATATCTCAATAGATAATAAAGTGCACCAATAGGAAAATATTCCACGAAATATCTTCTCACAGAAACCAGCTTGTCGGGATTTTTTCTGTGGAGGCCGGCCATCTACATCGACAACTCAAGGCCGAGGTGGTGCACACCACTTCGAAAGCATTCCAGCATAAAGGACGGCTACGAGTGGTTGGTTGTGCCATGTGCAACTCGGTCGTACTACAACCATTTCAAGGCACCTCGGATGCAGTTTAGCATCGAAGCTCGGGTGCAATAAGACACTGATTAGGAAAAGTTCCTGGTGAACTAGTTTTAAGACCGTCAACTGAAGATGATGAGCAGCTCTTATAAACCGAGGTGTGGCCAGACTTGAAGACCGATTCAGGGGCTATTGACGGTGTCCCGGGTAGGGAGCCTCTCACCATGTTGACTTCCGGCTTGGTGGGCTGGGCCGAGGACCCCTTGTCGGTTCCCTCTTGGTGGAAAAAAATCAAAATGTTTTTTCAAGAAAATAAATACTATAGATCGCCCGGTGGAACTATACCATCACAAGGAAGTGCTTTGGAGATAGCATGCATGCCTAGAGTGGTTGGCCCATGGTGATAAGAATTCCTACTTTTTTCACCTACGAGCCAGTAGTAGTAGAAGGAAGAATTAGAAAAAAGCACTACAACACCCTTATTGTAGCCTAACAGACACCGGCGAGATGGAGAACCTAATGAATGCCTTTTACAAAAATTTGTATACCTCAGAGGGGGTACATAATATGGATAGACTGCTGGATACAGTACCATGCAAGGTAACTGCATATATGAATGTACAACTAAATGCTCCTTATTACCAAGAGGAGGTTTAGATGGCACTTTTCTAGATGTGTCCCATCAAGGCCCCCGGGCCAGATGGCTTTCCCGCAAAAAAATTTCAGCGCCATTGGGAGGTCTGTGGTGAAGAATTCGCTAAGGCGGTTTTGTGGATCGTCAAAGGAATTGAGTCAGTGGGGAGCATTAATGAGATTATCCTAGTGTTGATCCGAAAGGTAAAAAACCTGACCCAACTAACACAATTTCGCCCTATTAGCCTGTGCAACATGTTGGGGAACGTAGCATACAATTTCAAAATTACCTACGCTCACGCAGGATCTATCAAGGAGATGCATAGCAACGAGATGGGGACAGTGTGTCCAGGTACCCTCGTAGACCGAAAGCGGAAGCTTTTGACAACGTGGTTGATGTAGTCGAACTTCTTCTCATTCCGAGCGATCAAGCACCAAACGTATGGCACCTCCGAGTTCTGCACATGTTCAGCACGACGACGTCCCTCGAACTCTTGATTCAGCAAAGTGTCGAGGGAGAGTTCCATCAGCACGACGACATGGTGACGGTGATGATGAAGTAATCCGCGCAGGGCTTCGCCTAAGCACTACGTGAATATAACCGAAGGTGTAAATTGTGGAGGGGGGCGCCGCACACGGCTAACAACTGTTGATCTGTGTTCTAGCGGTGCCCCCCTCATATATATAGGTTGGAAGGGAGGAGAGGAAGCCAGGGGGCGCCCCAAGTAGGAGGAATCCTACTTTGGCGCCTCCCAATTTGGCCTCCCCTTTCCATATCCATCCGGAGGGGGAAGGAAGGAGGAGGGAGGAGGAAAGGAAGGGGGAGGCCGAATCCCTCCCCTTCCTTTCTCTCTTCTCCTCTTTCCTTCCCACTTATTTCAGCCTACATGGGTGCACCAGCCCCTTAGGGGCTGGTCTGTCCCCCTCTTGGCCATTAAGGCCCATGTAGTTGCCGGGGGGATGCCCGGAACCCCTTCCGGTGACCCGATATGCACCCGGTACCCCCGGAACACTTCCGGTGTCCGAGTACCATCATCCTATATATCAATCTTTACCTCTCGACCATTTAGAGACTCCTTGTCATGTCCATGATCTCATCTGGGACTCCGAGCAACATTCGGTCACCAATTCACATAACTCATATAATACAAAATCGTCATCGAACGTTAAGCGTGCGGACCCTACAGGTTCGAGAACTATGTAGACATGACCGAGACACCTCTCCGGTTAGTAACCAATAGCAGAACCTGGATGCTCATATTGGTTCGTACATATTCTACGAAGATATTTATCGGTCGCACCGTAATGACAACATACTTTATTCCCCTTGTCATCGGTATGTTACTTGTCCGAGACTCGATCGTCGGTATCCTCATACCTTGTTCAATCTTGTTACTAGCAGGTCTCTTTACTCATTCCATAATACATCATCCAGTAACTAACTCATTAGTCACAGTGCTTGCAAGGCTTATCATGATGTGTATTACCGAGAGGGCCCAGAGATACCTCTCCGATACTCGGAGTGACAAATCCTAATCTCGATCTATGCCAACCCAAAAATTACCTTCGGAGATACCTATAGAGCATCTTCACAATCACCCAATTACGTTGTGACGTTTGATAGCACACTAGGTATTCCTCTGGTATCCGTGAGTTGCATAATCTCATAGTCAAAGGAATATGTATATGACATGAAGAAAGCAATAACAATAAAACTAAATGGTCAATATGCTAAGCTAACGGATGGGTCTTGTCCATCACATCATTCTCCTAATGATGTGGTCCCATTCATCAAATGACAACACATGTCTATGGTTAGGAAACATAACCATCTTTGATTAACGAGATAGTCTAGTAGAGGCTCACTAGGGATACGGTGTTTTGTCTATGTATCCACACATGTATCAAGTTTCCGGTTAATACAATTCTAGCATGAATAATAAACATTTATCATGATATGAGGAAATATAAAATAACAACTTTATTATTGCCTCTAGGGCATATTTCCTTTAGTCTCCCACTTGCACTAGAGTCAACAATCTAGTTCACATCGCCATGTGATTTAATACCAATAGTTCACATCTTTATGTGATTAATACCCATAGTTCACGTTGCCATGTGACCAACACCCAAAGGGTTCACTAGAGTCAATAATCTAGTTCACAACATTATGTGATTAACACCCAAAGAGTACTAAGGTGTGATCATGTTCTGCTTGTGAGAGAGGTTTAGTCAACGGGTCTGTCACATTCAGATCCGTATGTATTTTGCAAATTTATATGTCTACAATGCTCTGCATGGAGCTACTCTAGCTAATTGCTCCCACTTTCAATATGTATCCAGATTGAGACTCAGAGTCATCTGTATCGGTGTAAAATCTTGTATCTACGTAACTCTTTACAATTAAATCTTTATCACCTCCATAACCAAGAAATATTTCCTTAGTCCTCTAAGGATAATTTTGACCGATGTCCAGTGATCTACTCCTGGATCACTATTGTACCCCCTTGCCAAGCTAATGGCAAGGTACAAAATAGGTCTGGTACATAGGATGGCATATCATATAGAACCTATGGCTGAGGCATAGGGAATTGTTGGGGAACTCAGTATTTCAAAAAAATTCCTACGATCACCAAAGATCTATCTAGGAGATGCATAGCGACTAGAGGGAGAGTGTGTCTACGTATCCACGTAGACCGAAAGCGGAAGCATTTAACACAGTTGATGTAGTCGAACGTCTTCACGATCCAACCAATCCAAGTACCGAACGTACGGTACCTCTGTGTTCAGCACACGTTTAGCACGATGACGTCCCTCGAGCTGTTGATCCAGTTGAGGACGAGGGAGAGTTTCGTCGGCACGACGGCTTGGTGACAATGATGATGAACTTACCAACGCTGGGCTTCACCTAAGCACTACGACGATATGACAAGGTGTTGAACTATGGAGGGGGCACCGCACACGGCTAAGAGATTGTCTGTTGTGTTATTGGGGTGTTGTTGACGTCCTAGGAACCGGGGTACCCAAACTTGCCTGCCTGCGACCCAGGGCGTGGCTTCACCAGCGTCTTGGTACGGCCCAACTTCACCAGTAACCACTCAAGACCCTCGCGAGGGGCCAAGCCTCGCGAGCCGGGCGACACCAAGACCTCCTCCGGGGTGGCCTTGCTAGGCTGGCTCCTGAGGAGAGGAGATATCTATGTAAGGGGCACCTCGCGAGGTCCGTGTGACGTGAGCCATGACGACCAAGGCCAGGCAGGTGCATGGTGCCAGTTTCCTCTTTGGTGCTAAGGAAATAGGCGCAGGCGAGGAGTCCCGAGGCATCAGGCAAAGGTTTCCATATCAGTGCAACAAGACCAAGACCAGCAGGACGGAGGTCACCGCAGAGCCCATGGCGGCGTCACCACCAGAGCCTTTGGGTGGTGAAGTCCACCTTTTGTTAGGATAACTTGTAATAGTTGTCTCCCTTCAAAATTGGCCGTTGTGGGATCCCTTCCCGCCTAAACATTTAGGAAGAGGACCAGGGCCTCTATAAATAGGGCTAGCCACAACCGTAGTCAAGGATCGGCTCATCTTGGATCAGATCCACTCCACCAAGGCCATCTCACCGGCTCATCAAGCTGAAGAACACCTCTCCTCAGGAGGTTGTTCGTCCATGGTACTAGTTCATCCTCAGCCCACGAGGCAATCCACCACACCACACTGGAGTAGGGTATTACACCACAACGGTGGCCTGAACCAGTATAAACTCTCGTATCACTTGTTCCTTGGGTTCGGCGAGCTAGTCCTAGAGATTATCGCGAGAGTGAGCGGGAGCGACGGAGATCTTCATGAGCACCCTAGTGTTCGAACCTCAAGGGTTTTCTGAAACCCACTGTTGGTGTCAAAACCGGCGGATCTCGGGTAGGGGGTCCCGAACTGTGCGTCTAAGGCGGATGGTAATAGGAGGCGGGGGACACGATGTTTACCCAGGTTCAGGCCCTCCCGATGGAGGTAATACCGTACTTCCTGCTTGATTGATCTTGTTGATATGAGTATTAAAAGAGTTGATCTACCACGAGATCGTAGAGGCTAAACCCTAGAAGCTAGCCTATGGTATGATTGTTGTTATCCTACGGACTAAACCCTCCGGTTTATATAGACACCGGAGGGGGCTAGGGTTACACAAACTCGGTTACAAGGAAGGATATCTACATATCCGTATTGCCAAGCTTGCCTTCCACGCAAAGGAGAGTCCCATCCGAAGACGGGACGAAGTCTTCAACCTTATATCTTCATAGTCCAATAGTCCGGCCAAAGGATATAGTCCGGCTGTCTGGAGACCCCCTAATCTAGGACTTCCTTAGTAGCCCCTGGACTAGGCTTCAATGACGATGAGTCCGGTGTGCAGATTTGTCTTCGGCATTGCAAGGCAGGTTCTTCCTCCGAATACTCCATAGAAGATTTTGAACACAAGGATAGTGTCCGGCTCTGCAAAACAAGTTCCACATACCACCGTAGAGAGAATAATATCTCCACAAATCTAATCTGCTGACACGTTTAGCAACATGACATCATGCCATGGCCCGGTCATTATTCGAACTGTTTTTCTCAACCAGCACTACACATATCATGAGGCGGTTTTCTTGACACGTCTTGTCAAAGTAGAGATCGTGTCCCCTTATCACGGGATTCTCATCAATACGGGTATGGGTAACCCAACCGCACCATCAATTACGGCGTTCTAGGGAATAATCGATTTTACCAGGTAAGTGGGGAGGCTCATTGCCTCTTCCGCCCTTATAAAGGGACAAAGATTCACCCTTTTTACCCACGCCTTCTTCCTCTTTGCTTATCCATTCTCGCACAGTCGAGCTCCAGGGCCCAAGTGCACGTCTTTCTCCTTAAACCACTACAAGCATGTCCGGAGCGGGAGGCAAGTGGATGGTCTCCTTCGTCACGGAGGAGAACATCACAAAGCTACGGGAAGCCGAATATCTGGCCACGGACATCGTGCGCCGGCTACCAGATGCGGGGTAGATCATCCCTACGCCCAAACCCCATGAGAGGGTAGTTTTCCTTACCCACTTTGTCCGCGGACTGGGATTTCCCCTTCACCTGTTTGTCCGCGGGCTCGTGTTCTACTACGGGCTGGATTTTCATGATCTGGCCCCCAATTTCATCCTCAACATCTCGGCGTTTATCGTCGTGTGTGAGTCCTTCCTCCGCATCAGGCCCCACTTCGGCCTGTGGCTGAAGACCTTCAATGTTAAACCGAAGGTGGTGGTCGGCCAACAAGCAGAGTGCAGAGGCGCCATGGTGGAAAAAATGCCTAACGTCACCTAGCTCGAAGGCTCCTATGTGGAGACCATAAAGGGGTGGCAATCGGGGTGGTTCTACATCACCGAGCCGCGCGACACCAACTGGGTGACGGCCCCCGAATTTCGATCTGGAATCCCCACGCGGCTCACTTCATGGAAAGAGAAGGGCCTGTCCTAGGGTTCCCCGGTAGAGCTGACCGGACTCAAGACCTGCATCAAGAACATGATGAGCAAGAAAATCAAGCTCGTCAACATGGTCCAGGTCATGCTCTTCGGCTGGATCCTCCCGTGTCAATGACAGGTATTCAATTTGTGGGAGTTCGACCCGGCCAAGCACCAGACATTGCGAGAGCTCTTCGACGCGACGCACAAGGACGTCTGGAAGGTGTTGTTCAAGGGCGCCGAGGTATCTCCTCCCCTTACCAAGGACCACAGACTCAGCGCAAAGCGCCATGCCAATCCGGTAAGTTTTTATATCTCACAGGATATTTATTTGCCTCATTTTAATCATGTGCAGGATCTAAGCTTCCATGCCATTAACAGGACTGGGTAGAGACAGCGGAGCAGATCGATTGCCCAACCCCCCTGCCTGAAGATCCTGCAGATGCTCTCCTAACAGGGATGCTGTTTCTGGCGCCTTACGAGGTGCCGGTGAAGAAGGCCAAGAAGAAGGCCACGGGACCCGAAAGGGTCTCCGGCGCAAGGTTATATCAGACTCATCGTCTGATAACTCCGAAGTGCACTCCTCCCACGAAAACGAGGAGGAGGAAGAGGAAAGTTCTCCCCTCCCCCAGGGGGGAGACAAGAAAAGGAAGGCCGCCCCAACCGGGGAGGCCGAAGGGTCCAAGAAGGGAAGGACCCTCCTTCAGGACTGCTCCACGACGGCCGCCTACAACGACGGCGAGTGGTTACCCAGGGACAAGCCCCTGGCGAAGTCATAAGTATCCGGATACCTTAGTAATTCATGGTATGTTTTATTGCACTGCTTCTCCTTACGCCGAATATGATTATGCAGTACGTCCCGAGCCCGTCTCGACGTATCTTCGTCGGACGGTTCTTTGGATTCGTCGGATATGAATAGCGATTCACTTCCGACCGCCTCCACCCCTTGCCCTACGGACAACGTCAACGTGTTGTCTCAAAAGGCACCGAGCCGAGGGGAGGTAGTCCTGGGGGCGCCTCAAGGCGACCTTCCGGACCCTAGGCGCAAAGGGAGCAATACTCCCACGGGCTCAATGTTCGCCCCCCAGCCGAACACTGCGCCGGAACCTTCAGTGGTTCCGGACTCCGGCAGGCGACCCCCCGTTAAGAGGGGCAAGCCGCCCGTGCCGGTGGCCTCTGTCCATCCAGAGGCACCAGACAACTTGCTGGAAGACCTTCGCGGCGCTTCCATCGATGAAGAGCACCGCATTATCATGAGTGCGGTGATCGAGAAAGTTCAGTCCGCCAAAAACGGACTAACTGAAGCTTGTGCCTACCTCCTAACAGGCTTTCAGGTAAACAATCAAAATATAGGAAAATATTACCGCATAGACAGTAGCTGCCGATGCTCTGTTTGGCATTCGTGAAGAAAGGCCGAATAGAGGATCAAATAATGACTCAGGAGTCTAATCAGAATATGTCTATGTGCATATGCATGCTTCACTACTGGCCGCTGCCGCACGTACTGCGGAGGTCACTGCACTGAAGCAGGACCTTGAGCGGTCTGAGGAAGAGCTCGGCCTTACCAAGAGGTAGCTCGAGGAGAGCAAAGGTGAGCAATACCTTGTCTATATATTAAAAAGAAATTCGGTTGTAAAGTAATAGGATCATCATGAATTTGCCAGGGGTCGCGACCGAGGTGGCGACCCTGAAGAAGGCATTGTCCGAGGCTGAAGACAAAGCGGCCAAGGAGCGCATTGAGCGGGAAAAGCAAGAAGCCCGGGTAGGCGAGGTGCAGCAAGAGCTCGAGGCTCTCGCCAAAAAACACGAGTCCTTGGATCTTGACTCTAAGACACGAGAGTCCGAGCTTGCGAAGGCGCTCGAAGGCACACGGAGCGCCAAGGCTGAAGCCCACAAGGCCCTCCAGGAGATTGATGCAGTGAAGAAGATAGCAGCGGGTAAGGCATTGATTATGCAAAGCAAGCATGTGAAGGAAACTTTCCTTTTACATACCCGAGTTCGGAGCTCTCCAGGAGCGTTGGCAGATCTTCCCCGTAGTGTACTGGATGCCGCGGAGTTTTACTGAGCTGAGGAGGGGAGCTCGACGGAAAAGTTGTTCTGCTCTCAGTATACTGGGACCGAACACCCAATGCCCTTCACAAGGCGGCCAAACAGGCCATGAAGGGTCTTATAGTCTGGATGAGGCCTAGCGATCCCCTGCCTACCAGCTACTTTGGTCTGGTGAGGCGGCTTGTGGATGCCTGCCCACGGCTTGAAGTCATAAAGCGGCCCGTCTGCATCGAGGGTGCGTGCAGGGCTTTAGCCCGGGCGAAGGTGCACTGGGCGAAGCTGGACGCCGTAAAGCTAGTGAAGGAGGGGCCGCCAGAGGGCAAGGAGCATCGCTGCCCCGAAATGTATTATGACAGTGTCCTAAAGGGTTCCCGCCTTGTGGCGGAGGAATGTGCTAGAGATGTAATTTTTGAATGACCATGCTCATGTGATCCTGTAATGTGAAACGAGTTCATTTGCGCTATGCAACGCTTTTTGAATTTAAAATATTACCTTCTGTGCGGTCATTCTAAAATCTGAGAGTTGGCCAGTCGTCGGCTTCTGCCCCCATGTAACTAGTACTGGGGTGTTCGGGATAAACCTGAGCACTCTTTATCCCAATTTTGGGTCCTTCGAGGGAGGTGTTCAGCACAACGAACCAGGAAATCAGACTATAAGGCTTTATCACTCTCACTTAGCCATAGAAGTCTACAATTTTAAATTTTGGCAAAGCCCCTAGTATTCGAAAGGCCGAATTTGGGGCGCTATATACACCTAAGTCGGGCAAGGCCGACTCCTCGCCTGAAGCGGAAAAAGTCTTTAAGGACTTGAGACCTCTCGAACAGCGACCATCTCTCGCCTTATCATGATAGTCAGTTTTCGGCTTTCTCTATTGAGGTGCTCGTCCGAAAGAACTGGGACAAAATCGCAGTAGTTCTCCCAGCGCTACCTTAGCCGATATAGCGGAATGTAAGGTAGCAAAACATGGGAGCCGGCAAACCCAACTATTGACCCAAGACATGATTCGGAGCTGATGCATATAATGCTATAAGTTCGGGGTGCCGCACTGTCGAAAGTGTTCGGATTCTCACACCTTATTATGGGGTAAACGAAAGCCCCTGGTGTACTAACCGTACCAGACTGTACGGGTGCAAGTTGTCGTAAATGAACATATAAGAAAAAATGGATGGATAATGCAATAATAGACTAATGCTATGCATTGTTATTTAAATAATACGTCGAAGCGTACTAATACAAGTAGTGAAATAAGCAAAAAATAGGACTATTTGACATGTCTTAGCTTCTTGCCTCCTTGGTTGTTCCTTCCTGTAATGTGTCCAGCAATCATACAGCTGGAAAGGGCTTCCAGAGAGTAAGGTCCTGAAAGAGAAAAAATGATAAAGGTATGCAGCCCCTAGGGCGGTTAAGCCGCATTGCGGGACGTGCCCTGATCGTGCCCCCGCCTATGCCCCTGGTATTTTCAGTGTGTAATTACGTACGCGAGGCACGAATTGCTAGGCGAGCTCTGAACGTGCCAGGCGATCCTGTTGCAGGTTACTCCGGACTCGCTTGACGGTGTCCGGGGGCTGTTCGCCGAACTGGCGGTTTGCCTTAAAAGGTTGTTTTCTGCTTCTGCTGCGAGGGCCACAATGTGCTCTTCCGTGCAGACTGAGCGTTCTCTGTTTCCATTGACTGTTATGACCCCCCTAGGTCCTGGCATCTTGAGCTTGAGGTATGCGTAATGCGGTACCGCATTGAATTTTGCAAATGCGGTTCGCCCGAGCAGTGCGTGATAGCCACTTCGGAACGGGACGATATCAAAGATTAACTCCTCGCTTCGGAAGTTGTCTGGAGATCCGAAGACCACTTCCAGTGTGATTGAGCCTGTGCAATGGGCTTCTACACCTGGGATGACGCCCTTAAAGGTGGTTTTGGTGGGTTTGATCCTCGAGGGATCTATACCCATTTTGCGCACTGTATCCTGATAGAGCAGGTTCAGGCTGTCGCCGCCGTCCATAAAGACTCGAGTGAGGTGAAATTCGTCGATGATGGGGTCTAGGACCAATGCGGCGGATCCACCATGATGGATACTAGTGGGGTGGTCCCTGCGATCGAAGGTGATCGGACAAGAGGACCATGAGTTGAACTTTGCGGTGATGGGCTCCATCGCATAGATGTCCCTTAATGCACGCTTTCGTTCCCTCTTGGGAATGTGGGTTGCGTATATCATGTTCACCGTCTTCACTTGTGCAGGGAACCTCTTCTGTCCTCCCATGTTCGGTGGCCGGGGCTCCTCCTCGTCATCACTATGCAGCCCTTGTCCTTGTTTTCCGCATTCAACTTGCCGGCCTGCTTGAACACCTAGTATTCTCTGTTGGTGTGATTGGCTGGCTTATCGGGGGTGCCGTGGATTTGACACGAGCGATCAAGTATGCGATCCAAACTGGACGGGCCCGGAGTACTTCTTTTGAATGGCTTTTTCCGCTGCGGATCTAGAGCCTCTTAATCCGGCATTGACTGCCATATCATCGGCGTTATCGCCGTTGTTGCGGCGCTTGTATGTGTTACGACGTGGTCTGCCGTTGGCATCTTTGGTATCCGAAGTGCCCAGATTCCTTGATTTGTTGTTGCTGCGAGCCAGCCATTTATCCTCGCCCGCGCAAAAGCGGGTCATGAGTGTCGTGAGAGCTGCCATAGACTTCGGTTTCTCCTGGCCGAGGTGCCGGGCGAGCCACTCGTCACAGATGTTATGCTTGAATGCCGCTAAGGCCTCTGCATCCGGACAATCAACAATTTGGTTTTTCTTAGTTAGGAACCGTGTCCATAATTGCCTGGTCGATTTCCCTAGCTGCTGAGTTATATGGCTCAAGTCATCAGCATCCGGTGATCGCACATAAGTGTCGTGGAAGTTGTCAAGGAATGCGTCTTCCAAATTCTCCCAACTACCGATGGAGTCTGCTGGCAAGCTATTCAGCCAATGCCGAGCTGGTCCTTTGAGTTTTAGTGGGAGGTACTTGATGGCATGCAGATCATCACCATGAGCCATGTGATGTGGAGGAAGAAATCCTCAATCCATACAGCGGGATCTGTTGTACCATCATACGATTCGATATTTATGGGTTTAAAACCCTCCAAGAATTCGTGATCCATAACTTCATCAGTGAAGCATAGGGGGTGTGCGGCGCCTCTGTGCTGGGCTATATCACAAGTAGTTCATATGAGTCTTGTCTGCTGTATTCAGCCCGGCCGGATTTACTTTTAGTGTATCCGGCGTGACGGTCATCGTCCCGCATTGGTGCGCGCCCCCATGACCCGTATATCGACCTTGCATGTTTTGCCCTGCTTTCCAATACGTCTCGCAGGTCCCGTGTGTTGCCCCGGGCCTTGGTATTTTTGTTTGAGTGGCAGCGGGGTGCAAGCTGAACTTCAGGCTGAAACGCCTCTCTGGCTCGGCCATGAGGTGACCGGTCGGCCGCATCGTACACTGGTGATGTGGGTTTCAATGCTTACTCCTCGAGTCGGGGTAGCGACCTGCACTTTGGGTAACTCTTTGAGGGGCGCTTGAGTTCATATTCCTCGGGCGCAAGGAGTTCGGTCCATCTGTCTGCTAGCTAATCTTGATCAGCTCGAAGTTGTTGTTGCTTTTTCTTCAAGCTATTTGCTGTGCCTATAAGCCAGCGCTTGAAGCGCTCGTGCTCGACGGGATCCTCAGGCACGTTAAATTCATCGCCGAGGCTCACCTCGTCTTCGGAGAGAGGCATGTAATTGTCCTCCTCCGATTCTCTATCTACTGCCCGCTCTAGAGGGCTAGCTTGTTCACCCTCCTGCTCTAAATCGTGCTGGAGGGGATTGTTGTCGTCTTCGGCACTATCCGGAGTGTTATTGTCTCCTGTGCCGGTATCACTACTTTTGCTATGGCGGAACTTAGAGCGGCGCTACTGACGTTGGCGCTTGGGTTGCTTCTTGGAGGGGTCATCCTCCGCTGTCTCATCGCCATTGCCTTCTTTGGGGGTGTCCACCATGCATATATCATATGATGAGGTGGCGGTCCAGCACCCTGAGGGCGGTGGTTCCTATTCGTCTCCCGCATCGTCGTCCATACCGTCGATGTCTTCGGAGTCGAAGTCGAGCATGTCGGTCAAATCGTCGACAGTGGCTACTAAGTGGGAGGTGGGTGGGGAGCGAATTTCTTCATCGTCCACATCCCATTCTAGCCGGACATAGTTCGGCCAAGGTTCTCCTGACAAGGAGAGAGACCTTAATGAATTTAGCATGTCGCCAAAAGGTGAGTGCTGAAAGATATCTGCGGAGGTGAACTTCATGATCGGCGCCCAATCGGATTCGATAGGCATGGACGTAGGTGGCTCGGAGTCTATGGACGGAGACGAATCCGGTGGTTCGGCAACACAGCTCTCATAAGGGGTAAAGTCAGTATCCGGCTCTATCGCCACTGAGAGTGCGGCCTCCGTGGCGGGGTCTATCCACCCGTCCTCGGATGGCGCAATTTGCTCCGGATTGAAGGCCGGATTAGTTGCAGGTGTGATCTCCCGAACACCGTCCGACGGTAGAGCTAAATCATGCTCGTCGTGATCCTACGGCGCACCTGACATGGGCTCGAATCCGTCGAAGATCAAGTCTCCGCGGATGTTGGCAGTGTAGTTTAAGTTTCCGAACCTGACCTGATGGCCAGGGGCGTAGCTCTCGATCTGCTCCAGATGGCCAAGTGACTTGGCCCGCAGTGCGAAGCCGCCGAATACGAAGATCTGTCCGGGGAGGAAAACCTCACCCTGGACTGCATCGTTATCGATGATCGAAGGAGCCATCAAGCCTTACAGTGACGGCACAGTGGAACTCTCAATGAATGCACCAATGTCAGTGTCAAAACTGGCGGATCTCGGGTAGGGGGTCCCGAACTGTGCGTCTAAGGCGGATGGTAACAGGAGGCGGGGGACACGATGTTTACCCAGGTTCGGGCCCTCTTGATGGAGGTAATACCCTACTTCATGCTTGATTGATCTTGATGATATGAGTATTACAAGAGTTGATCTACCACAAGATCGTAGAGGCTAAACCTAGAAGCTAGCCTATGGTATGATTGTTGTTGTCCTACGGACTAAACGCTCCGGTTTATATAGACACTGGAGGGGGCTAGGGTTACACAGAGTCGGTTACAAGGAAGGAGATCTACATATCTGTATTGCCAAGCTTGCCTTCCACGCCAAGGAGAGTTCCATCCGGACACGGGACGAAGTCTTCAATCTTATATCTTCATAGTCCAACAGTCCGGCCAAAGGATATAGTCTGGCTGTTCGGAGACCCCCTAATCCAGGACTCCCTCACCCACAATCCAACATTTGGCACACCAGGTAGGGGTGCGTTGAAGCCCTTCTTCCATTGATTTGCGCTCCACTGCTCCACCGCATCGATGTCTGATGCTCGCCGAGCCCGTGCTAAACGCCGGGCCGCCCTCGCCGTTGGTGGACCTCCCCGGTGGACCTCCCCGGCGTTCTCCATCACCCGCTGCCAACGCCGCACCGGCCCGGCAGCGAACAAGCAGCAGGCTTCGTTGCTGCACCCCTCCGTGCGGCGGCACGGACGCATTGCCACCCCGTCGATGACTCCCGCCGGCTCGTCGTCCCACCCTCTTCGCATGCCCACGGACGCGCAGGCCGCGCTGCTCATGGCACGCGAGCTCTTGTTTTACCACTCAGTCGACGACCTCTATCACGACTGGCTAGACCGCATTGCCAAGCTCGTCAGCGCTGCCGGGGGCTCTCCTGCACCATCCCTCTCGCTGCCTCGCCCACCTCCAGCCGCGGGCGACGTAGCTCATAGAGCGCCTCCGCATCAAGATGGCGCCCTCGCACCAAGATGCGCAGCTCACGGAGTGCCCCCTCCGCCTCCGCATCAAGACGGCGTCCTCGCCCTAAGGCGCGCGGTCCCGCGGCGTCAACCGCCACGCCCGGCGCCAGCGCACGAAGAAGGGAGCTGTCAAGAAGTCGTGAGGCCACAAGAAAATGCTCCTGCGCTCCCAGCACCGTTACGTCAAGACCGCGCGCCACCTGCGGTGGCGGTGCGTGGATATCAAGATCAGGCTCTGCCACCGCGACGGGCTCCGGTGACCACGGCAGGCTGCCGTGCCTTTACTCCTAAGCTGCGCACTGTCATCTGGCCAGGCAAGTTCAAGCCAGACCTGCCTCCGTGCTACAACGGCACCCCAGACCTCACGGGATTCTTACAGCTCTATGAGCTAAGCATCGAGGCAGCCAACGGAGACGAGAAGGCCAGGTCCCATGGCCCTCAAGGATGGCGCGCGCTCGTGGCTCCTGTACTTGCCCGTGGGATCGATCTCCTCCTGCGGCGAGATGCGCGAGCGCTTCGTCGCCAGCTTCCAGGGCACTCGCGACCGTCTGCACTCTGCAGGAGACCTGCGGCGCATCAAGCACAACCAGAGGAAACCCTGCAAAAGTACATCCAGTGCTTCAACAGCGTCCGCCTCAAGATCCCCAAGGTGACGGACGAGGCCATCATCTCTGTATTCTCTGATGGCGTCCGCGACGTCAAGATGAAGGAGGAGCTCGCCATCCACGAGGAGCTATGCTCGGCCCTGAAGATGTTCAACATGGAAACCAAGTGCGCAAGGGCTGAGGAGGGGCGCCTCTCTCTTTTCGAGCTCCCGGCTGTTTACTAGGAGGACAAAAAGGACGTGAAGGGCAAGGGGGTTGCCGCACTCGCGGCGGAGCCAGAGATGAAGCGCGGCCATGACCACCCCGAATCATCTAGGGCCAACTGCCCCTTCTGCACCTTCCACAATGTTCACAACCACAACAACAGCGACTGTCAGGAGCTCAGGTCCATCCGAAATGGGCGCTTCATTCGACACCCCCAGCGCAACGACCGAGGCTATGACCGAGGATCAGGACCAAGTGGGAGATCCTGGGAGGACCGTGCCCCCGCCAGGAGTGGCATGACCGGCCTCGCGAGGACCACTGGCAGGACCAGCCTCGCGAGGGCCCCTGGAGGGAGCAGCCTTGTGAGGACCGCCCTCAGGGCAACATTGGCCTCCCTCCGCTGCCGCCACCACCAAGGAGAAACGACAACCACCATTAGGACGAGGGGGCTGGGGGCTTCCAAGAACCATGTGTCATCGCGTGTATCTTGGGTGGTGCTCAAGCCGCAGCCTCTCAGCATGTCTTGAAGCAGTTTGCTCGTGAGGTGAATGTGGCCTTCCCAGGCTCGAAGCCATGCGCCCGCTCCGCTGGTCCAAGTGCGCCATCACCTTCAGCTCGGCGGATCAGCTCAAGTGCGCAGCGACGGCCGACGCCCTCCCAATGCTCTGCTCACCCGTCATCAGCAATGTTCAAGTCACCAAGACCCTCATCGACTGTGGCGCAGGGCTCAATGTCGTGTCCGTCGAGACATTCGACAGCCTTCAGGTGCCATACGATCAGCTACAGCCTACCAAGCCTTTCTCAGGAGTGACCGATGGCTCCACCACCCCGATAGGACAGGTCCGCCTCCCTGTCACCTTTGGCCAGCATGACAACTACTGCATGGAGCTCATCGACTTCGATGTCGCCCACATCCGCCTGTCGTACAACGCTATCCTTGGATATCCAGCCTTGGCCAAGTTTATGGCAGTGACCCACCACGGCTACAACGTCCTCAACATGCCAGGGAGTGGCGGCGTCATCTCGGTGACCTGCGAGGAAATAGATGCGGTGTGCTCCCTCGAGCGCACTTACCATGCTACAGCGGCTGAAGACCCCAACAACGACGGCACCCCGTACCCTCCTGAGGCCAACCCCAAGAAGAAGAAGCAGCTACTCCGCCAAGGACCTCAGGAGGGCGGCGTCCCCAGCAGCACCACCTCAGGAGATGCGCCTGCAGATGGGGCGCCTCCTTCCCTCGCATAGGAAGGCGCGCCCGGCGCCCTCCTCGGTCTGGGCTCGGGGCTCTCGTCTGGAGGGCCTCAGACCTAGCCGCCGTCACGAGGGAGGCGCTCGGGCACCATGTGGAGGCGTGCTTCGCCGCACGTTTCCCTCAAGAGGGTACGAGGCGTGGAACGCAGTGTGCTCATGAGTTCATCGTCAAGGCAATCCAGGAACTTCAAGAGGCAAGGACCATACGTGGCGGCCGTCGCCCACTGTCGGTGTCAAAACCGGCGGATCTCGGGTAGGGGGTCCCGAACTGTGTGTCTAGGCGGATGGTAACAGGAGGCAGGGGATACGATGTTTACCCAGGTTCGGGCCCTCTTGATGGAGGTAAAACCCTACGTCCTGCTTGATTGTTCTTGATAATATGAGTAGTACAAGAGTTGATATACTACGAGATCAGAGAGGCTAAACCCTAGAAGCTAGCCTATGGTATGATTGTATGTTGTCCTGCGGACTAAAAACCTCCGGTTTATATAGACACTGGAGGGGGCTAGGGTTACACAGAGTCGGTTACAAGGAAGGAGATCTACATATCCGTATTGCCAAGCCTGCCTTCCATGCCAAGGAGAGTCCCATCCGGACACGGGACGAAGTCTTCAATCTTGTATCTTCATAGTCCAACAGTCCGGCCAAAGGGTATAATCCGGCTGCCCGGATACCCCCTAATCCAGGACTCCCTCGGTAGCCCCTGAACCAGGCTTCAATGACGATGAGTCCGGCGCGCAGATTGTCTTCGGCATTGCAAGGCGGGTTCCTCCTCCGAATAATTCATAGAAGATTTTGAACACGAGGATCGTGTCCGGCTCTGCAAAATAAGTTCCACATACCACTGTAGAGGGAATAATATTTCCACAAATCTAATCTGCTGACGTACCCTGTAGTGTGACATCACGCCACAACCAGGTCTTTATTCTAATCGTTTTTCATAACCTATCTCAGCATGTTTCGCGAGGCGGTTTCCTTGGCACATCTTGTTGAAGCAGAGATCGTGTCCCCTTATTACGGGATTCCCATTAATACAGACATGGGTAACCCAACCGTGCCTATTGGTAGGACTCCTAAATCTTAGGCAAGTCCCAAGCGGCCACGAGGAGGGCGCTTGATATTCACCCTCTTTATAAAGGGGACAAGGCCTTTTCCTCTTGATCTTAATCGAATCCGCCTCTCGCATCGAGTTCCCACACCCAAAGCTCAGAGCAGGACATCAAGAAGTTGAGAGAGGCCAGATATCTGACCGCCGAAATTTCGCATTGGCTGCCTGCCCGAGGGTAGGTCGTCCCTACACCTGAACCCAACGAGAGCGTCGTGTTCGTCTCCCACTTCCTCCGACGACTAGGCCTCGCTCTAGATCCCTTTGTTAGGGGTCTTATGTTCTATTACGGGCTAGATTTTCACGATCTGGCCCCGGATTCCCTTCTTCACATCTCAACATTTATTGTCGTATGTGAGGCCTTCCTCTGCATTACCCCTCACTTAGGCCTGTGGCTCAAGACCTTCGATGTGAAACCAAAGATGATCGAGGGGCAGCACGCAGCGTGCGGAGGCGCTTCAATAAGCAAAATTGCTGACGTTCCATGGCCTGAGGGTTACTTCCCAGAGGTGTCCGGATTGTGGCAACGGGAGTGGTTCTACATCACAGCTCCCCGAAGTGCCAAGTGGGTGGCTGCCCCCGCCTTTCGCTCAGGCCCCCCACCACAACTGATGTCATGGATCAGCAGGGGCTGAGCTGGGGTCCAGCCAAGGACGTGCCAATACTGCAAAGCCGTATCTGAGATCTCTTCGAGAGAGATATCAGTTTGGTTATGGTAGTGCAAGTTATGCTAGTTCGTCAAGTCCAGCCTTGCAAACGCCGGCCCCTTCGCATGTGGGAATTCAACCTAGAAGGACCGCGAGCTATCCAACATTTCCTCGGCATGACGCACGAAGAGATGTACAAATTGTTCTTCGGACCACAAATAATGTGTCCGGACATCACCGAGGATGCAGGTCTAAGCTGCAATCACCCGGATACCCAAGTAAGTAGCCCCGCATCCTAAGACACTGTTCGTTTTATTTATAGCAACGTTGCCCTAAAAAAGCCACCCTTTGTCCAGGATTGGATAGCGAAGGCAAAGTTGATCAGGTGTCCGGCCCCCCTCCTTGAGACCTCACCAAATCCCGTGCTAACCAGGATGCTGGAGATCGCGCCTTATCAAGAGCCTTCAGGAGAGGATAAAGGGGGGAACAAGGAGGCTAGCGCCTCCATGAAGGAGATTAGCCGGGAAGGAGGAACTGAAACTTCCTCTCCCCAGGGAAGGAAGAGAACCGCCTTTGAGGACCCGGAGACAATGGTCTCCAAACGGGGGAAGAAATCTCCACAGGAGGGTCCTGCCCTGGGGGATACCCTGGTCGTACTATGCCCTCAAGGGGACCCGCCCTCCACCGAGCTGTAAGTAAAAGGGTACTTAATAACGAAAATATCTTGCTTTACTTCTGAGGAAAATAATCAAAGCATCTATCTTGCAGCTCGGATCATAGCCCTTCTCAGTAGAGCTCGTCTTCGGGGGATCTTCTTCCAGAGATGATGGAGAGAGAAACGCCTCCCCCCGCCACACCGCCTCACGAAGCGGGCGACCCCGAGGTGCCGTTGCGGAGGGTTTCTCCAGATCCATCAAGGCCAGAAGGTAATCCTATGGCCACCTGAAGTCCTCAGCATCCGGCTCTCGAAGAGAGCAATCAAAAGAGTCCGGCACCGTCTAGTGTGCGGTCGGACGTACTGAGGGATCTACTGGAGCAAGCGGCTATCTCAGAAGAGCACCGCACATTGATGGGTACGGTGATTGAAAGGATTTCATCCGCCGAAAGCGGGTTGCATGAAGCCTTTATGAGTCTACTGACGGGTTTTGAGGTACGTGATATGATGTACATTTTTTATAGTACCGCGCATTTTTATATGTGCCCTGTGTAGATAGTAGTGTTGGGGAACATAGTAATTTTAAAAAAATCCTACGCACACGCAAGATCATGGTGATGCATAGCAACGAGAAGTGACAGTGTTGTCCATGTACCCTCGTAGACCGAAAGCGGAAGTGTTAGCACAACGCGGTTGATGTAGTCGTACGTCTTCACGATCCGACCGATCAAGTACTGAACGCACGGCACCTCCGAGTTCTGCAAACGTTCAACTCGATGACGTCCCTCGAAATCCTATCCAGCCGAGTGTTGAGGGAGAGTTTCGTCAGCACGACGGCATGGTGACGATGATGATATTCTACCGATGCAGTGCTTCGCCTAAGGACCGCTACGATATGACTGAGGTGGATTATGGTGGAGGGGGGCACCGCACACGGCTAAGAGATCAAGAGATCAATTGTTATGTCTTTGGGGTGCCCCCTGCCCCCGTATATAAAGGAGTGGAGGATTGGGAGGGCCGGCCCTCTCTATGGCGCGCCCTAGGGGAGTCCTACTCCTACCGGGAGTAGGATTCCCCCTTTCCTACTAGAACTAGGAGCCCTTCCAAGTAGTAGGAGTAGGAGGGAAGGAAAGGGAAGGGAAAAGGAGAAGGAAGGAAGGGGGCGCCCCCCTCCCTAGTCCAATTCGGACCAGCCCATGGGGAGGGGTGCGGCCACCCTTTGAGGCCTTTCTCTCCTTTCCCGTATGGCCCATTAAGGCCCAATACGAATTCCCGTAACTCCCTGGTACTCCCGAAAATACCTGAATCACTCAGAACCTTTCCGATGTCTGAATATAGTCGTCCAATATATCGATATTTACGTCTCGACCAGTTTGAGACTCCTCGTCATGTCCCCGATCTCATCCGGGACTCCGAACTCCTTCGGTACATCAAAACACATAAACTCATAATATAACTGTCATCAAACTTTAAGCGTGCGGACCCTACGGGTTCGAGAACTATGTAGACATGACCGAGACACGTCTCTGGTCAATAACAAATAGCGGAACCTGGATGCTCATATTGGCTCCTACATATTCTACGAAGATCTTTATCGGTCAAACCGCATAACAACATACGTTGTTCCCTTTGTCATCGGTATGTTACTTGCCCGAGATTCTATCGTCTGTATCTCAATACCTAGTTCAATCTCGTTACCGGCAAGTCTCTTTACTCGTTCCGTAACACATCATCCCGCAACTAACTCATTAGTTGCAATGCTTGCAAGGCTTATAGTGATGTGCATTACCGAGTGGGCCCAGAGATATCTCTCCGACAATCGGAGTGACAAATCCTAATCTCGAAATATGCCAACCCAACAAGTACCTTCGGAGACACCTGTAGAGCACCTTTATAATCACCCAGTTACGTTGTGACGTTTGGTAGCACACATAGTGGTCCTCCGGTAAACGGGAGTTGCATAATCTCATAGTCATAGGAACATGTATAAGTCATGAAGAAAGCAATAGCAACAAACTAAACAATCCATTGCTATGCTAACGGAATGGGTCAAGTCAATCACATCATTCTCTAATGATGTGATCCCGTTAATCAAATGACAACTCATCTCTATGGCTAGGAAACTTAACCATCTTTGATTCAACGAGCTAGTCAAGTAGAGGCATACTAGTGACATACTGGTTGTCTATGTATTCACACATGTATTATGTTTCCGGTTAATACAATTCTAGCAGGAATAATAAACATTTATCATGATATAAGGAAATAAATAATAACTTTATTATTGCCTCTAGGGCATATTTCCTTCAGTCTCCCACTTGCACTAGAGTCAATAATCTAGTTCACATCGCCATGTGATTTAACATCAATAGTTCACATCACCATGTGATTAACACCCATAGTTCACATCGTCATGTGACCAACACTCAAAGGGTTTAATAGAGTCAATAATCTAGTTCACATCGCTATGTGATTAATACCCAAACAGTACTAAGGTGTGATCATGTTTTGCTTGTGAGGGAAGTTTAGTCAATGGGTCTGCTACATTCATATCCGTATGTATTTTGCAAATTTCTATGTCAACAATGCTCTGCACGGAGCTACTCTAGCTAATTGCTCCCACTTTCAATATGTATCCAGATTGAGACTTTGAGTCATCTGGATTAGTGTCAAAACTTGCATCGACGCAACCCTTTACGACGAACCTTTTGTCACCTCCATAATCGAGAAACATATTCTTATTCCACAAAGGATAATTTTGACCAATGTCCAGTGATCTACTCCTAGATCACTATTGTACTCCCTTGCCAAACTCAGGGCAGGGTATCCAATAGGTCTGGTACACAGCATGGCATACTTTATAGAACCTATGGCTGAGGCATAGGGAATGACTTTCATTCTCTCTCTATCTTCTGCCGTGGTCGGGTTTTGAGTCTTACTCAACTTCACACCTTGTAACACAGGCCAGAACTCCTTCTTTGACTGTTCCATTTTGAACTACTTCAAAATCTTGTCAAGGTATGTACTCATTGAAAAACTTATCAAGCGTCATGATCTATCTCTATAGATCTTGATGCTCAATATGTAAGCAGCTTCACTGAGGTCTTTCTTTGAAAAACTCCTTTCAAACATTCATTTATGCATTGCAGAATAATTCCACATTATCTCCAATCAACAATATGTCATTCACATATACTTATCAGAAATGTTGTAGTGCTCCCACTCACTTTCTTGTAAATACAGGCTTCACCAGAAGTCTATAAAAAATTGTATGCTTTGATCGACTTATCAAAGCGCATATTCCAACTCCGAGATGCTTGCATCAGTCCATAGATGGATCGATGGATCTTTCATATTTTGTTAGTACCTTTAGGATTGACAAAACCTTTTGGTTGCATCATATACAACTCTTCTTTAATAAATCCATTAAGGAATGCAGTTTTGTTTATCCATTTGCCAGATTTCATAAAATGTGGCAATTGCTAACATGATTCGGACAGACTTAAGCATAGATACGAGTGAGAAACTCTCATCGTAGTCAACACCTTGAACTTGTCGAAAACCTTTTTACGACAATTCTAGCTTTGTAGATAGTAAGACTACTATCAGCGTCCGTCTTCCTCTTGAAAATCCATTTAATCTCAATGGCTCGCTGATCAATGGGAAAGTCAATCAAAGTCCATACTTTGTTCTCATACATGGATCTCATCTCAGATTTCATGGCCTCAAGCCATTTCGTGGAATCTGGGCTCATCATCGCTTCCTCATAGTTCGTAGGCTCGTCATGGTTAAGTAACATGACCTCCAGAACAAGATTACCGTACCACTCTAGTGTAGATCTCACTCTGGTTTACCTACGAGGTTCGGTAGCAACTTGATCAGAAGTTACATGATCATCATCATTAGCTTCCTCACTAATTGGTGTAGTAGTCACAGGAACATATTTCTGTGATGAACTACTTTCCAATAAGGGAGCAGGTACAGTTACCTCATCAAGTTCAACTTTCCTCTCACTCACTTCTTTCGAGAGAAACTCCTTCTCTGGAAAGGATCCATTCTTAGCAACGAATATCTTGCCTTCAGATCTATGATAGAAGGTGTACCCAACATTTTCTTTTGGGTATCCTATGAAGACGCACTTCTCCGATTTGGGTTTGAGCTTCTTAGGTTGAAACTTTTTCACATAAGCATTGCAACCTCAAACTTTAAGAAACGACAGCTTAGGTTTCTTGCCAAACCATAGTTCATACGGTGTCGTCTCAACGGATTTAGATGGTGCCCTATTTAACGTGAATGCAGCTGTCTCTAATGCATAACCCGAAACGATAGTGGTAGATCGGTAAGAGACATCATAGATCGCACCATATCTAATAAAGTACAGTTATGATGTTCGGACACACCATTACACTGTGGTGTTCCAAGTGGCGTGAGTAGTGAAACTATTTCACATAGTTTTAACTTAAGGCCAAACTCTTAACTCAAATATTTTACCTCTGTGATCATATCGTAGAAACTTTTATTTTCTTGTTACGATGATTCTCCACTTCACTTTGAAATTCTTTGAACTTTTCAAATGTTTCAGACTTGTGTTTCATTAAGTAGATATACCAATATCTGCTCAAATCATCTATGAAGGTCAGGAAATAACGATACTTGCCAAGATCCTTAACACTCATCGGACTGCATACATCAGTATGTATTATTTCCAATAAGTCAGTTGCTCGCTCCATTGTTCCGGAGAACGGAGTCTTAGTCATCTTGCCCATGAGGCATGGTTCGCAAGCATCAAGTGATTCATAATCAAGTGATTCAAAAAGTCCATCAGCATGGAGTTTCTTCATGCGCTTTACACCAATATGACCTAAACGGCAGTGCCACAAATAAGTTGCACTATCATTATTAACTTTGCATCTTTTGGTTTCAATATTATGAATATGTGTATCACTATGATCGAGATCCAACGAACCATTTCCATTGGGTGTGTAACCATATAAAGTTTTATTCATGTAAACCGAACAACAATTTATTCTCTTACTTAAATGAATAACCGTATTGCAATAAACATGATCAAATCATATTCATGCTCAACGCAAACACCAAATAACACTTATTTAGGTTCAACACTAATCCCAAAAGTATAGGGAGTGTGGGATGATGATCATATCAATCTTGGAACAACTTCCAACACACATCGTCATTTCACCCTTAACTAGTCTTTGTTCATTCTGCAACTCCCGTTTCCAGTTACTACTCTTAGCAATTGAACCAGTATCAAATACCAAGGGATTGCTACGAACACTAGTAAAATACACATAAATAATCTGTATATCAAATATACCTTGTTCACTTTGCCATCCTTCTTATCCGCTAAATACTTGGGGCAGTTCCGCTTCCAGTGACCAGTCCCTTTGCAGTAGAAGCACTTAGTCTCAGGCTTAGGA
Source organism: Triticum urartu (assembly GCF_003073215.2). Taxonomy (NCBI): domain Eukaryota; kingdom Viridiplantae; phylum Streptophyta; class Magnoliopsida; order Poales; family Poaceae; genus Triticum; species Triticum urartu. Next base: position 575,864,113 of record NC_053023.1, on the reverse strand, counting down.
CCAAACTTGGGCTTCTTCACTTGAGCAGCAACTTGCTTGCCGTTCTTCTTGAAGTTCCCCTTCTTCCCTTTGCCCTTTTCTTGAAATTAGTGGTCTTGTCTACCATCAACACATGATATTTTTCTTGATTTCTACCTTCGTTGATTTCAGCATTACGAAGAGCTTGGGAATCATTTCCGTTATCCATTGCATATCATAGTTCATCACGAGGTTCTACTAACTTGGTGATGGTGACTAGAGAATTCTGTCAATCACTATCTTATCTGGAAGATTAACAATCGCTTGATTCAAGCGATTGTAGTACCCAGACAATCTGAGCACATGCTCACTGCTTGAGCTATTCTCCTCCATCTTTTTAGCTATAGAACTTGTTGGAGACTTCATATCTCTCAACTAGGGTATTTGCTTGAAATATTAACTTCAACTCCTGGAACATCTCATATGGTCCATGACATTCAAAACGTCTTTGAAGTCCCGATTCTAAGCCGTTAAGCATAGTGCACTAAACTATCAAGTAGTCATCATATTGAGCTAGCCAAACGTTCATAACGTCCGCATCTACTCCTGCAATAGGCCTGTCACCTTGCGGTGCATCAAAGACATAATTCTTCTGTGTAGCAATAAGGATAATCCTCAGATCATAGATCCAATCCGCATCATTGCTACTAACATTTTTCAACATAATTTTTCTCTAGGAACACAATAAACTGGAAGCAACATCGCGAGCTATTGATCTACAACATAGATATGCTAATACTACCAGGACTAAGTTCATGATAAATTAAAGTTCAATTAATCATATTACTTAAGAACTCCCACTTAGACAGACATCCCTCTAATCTTCTAAGTGATCACGTGATCCATATCAACTAAACCTTGTCCGATCATCACGTGAGATGGAGTAGTTTCAATGGTGAACATCACTATGTTGATGATGTCTACTATATGATTCACGCTCGAACTTTCGGTCTCCGTGTTCCGAGGCCATATCTGTTATATGCTAGGATCGTCAAGTTTAACCTGAGTATTCCGCGTGTGCAACTGTTTTGCACCCATTGTATTTGAATGTAGAGCCTATCACACCCGACCATCACGTGGTGTCTCAGCACGAAGAACTTTCGCAACGGTGCATACTCAGGGAGAACACTTATACCTTGATAATTTAGTGAGAGATTATCTTATAAAGCTACCGCCGAACTAAGCAAAATAAGATGTATAAAAGATAAACATCACATGCAATCATAATATGTGACATGATATGGCCATCATCATCTTGTGCCTTTGATCTCCATCTCCAAAGCATCGTCATGATCTCCATCGTCACCGGCATGACACCATGATCTCCATCATCTTGATCTATATCAATGTGTCTTCACATGGTTGTCTCGCCAACAATTGCTCTTGCAACTATTGCTATCGCATAGCGATAAAGTAAAGCAATTATTTGGCGCTTGCATCTTATGCAATAGAGAGATAACCATAAGGCTTTTGCCAGTTGCCGATAACTTCAACAAAACATGATCATCTCATACAACAACTTATATCTCATCACGTCTTGACCATATCACATCACAACATGCCCTGCAAAAACAAGTTAGACGTCCTCTACTTTGTTGTTGCAAGTTTTACGTGGCTGCTATGGGCTGAGCAAGAACCGTTCTTACCTACGCATCAAAACCACAACGATAGTTTGTCAAGTTGGTGCTGTTTTAACCTTCGCAAGGACCGGGCGTAGCCACACTCGGTTTAACTAAAGTTGGAGAAACTGACACCTGCCAGCCACCTGTGTGCAAAGCACGTCGGTAGAACCAGTCTCGCGTAAGCGTACGCGTAATGTCGGTCCGGGCCGCTTCATCCAACAATACCACCGAACCAAAGTGTGACATGCTGGTAAGCAGTATGACTTATATCGCCCACAACTCACTTGTGTTCTACTCGTGCATATTACATCAACGCATAAAACCTGGCTCTGATACCACTGTTGGGGAACGTAGTAATTTCAAAAAAAATTCCTACACACATGCAAGATCATGGTGATGCATAGCAATAAGAGGGGAGAGTGTTGTCCACATACCCTCGTAGATCAAAAGCGGAAGCGTTAGTACAACGCGGTTGATGTAGTTGTATGTCTTCCTGATCCGGTCGGTCAAGTACCGAACGCACGGCACCTCCGAGTTCTGCACATGTTCAACTAAATGATGTTCCTCGAACTTTGATCCAGCCGAGTGTTGAGGGAGATTTTCATCAGCATGAAGGCATGGTGACAATGATGATGTTCTACCGACGCAGGGCTTCGCCTAAGCACCGCTACGATATGACCGAGGTGGATTATGGTGTAGGGGGGCACCGCACACGGCTAAGAGATCAAGAGGTCAATTGTTGTATCTTGGGGGTGCCCCCTGCCCCCGTATATAAAGGAGTGGAGGAGGGGGAGGGCCGGCCCTCTCTATGGCGCGCCCTAGGGGAGTCCTACTCCCACCGGGAGTAGGATTCCCCCTTTCCTAGTAGAACTAGGAGCCCTTCCAAGTAGTAGGAGTAGGAGGGAAGGAAAGGGAAGGGAAAAGGAGAAGGAAGGAAGGGGGCGCCCCCCCTCCTAGTCCAATTCAGACCAGCCCATGGGGAGGGGTGCAGCCACCCTTTGAGGCCTTTCTCTCCTTTCCCGTATGGTCCATTAAGGCCCAATACGAATTCTCGTAACTCTCCGGTACTCTCGAAAATACCCGAATCACTCGGAACCTTTCCGATGTCCGAATATAGTCATCCAATATATCGATCTTTACGTCTCGACCATTTTGAGACTCCTCGTCATGTCCCCGATCTCATCCGAGACTTCAAACTCCTTCGGTACATCAAAACACATAAACTCATAATATAACCGTCATCGAACTTTAAGCGTGCGGACCCTACGGGTTCGAGAACTATGTAGACATGACCGAGTCACATCTCCGGTGAATAACCAATAGCGGAACGTGGATGCTCATATTGGCTCCAACATATTCTACGAAGATCTTTATCGGTCAAACCGCATAACTACATACATTGTTCCCTTTGTCATCGGTATGTTACTTACCCGAGATTCGATTGTCGGTATCTCAATACCTAGTTCAATCTCGTTACCGGCAAGTCTCTTTACTCGATCTGTAACACATCATCCCGTAACTAACTCATTAGTTGCAATGCTTGCAAGGCTTATAGTGATGCGCATTACCAAGTGGGCCCAGAGATACCTCTCTGATAATCGGAGTGACAAATCCTAATCTCGAAATACGCCAACCCAACAAGTACCTTCGGAGACACCTATAGAGCACCTTTATAATCACCCAGTTACGTTGTGACGTTTGGTAGCACACAAAGTGTTCCTCCGGTCAACGGGAGTTGCATAATCTCATAGTCATAGAAACATGTATAAGTCATGAAGAAAGCAATAGCAACAAACTAAACGATCAAGTGCTAAGCTAACGGAATGGGTCAAGACAATCACATCATTCTCTAATGATGTGATCCCGTTAATCAAATGACAACTCATATCTATGGCTAGGAAGCTTAACCATCTTTGATTCAACGAGCTAGTCAAGTAGAGGCATACTAGTGACATATTGTTTGTCTATGTATTCACACATGTATTATGTTTCCGGTTAATACAATTCTAGCATGAATAATAAACATTTATCATGATATAAGGAAATAAATAATAACTTTATTATTGCCTCTAGGGCATATTTCCTTCAAGTAGCCCCTGAGACTCTGGTTGTCATCGAAAACGGCGGCAAACAGATGATCATAGTCCCAGGTAATAACCAGACTGCCTTTATTTGCAGGTGGTGGAAGCTCCGGTGGCTAGCCGGACTGATGGGTTTGCCGAACTAAAGCGGCAGCTGGATGCGGTAGATGCCAACATCGTGCTTGTCAACAAGCGGCTTGATGAGGCACAGGGTCAGTGATTTTTCTAGTGATCGTCACATAGTAAGAGAAGCATGATGCCAGTATCTTTAATATGTTGTGACTGCAAATGGAGCTGCCACCATGGAGACCCTTCGGGCGGAGCTTGCTCGAGCCAAGGAGCACTCAAGGAGCAGCAATGCGGTCGCTTTAAAGGCGGCCGAGGGTTTAAGGGCCGAACAGGCCGCACATTGCGAGAGCAAAGAAAAAATTGCCAAGATGGCCGTGGAGTTAAAAGATGCTGCTGACCGTTACCGTCTTCTTGAAGAAGAAAACCGGGCGAAGGCGACGGACCTGGAGAAGGCCCGGGTGGCTACCAAGGAAGCCTGCTCCAAAATTAGAGCGACGAAGGAGGTGCTGAATCAAGCTGCGGATATCGTTTCTGGGAAGCCCTTCTTGTTGCGGACTAAGTTCAGAGATCCAAAATATGCTTCTCTAGACCGGCTATGGAGTTCTGCGGACGAGTACATGGATTTGGCTGCAAGTGCTGCTGATGCGGCCGAGTACTTCAAGGATCAGAAAGGTCATGAAGTGGAGAAGCTGTTTTGGTCACAGTTTTCACGCTCCAGTCCGTCCGCTGTTGCTGAATGAGGGATTGACCGGTTGGGCCGAGCTCCATAGATTATCCGGACTTGCCATGGGGTCCGTTGTGGATCATCTGTGGCCAGGAGGGCCAAGGCCGAATAGCTACTTTAGCTTAGTGCAACAATTCCTTGGTGTTGTGCCACACATCGATGCTGTAAAGAGGTCGGTGTGCATAGAGGGCTCGCGGATGGCCCTTGCCCATATCAAAACATAGTGGGCGGAGATGGATGCCACCACTGTTGCGGCACAGGGTTCGGCCATAGGCCGAGTGGCTGCCGAGCATTACTTTGAAGAAGTTCTTGAAGGCGCTCATTTGATAGAGGCTCAGTGCTCGAAGAATATTATGTTTAAGTGACATGTATTCCCATTGTAAGAACAATGTTTTATTCAGTTTATCAAGGCTATATTTATACTTTTGCCCGAAAGCATTATGATGCCTCATGTGTGGCTGTTTATGTATATATGTATATAACCTGCAAGATGGCAGTCGTCGGCTTCAGCCCCCACGCATATAATGCGGGGGTGTTCGCAGAAGACGCATCTTCACACTTGATCCAACGTCTTGGTCCATTAAGGAGGTGATAGTGCAGCGAACTAGGCAATCGGACTATAATGCTTTAACACTTTCACTTACCCAGAGGAGTTTGACAGTGGGGCTACTATATAGCCCCTAGTAGCTCCGCGCTCATCCGGATTCGGGGCGCGTACATGCCTGGCCGGGAAACGACCCTTCGTTAAGGCGGAGGAATCCCGAAGGTTCCGCTAGGTCATCGAGTGGTTGACCAGTCTCACGCTATTTCATGACAGTCAGTTTTCGGCTTTCTCTACTGAGGTGCTCGTCCGGATGAACCAGGGCACAATCGTAGTAGTTCTCCTGGTGCCGCCTTAGCCGATAGAGCGAAACGTAAAGCAGCAAAACACAGGAGCCGGGCAAACCCAACATTTGACCAAAGACATAATTCGGAGCTGATGCATATAAGGCCAAACTCGCGACGCCGAACACTCCCTAGGGTATTCGGTCTTTATGATGTAAACCAGGTCTAAACAGTGCCCTTTGTAATAAGCCCCTGGTGTCCAGGTACGTGCAATATTCTGACGTGGCCACATGACAATACGTCAGCATCCTTCTCAATTGTATTGAGAGTCCGAGGGATGTGTATCAACAAGAGACAGTAAAAAAGGTGTACGCAGGGTCTTAATCTAAAAAGAATCCTTGGAACGGGTCCCTGCTACACGTCTGCGCCTGTGTCTCTGTTGTGCCGTATTCTGGACGGGTGTAGCACGATGGTCATCTAAGAAAGAGAGGAACTTAGTTGAAAAGTTGTCGTGCAAAAGGTAGGTTATACTAAATAAACCATGTACAGTTCAAAATGAGTAGCCTAATTGCCACTTGTTTGCGCGTGTTGAGCCCCTTGTATTGTAATAGGGGTATAGCCATCAAACCTGTATTAATTACATATAGCTGCACCGGACTCATCCAACCGCGTCTGTGGTCTTAACAACCTGTCAGATGCTTTAGTTGGTGAGACCGTTTAGTGTTCGGCTGCCAAGGCGGCCGCACGGCCTTCCGCGCGCAAGGAGCGCTCAATATTTCCATTTACTGTAATGATGCCACATGGACCGGGCATCTTAAGCATGAGAGAAGCGTGATGCGGTATTGCGTTAAAGAGAGAGAAAGCTTCGCGTCCGAGTAGTGCTTGATAGCCACTTTGGAACGGAGCGATGTGGAAGGTTAGATTTTCGCTGCAGAAGTTATCAGGAAAGCCGAAGATAACCTCTAGTAGCAGGGAGCCCGTGCAATGGGCTTCTGGGCCTGGCGTTACTCCTTTAAAGGCAGTATTGCTATGGCTATTTTTTGTTGGGTCTATCCCCATTTTGCGGACTATGTCCTGGTATATCAGGTTTAAACTACTATCGCCGTCCATCAAGACTCGTGTGAAGTGGTATCCGTCAATTATCTGGTCTAACACCAAGGCAGCCCATCCTGCACGCCGGATACTTGCCGAGTAATCCCGATGGTCAAAGGTGATCAGTTGGGATGACCAGTGGCAGAACTCTGCGGTAATAGGCCCTGGGGCATGTGTCTCTAGGAGTGTCCCTTTATTTCTCCCCTTTGTCACGTGTAACATGTTTACTATTTGGACTTATGGTGGGAATTGCTTCTGTTCCCCAGTGCTTTGCTTGCGAGGCTCATCCTCGTCTTCGCTTGGTGTATCCTACCCCTTATGTTCGGCGTTGAGCTTGCCGGATTGCTTGAAGACCCAACATTCTTTATGGGTATGATTTGTAGGTTTATCGAGGGTGCAGTGGATCTGACATATTTTATCCAGAATCTTGTTTAGGCTGGACAGTTCGTCTCTGTTGCCTTTGGAGGGCAGCTTTTGGTGACCTCGCCGAGAGCTTCTGAATCCGGCGTTTACCGCCGTGCTCTTCGGGTTGTCTTCTTTATTCCGGCGCTTGTTTTTGTTGCGTCGTGGTTTCCCGTTTCCGTCCCTGCCTTCGGATGTACTTGGGTCGCTGGTGCTGCATTGGGCTAACCAGCTGTCCTCGCCCGCGCAAAAGCGGGTCATGAGGCTTGTTAATGCTGCCATTGTTCTCGGCTTTTCTTAGCCAAGGTGTCTGGCAAGCCATTCGTCTCGAACACTATGCTTCAAAGCTGCTAAGGCTTCGGCGTCCGGACAGTCGACTATTTGGTTCTTTTTAGTGAGAAACCTATTCCAAAGCTTTTGGGCTGACTCTCCGGGTTGTTGAGTTATATGACTTAAATCATCTGCATCCGGTGGTCGGACATAGGTCCCTTGAAAGTTTGCCCGAAAAGCGTCTTCGAGCTCTTCCCAGCTTCCAATGGAGTTTTCAGGGAGGCTTTTAAGCCAGTGCCGAGCTGGCCCTTTGAGCTGGAGGGGTAAGTAGTTGATCGCGTGGAGATCGTCTCCTCGAGCCATATGGATATGGAGGATGTAGTCCTCAATCCAGACCCCAGGGTCTGTCGTTCCGTCGTACGCCTCTATGTTTACGGGTTTGAATCCCTCTGGAAATTCATGGTCCAGCACCTCATCGGTGAAACATAGGCGGTGTGCGGCACCCCTGTATTTGGGTGTACCGCGGTGTTCGGATGTTTGTTGTGTTGCATTGCATGCTGGAGCGTGCTTGCGTGGCCCGTAGATGGATCTGGTTGCGCCGTCCTTTTGGTGCGAGCCCCCACGTGGATCACGTACTGGCTTGTGTGCGGCGTCGTTTGCCGCTCTATGCTGGCCACGAGGTCGTCTATCCGACCGGATGGCTGTTTTGTTTTTTGATTGCGGGGGATCTAAGGCCTCCTCATCGAATTCAGGTAGCAGCTTTCGCTCCGGGTAGCTCTTGGTGTGGCGATTACTGCCGTACTTTGCTGCAGTGTTGAGTACTTCATTCCATCTGATTCTGAGTTTGTCTTGTGCAGCCCTAAGCCTTTGCTTCTGCTTTTTCAGACTCCTCGCAGTGGCAACAAGCCTTTGATGGGTATTCTGTTGCTCCGGGTGCCTGTCCGGTGTGATGTCATCCGGACTGTTATCTTCGATGGACTCGGGTTGTTCGGTTTGATTCTCCGTGTTGCCGTGGTCGGACGATGGTTCAATGCCGTGTTTGTCATCTGGTGGCTCACCTTGCTCTATCGCTAGGTCTATATGATCGCTGTTTCTGCCGAGGCGGGATCTGGAGCGGCGCTTACACCACCGCTTTGACTGCTCCTCGAGGGAACAAACGTTTGCTGCGTCCTTCCGTTCTTCGTCGTCGTTTTCTTTGGGTGTGTCCACCATGTATACATCAGATGATGAAGTGGGCGTTCAGTGCCCTGTGGCAGTGGTTCCTGTTTGTCTCCTGCATCGTCGTCCATACCGTCGATGTCTTCGGAGTCCAAGTCGAGCATGTCGGTCAAATTGTTGACAGTGGCTACTAAGTGGGTGGTGGGTGGGCGGCGAATTCCTTCGTCATCCGCATCCCAATTCTGCCGGACATAGTTCGGACAGGGCTCTCCTGACAGGGAGAGAGACCTTAATGAGTCCAGTATGTCGCCGAAGGGCGAGTGCTAAAAGATATCCGCGGAGGTGAACTCCATGATCGGTGCCCAGCCGGGCTCGATAGGCACGGGCGCAGGCGGTTCAGAGTCTGTGGCCGGGGTAGAATCCGGCAGTTTGGCGGCACGGCTCTCGTGAAGGGTAAGGTCGATACTCGGCTCGATCGCCGATGAGAGTGCGGCCTCCGCGGCGGGGTCTATCCACCCGTCACTGGATGGCGCAATTGGCTCTGATTTGAGGGTTGGAGCGGTCGCCGGTGCGATCTCCCGAACACTATCCGATGGTAGAGCTAAGTCATGCTCATCGTGACCGTGCGGCGTACTCGGCAAGGGCTCGAATCCGTCAAAGATCAAATCTCCGTGGATGTCGGCTGTGTAGTTCAAGTTTCCAAATCTGACCTGATAGCCAGGGGCGTAGCTCCCGATTTGCTCCAGATGGCCAAGCGAGTTGGCCCGCAGTGCGGAGCCGCCGAATACAAAGATCTGTCCGGGGAGAAAAGTCTCACCCTGGACTGCATCCTATCCATGATCGAAGGAGCCATCAAGCCTAATGATGACGACATAGAGGAACTCTCAATGAAAGCACCAATGTCGGTGTCAAAACCGGCGGATCTCGGGTAGGGGGTCCCGAACTGTGCGTCTAGGCGGATGGTAACAGGAGGCAGGGGACACGATGTTTACCTAGCTTCAGTCCCTCTTGATGGAGGTAAAACCCTACGTCCTGCTTGATTGTTCTTGATAATATGAGTAGTACAAGAGTTGATCTACCACGAGATCAGAGAGGCTAAACCCTAGAAGCTAGCCTATGGTATGATTGTATGTTGTCCTACGGACTAAAACCCTTCGGTTGATATAGACACCAGAGGGGGCTAGCGTTACACAGAGTCGGTTACAAGGAAGGAGATCTACATATCTGTATTGCCAAGCTTGCCATCCACGCCAAGGAGAGTCCCATCCGGACACGGGACGAAGTCTTCAATCTTGTATCTTCATAGTCCAACAGTCCGACCAAAGGGTATAATCCGGCTGCCCGGATACCCCCTAATCCAGGACTCCCTCACCCACCATCCAACTCAGCTCTCCACCCTGGCGAGGGCGGTGGGCTGCGCGTCTGCGTCGTCATTCTAGGGCTCAACAGGGCCGCATCCCACCGATGATTTTGGCCTTCGCGCATTGGGCGGTGTGAGGGTCCCCCTCACAGCTACGTTTGCATGCCTCTCGGCCTGCCGAACGCAGCTGTCACCTTCTAGCGCCACCTGCGGAGCATCCTGGTGGCTTAGGAGGCCAGGCATCATGTTGTCCTGGCAGAGGTCGCGATAGTTCTTCAGGAGACACCTGGGCCTGCGGAGCCCCCTAAGGCTTAGGACCCTAGTGGCTCGTGAAGGGCAACCTCTCCAGCATGCGTCTTCAGCTGCCCCGACACCACTCCAGCACGGTATCAGGTGACTCTTTCCAGTTCATTCAGTAAGGGGCGCCCTTCAGGCAGCATTATCTCCAAGTCACATGGGCCTGTCCCTGCAGCGTGTATCCTTTTGCATCTTTAGCTTACTCTATTGGGAGCGCCTCACGAGCCGCATCATCCCCAAGCCGCTCGGGTCCGTCCCAGTGGCATGTATCGTTCCTGCCTCTATCTAAACTAGTTTGCCCCCTCGCAAGAATTGCTCTATAATCGCTACTCACCTGGTGCATGCTCATCACGGCCCCCTGCGCTATCGATCGGTCACTTGCTTATCCCGCAACAGGAGACTCGCATGTTGGCATGGTGCTTGTGCTTGGGTCCGTCCCTGCAACATTGATAAACCTGTGCGATCAAGCTCTGGCTCGCGGCCCGCTCCGTGTACGCCACCTCACCAGATCCTCAGTGCCTTCATCTTCTCGCGGGAGTAGCAATGGCAGGCCAGCAAGCGCAGCTATGGGCCATTCTCTCTCACACTAACCCATAGGAACCTCTGGAGCCTAGCTACAGGAGGTCCCACCAGCTGCTCCCTTTCATGCTTTTTGCTTGGGCATTAAAGGGAGGGCTCCTGAGCATCGTGCCTCAGGAGCTCTTACTGGCTCTCCAGCCCTCACCACCTGGCCTTGACCACGGCATCATGACCTGGCATACCAGCGGCGGCCGAGCTCACTCGAGGGCCGGGACCTGAGTACGCAGAATACTCAGGGAAGTATGAAGGGTGGCAGCTGGCATGAACACAACCTGGCAGCATCGCCATCAGCGGCCGTGATTCGGGCGCCACGCAAGGAACCGATCCGTGATCGCTAAGATAAGTCACGTACCCAAGGTAGCCCGGCTTGCAACTTAGGATTTCTGGCTCCTGCAGCCTCGCTCTGGCAATGCCTCCTATGTTTTCTACCTTTAGGGAGCTGCTTACATGCTAAGGGGGGCCTCTTGAGAATTGCACCTCAGGAGCTCTTACTGGACCTCGGGTCGCTCACCTCCTGGCCTTGACCACGGCATTGCGACCTGGCACACCAGCGATGGCTGAAGCCTGCCTGGAGACTTTGACCTGTCGGCGTAGAGCACTAAGCTACCGCGAGGACGAAAAGGGGGACAGTGCCAGAGCAAGACGTGCAATAACGGATTTCACAATGAAGATAATATTGATGCAAGGCATTACAGATTCTTTACACACCACCACGGGGTTCGTCTTAATTCTTTGCAGGGAACAAAAGAAGGAAGTTTCTAGGATCCCTATCTACAAGTATCGCCGCCGGCGCCATCATCAAAAGTGGGCCATGAGGGGCCAGCGCCAACACCATCCAGATCAGCGGCAGCGACAGGCGAATCCCGCCACTGCGCTCCGGGCGCGGGTGAGCTCGGGGGCACGTTGCTGTCATCGCTCGTCTCCGGAGTCTCGTCAGGCTCGAGAGAGTCACTGGACTCCGAGGCACCATCGTTGCTGCTGGAGGAATCGTCAGCGGGACCATGGGTGGGCCCAGCACCTGCCCTTGCGCTGTCCTGGCGATCTCCTTCAGGATAGTACTCCGGGCGCGGCCTTCCTCATCGAAGACTTTGAAGAACATCGTGGAGGCACCGTCGTACTCAAAATGGATGGCGAGGGCCCCCTCCGCGCGCCAGACGCAGGCGACCTCACCCCATCTGCGGGTCATGAAGATCTTGCCCTGGGAGATGGCCTCAACCTATGCTCCCGTCGCTGGGGTACCGCACTCGGCGTGCTGCAGCCACAACTCGAGTGGTCCCCTTAGCGGCATCACTCCGGCAAAGAACAGCAGGAATCGGATCCACGTGCGCAGTGGCATCGCCGCCCACACCACGAGTTCTCACGAGGAGCCCTCGGCGTGGGTTCGCGGGGCGGCGGCGCGCGCCACCACTGCACAGCCATCGCGGCCATGGCACGAGAGGCGTCGATCGCTGCCCCATCCTCTGGAACCTTCTGCCCGAGCGTACAAGGGCAGCGAGTAGCCAGGGGGAGGCCGCTCGTACCAAGGCCTCGTCACCTCCAGCCTCACGACGATGTCGTGGGAGCGGACCGACCTCTTCTTCGGTGGGAGTGTCCCAAGCTCTTCGCGGGGGGTTTTCCCGTTCTTAGCAGTGGAGAACCTCTGTATCGGCGCCATGGGTGTCACAACAAGGAGGAGGAAGAAGAAGCAAGCGGAACGGAGGAAGAAATGAGCAATGGGGGCTCCGCCCCTACCTCATTTATAGCCAGAGGGAGGCCAACCGCCGGCCTCCATGATCTACGGTAATGATGATTTTCTTCTGCATGCAGCAAGGTCTCGTCAAGTCGGGCAGTTGCCAGCAACATGGGGAAGCGGAGACGCCCACGACCTATCAATCGCCATGCGTCAATCGAGGCCGCAGGCGGTTGGGGCCCGCGGCGCTTTGCACTTGCACTTTGGCTTCGCCCCGAAGCCAAGTCCAAGCGCACCTTGGGCCTGGGGGCTACTGTCGGCTTCCTGGGAATGGGGGTACCCAGACTTGCTTGCCTGCGGACCAGGGTGTGGCGCCACCAACGGCCTGGTACGGCCCAACTTCACCAGCAACCACTCAAGACCCTCGCGAGGCGGACGACACCAAGACCTCCTCCGGGGTGGCCTCGCTAGGTTGTATCCTGAGGAGCGGAGATATCTATGCAAGGGGCACCTCGTGAGGTCTGTGTGACGTGAACCATGACGACCATGGCCAGGCGGGCGCCAGCGGGCGCAGGGTGCCAGTTTCCTCTTTGGTGCTAAGGAAACAGGTGCAGGCGAGGAGTCCCGAGGCATAAGGCAAAGGTTTCCATATCGGTGCAACAAGACCAAGACCAGCAGGACGGCAGGATGGAGGTCACCACAGAGCCCACGGCGGCGTCACCACCAGAGCCTTTGGCGGGCGAAGACCACCTTTTGTACGGATAACTTGTACTAGTTGTCTCCCTTCATAATTGGTCTTTGTGGGATCCCTTCCTGCCTAAACATTTGGGAAGAGGACCAGGGCCTCTATAAATAGGGCTAGCCACCACCGTAGTCAAGGGTCGGCTCATCTTGGATCGGATCCACTCCACCAAGGCCATCTCACTAGCTCATCGAGCTCAAGAACACCTCTCCTCATGAGGTTGTTCGTCCAATGTACTAGTTCATCCTCAGCCCACGAGGAAATCTAGCACACCACACTGGAGTTGGGTATTACACCACAATGGTGGCCTTAACCAGTATAAACTCTCATGTCACTTGTTCCTTGGGTTCGGCGAGATACGCCTAGAGATCATTGCGAGAGCGAGCGGGAGAGAGGGAGATCACCGTGCGCACCCTAGTGTTCTAACCTCAAGGGTTTGCCGGAACCCACAATCCAACAGGTGCCTCTGGCCACGTATATAAAGGAGGGAGGGAGAGAGGAGGCCGGCCAAGAGGGGTGCGCCAGGGGGGAGTCCTACTTGGACTCCTAGTCCAAGTAGGATCTCCCCCTTTTCCTTTCTTCCACCGGAGGGAAAGGAAGGAGGGGAGAAGGAGAAGGAAGGAGGGGGCCGCTCCCCCACCCCTTGTCCAATTCGTTTGGGCAGGGGGGAGGCGCGCGCCACCTCGTGGCCCTTCTTCCCTCTCTCCACTAAAGCCCACTAAGGCCCATTTACTTCCCCGGGGGTTCCGGTAACCTCCCGGTACTCCAAAAAAATGCCAGGACTATCCGGAACCATTCAGATGTCCAAATGCAACCTTCCAATATATGAATCATTACCTCTCAACCATTTCGAGACTCCTCATCATGGCCGTGATCTCATCCGGGACTCCGAACAAACTTTGGTCATCAAATCACATAACTCATAATACAAATCATCATCGAAGGTTAAGAGTGCGGACCCTACGGGTTCGAGAACTATGTAGACATGACCGAGACACATCTCCGGTCAATAACCAATAGCGGAACCTGGATGCTCATATTGGCTCCTACATATTCTACGAAGATCTTTATCAGTCAAACCGCATAACAACATACGTTAGTTCCTTTGTGATCGGTCTGTTACTTGCCCGAGATTCGATCATCGGTATCCTCATACCTAATTAATCTCGTTACCGGCAAGTCTCTTTACTCGTTCTGTAATGCATCATCCCATAACTAACTCATTAGTCACATTGCATGCAAGGCTTATAGTGATGTGCATGATCGAGAGGGCCCAGAGATACCTCTCCGATACACGGAGTGACAAATCCTAATCTTGATCTATGCCAACTCAACAAAGACCATCGGAGACACCTGTAGAGCATCTTTATAATCACCCAGTTACGTTGTGACGTTTGATAGCACACATGGTGTTCCTCCGGTATTCGGGAGTTGCATAATCTCATAGTCAGAGGAACATGTATAAGTCATGAAGAAAGCAATAGCAATAAAACTAAACGATCATGATGCTAAGCTAACGGATGGGTCTTGTCCATCACATCATTCTCTAATGATGTGATCCTGTTCATCAAATGACAACACATGTCTATGGTCAGGAAACTTAACCATCTTTAATTAATAAGCTAGTCAAGTAGAGGCATACTAGGGACACTCTTTTTGTCTATGTATTCACACATGTACTAAGTTTTCGGTTAATACAATTCTAGCATGAATAATAAACATTTATCATGATATAAGGAAATATAAATAACAACTTTATTATTGCCACTAGGGCATATTTCCTTCAGTCTCCCACTTGCACTAGAGTCAATAATCTAGATTACATGGTAATGATTCTAACACACATGGAGTCTTGGTGTTGATCATGTTTTGCTCGGAAGAGAGGCTTAGTCAACGGGTCTGCAACATTCAGATCCATATGTATCTTGCAAATCTCTATGTATCCCTCCTTGACTTGGTCGCGGATGGAATTGAAGCGTCTCTTGTGAAATCTGGATTCCTTCGCAAAGCCAATTGCTCCAGTATTGCCACAAAAGATTTTCATTGGACCCAATGCACCAGTTATTACACCTAGATCGGATATGAACTCCTTCATCCAGACTCCTTCATTTGCTGCTTCCGAAGCAGCTGTGTACTCCGCTTCACACGTAGATCCCGCCATGACACTCTGCTTGGAACTGCACCAACTGACAGCTCCACCATTCAATATAAATACGTATTTGGTTTGTGACTTAGACTCATCCGGATCAGTGTCAAAGCTTGCATCGACGTAACCATTTACGATGAGCTCTTTGTCACCTCCATAAATGAGAAACATATCCTTAGTCCTTTTCAGGTATTTCAGGATGTTCTTGGCCGCCATCCAGTGATCCACTCCTGGATTACTCTGGTACCTCCCTGCTGAAGTTATACCAAGGCACACGTCAGGTTTGGTACACAGCATTGCATACATCATAGAACCTATGGCTAAGGCATAGGGAATGACTTCCATTTTCTCTCTATCTTCTACAGTGGTCGGGTATTGAGTCTAACTCAACATCACACCTTGTAACACAGGCAAGAACCCTTTCTTTGACTGATCCATTTTTCACTTTTTCAAAACTTTATCAAGGTATGTGCTTTGTGAAAGTCCAACTAAGCGTCTTGATCTATCTCTATTGATCTTGATGCCTAATATATATATGCAGCTTCACCGAGGTCTTTCATTGAAAAATTCTTATTCAAGTATCATTTTATGCTATCCAAAAATTATGTAGTATTTCCAATCAACAATATGTTATCCACATATAATATTAGAAATGCTACAAAGCTCCCACTCACTTTCTTGTAAATACAGGTGACGGTGTCCTGGACTAGGGGGTACGCACCACGTCGTCTCCCGATCTGTTAGATTGGGCCGAGGACCCCCATGGCCGTATACTCATCGGCCAGTTTGGACAACTGCCACATGCATGGAAGATTCCACAAGACTTGGTGATCAAGACAAGGACTCCTCCCCACCGGCGTATTCGGCTAGGACTCTTGTTATCCTAGGCCTCTGGTGCATTATATAAACCGAGGCTAGGCTAGTCGATAGATCATATACAACAACCATACCATAGGCTAGCTTCTTGGGTTTAGCCTCTACAATCTCGTGGTAGATCAACTCTTGTAATACTCATATCATCAATATCAATCAAGCAGGACGTAGGGTATTACCTCCATCAAGAGGGCCCGAACCTGGGTAACATCGTGTCTCCTGCCTCCTGTTACCATCGATCCTAGACGCACAGTTCGGGACGCCCTACCCGAGATCCACCGGTTTTGACACCGACATTGGTGGTTTCATTTGGAGTTCCGCTATGTGATCGGCAAAAGGATCAATGGCTCGCCAGCAGGTCAACTGCAACGTCGGCATCTTCGTCGCCGGCTCAACTGGTCACCTTGGATCGACCGAGGACCGTGCTCCATCTCCGATCGTCATGTCCGGACGGGGGCCTTCTTCAACATCAACTCCGATCTCTATCATGATCATAGAGGAGTCATCCATGGAGCTCGAGGGCTCAACGTCAACATTGCCCTCGTGCGGCCGTGCTGTTTTTATGGACAGCAAACTTGTATTCGCCGTCACCACCTCCTCGAGCGTCGGTTTGACAATTTCTTTGGTGGAATAGTGCGGAATTATGTCTACAACAGCCATGCAAAATTTTGTCGAGTTCCAATGGAGGAATCTCCAACAATCTACGATATATCGGAGCCCTGTCAAATCTGGACGGGAATCTGGACAAGTTTAGGGCGTGGTCTCCAGAGCCCAGCTCGGACGTCCTTTGGAAGATCCAACCGTTCATCTACCGCGGAATTCCCATAACCCTCCAAATTTCAGCTCGATCCGACGGTTAAAACTCCGGGAACCTTCCGATGAGTGGACCAATTTTTGGATCTGTTTTCTGCGCGAATACGGATCTGACCCGAATTCATGTTTCTTTATAAACGTGATATTGGACAACCTTTTTAGAGGAATTCTCTTCTAGGGTATTGTGCGTTGTTTTTAAACACGTGCCCATAAATTTTTAAGCCTTCCCTGAGGTCATTTTCATCATGATGCTGGTGACAAACCAGTCCGGCAATATTGCTCCAAGGCTGCCGACCTGCGCTAGACACGTCGTCACTTTGTTGAGCCGAGCTCAACTTCTTCGGATCATCATCTCAGCAAGCCGAACAAGAGTCCATCATCGCGAAGGATAAATCATCACAAACATCGCCGCACCACGGATTACACAGAGCGGGCATACCGGCATCGCCGCACGGTCACTTCATCAAGCCGGCATCGACCACGTCACGACCTGCATCGGCAGGGCCGCACTATTGCTTCTTCAAGCTGGTGTCCATCACGCCGACCTACTTCGACTCATCGGCTGACATCGAGGCTTCGACATCTCGGTTGGACCAGGGGCTTTGCCATCTCTTCATCAACCTATACTCCGGAGACTTCGGCGTCACTAGCCGACCAGCTCTGTCACGTTAGCTCGACTGAGGGCTTTGCCTCGACGAGAAAACCTTTGCCAGCATCGCGGTGCCATCGCTTTATCGCCCATCAGGCAATGGGTGTGCAGATCGAGTCCCAATTTTGGGAATCACCTTTCTTCGGATTGCTACCACAAATAAACCAGGTGCTATTAATCCTAGAATTTTTTGCTTGTTTAGGTTCATTTTTCCCAAGGAATTATTACTCTGGTTTGTCCATCATATGTACGCAGGTCTATCAAATGGTGACCACATTAAAGACAATCGCATGGTGGTTCGGTCATTTTCCGTACATAGTCCGGCAAACGCCGCATCCGGAACTCGGACCGACCTGTGAATTCAGGCTTTGCCACGCCTTTACTGCATCACGCTGACGCCCATCATCGACATTGACTTCGGCGCCATGCCATATTTCTTTTATTACTCACTTTGCATAAATTATTTATTATGCAATAATTTTATTATTATTATTACTATTATCTCTGGTTTGCACTATTTTTTGTCCACAAGAAAATGATCCAGCCAGACTATATCCTTTGGTGTCACCTCGGCTAGACGGGGAGCTTCGTCAACAGTTCATTACCCCATGTCGGAGACTTCGGCATCACTCTGCCGGCCTGCATTGACCGTGCTATGTCACCACTTTGGAGTGCCGAGCTCTTTGCTATGCCACCTTGGGCCCGGCTTGGGGGATGGAACCTTGTCCCGCATCAAGCTCAGGCCGTGTCATCAATACCGAACACATTAACTAGCTAAGTTGCCTTCATGATCAAACTTTTAAATTTTTAACTTGTGTTCGGTTTGACCAAGCATTATACCTTTTTGAAAAAAGTTACTTGTAGAGAATCTCCTTGTCAAAACTTTGTTTGTGACACACAAATTCAAATACCCCGTTTACTTGGGGGCTTCCTTTATGAAGCTTTTCCTCTTGCAAATGATTATACTTGTACGGCTTCGTTCCTTGTTCGTGTATTACGCCACAATATGCACCATATTGACTTAAAGCGATTTGCAAGCTGGGTTGCCTGGCTCCTGTGCTTACCCCTATGTTCCCGACTGTTCGGCTAGGGAGTAAAGGGAGCACCTCTGCGATTGTCACGACTGGGTCATCTGAGGTGTGACCTCAGACTGGGTGAAGCCGAAAGCTAGCGCTCTTATTGTTTTCAATCATGGTCGGCACACAATGGAACTCATGAGTACAAAAAATCTATTGCACAAGTCTCAGAGTAATAATGAGCACCGAAGAAAGGTATCAGTGGGGGTACTATTTTCTTCGAAGATGCTTCTTACACTTCGTTAGTAATATAGCATAAGTTCCCTGAGTGTGCTTTGTCTGTTACAGCCTTATGGCCTGATTACCTGGTCATCGAAAACACCATCGATACTCTTGACAGGCAGAGTACATGACACTTTTCGGCCCTTGGCCGAAGAGGGAGAAGCCGACGGTCGGTTAAGACGCGTTTAAAGTTCGGGTGAACACATATATGATATAAGTACTTCGGTACATAGAATCATTATACATAAAATTATTTTACCAAGTCACTTGGGGGCTCTTAAAATTTATATATGAGCTGTAAATGTGTTTTCTTCTTCGTCGTTATCAAAACACGACAAAAGCACAATTTTTTTCTTCCAATTTCCGGATTGGCACCGAACACTTGATCTTGTTCGGACGTCATGTTTTTACTGGCGTTTTTTGGTTTTCCAAGCTTTTGGCACTTTTAAACTATTTGTGTGTTTTCAGTACAAGTCTCGTAGTGCAGTGCCGGACACATTTGGAGATTCGGCAAAAACATTCTTGGATATTGCTATATATGCATCGGTTTCGAATTGTGTCTTCGGTCCATAGTTGGGTTGTGTAACATCCTCGATGCGACTATAGCTCCCATGTGTCGAGGCACGACTTAGAGACATAATCGCATTGAAGGCATATGTCGCAAGTAAGGTAATCTTTACACATCCCATGTAATATAAAAATAAAGGGGAGATAACATAGTTGGCTTACACTCGCCACGTCAATCAAGGTACATAAATAACATTACATCATCCAATCACTCATGGCCCGACTATGGCGCAAAAATAAAAGATAACCCAACATGCGACACGGTCCCGATCACCCCCAACTGGGCACCACTACTGATCATCAGAAAGGAAACATAATAACGTTGAGAGTCCTCGTCGAACTCCCACTTGAGCTCGAGCGTATCACCTGGAGCGGAATCATCAGGCCCTGCATCTGGTGTAATAGTAATCTGTGAGCCACAGGGACTCAGCAATCTCGCACCCTCACGATCAAGACTATTTAAGCTTATAGGTAAGGCAAGGTAAAAGTAAGTGGGGCTGCAGCAAGCGACTAGCATATATGGTGGCTAACCTGTTCGCAAAAGAGAGCGAGAAGAGGAGGCAAAGCGTGAGCGAGAAACTAGAGAACAACCTGCGCAAGCATTACTCCAACACCGTATCCACTTCCTGGACTCCGCCGAGAAGAGGCCATCACGGTAACGCACTCAGTTGATTCATTTTAATTAAGTTAAGGTTAAGGTTATCTACAACCGGACATTAACAAATTCCCATCTGCCCATAACCGCGGGCACGGCTTTCGAAAGTTCAAATACCTGCAGGGAGTCCCAACTTAGCCCATGACAAGCTCTCACGGTCAATGAAGGAATATACCTCCTGCCGAGACGTTCCGATCAGACTCGGTACCTCGGTTCTTCAAGACACTTCGACAGGTTAAAACAAGACCAGCAACACCGCCCGAATGTGCCGATAAATCCTGATAGGAGCTGCACATATCTCTTTCTCAGGGCACAATCGGATAAGCAATCTGTACAACTAAAACCAGCCCTCGAGTTTCCCCGAGGTGGCGCTGCAAGGGGCTCTAGGTTGGACCAACACTCAGAGGAGCACTGGCCCGGGGGGTTTAAATAAGATGACCCTCGGGCTCTGGAAACCCAAGGGAAAAGAGGCTAGGTGGCAAATGGTAAAACCAAGGTTGGGCGTTGCTGGAAAAGCTTTAATCAAGACGAACTATCAAGGGGTTCCCATTATAACCCAACCGCGTAAGGAATGCAAAATCCGGGAACATAACACCGATATGACAGAAACTAAGGCGGCAAGAGTGGAACAAAACACTAGGCGAGAGGCCGAGCCTTCCACCCTTCACCAAGTATATAGATGCATTAAGATAACATGGCAATATAATGATATCCCAACAAGTAAATAAATGTTCCAACAAGGAACGGCCTCCAATCTTCACCTGCAACTAGCAATGCTATAAGAGGGGCTGAGCAAAGCGGTAACATAGCCAATCAACGGTTTGCTAGGACATGGTGGGTTAGAGGTTTGACATGGCAATTTGGGAGGCTTGAAATCAAGTGGTAGGCATCGTAGCATTGGCATAGCAAAAGAGCGAGCATCTAGCAAAGCAAAGATAGTAGTGATTTCGAGGGTATGATCATCTTGCCTGCAAAGTAGTCAGAGTTGACTGGATCCTCGAAAGAAAACTCAACGGGCTCCTCGTTAGCGAACTCGTCTCCCGGTTCTACCCAAACAAGACAAACAAGCAACAGGGACACAATCAACCACGTGCAAGGATCAAACAATATGATGCAAAGATGATATGCTATGCGGGATGCGATGCGGAATGCATATGCAAGATTTGACAAGGGATGCAAGAACCTGGCCTCAACTTGGGAATCTATGTGTCACTGGAAATATGAGATGAAATCGCTTCAAAACGATATAAAGCCATCTATGACATCGGTCTGCGATTTACAGCAAGTAGCCATCTAAATGCAATGAGATGAACATGATACAGCACCCAAACATGGCAACAAAATACATGGCAGGGATGAATTCAAGATTCTTAACAAAAGTCTAGCACTGAGCTATGGCCAAATCATCCATTAACAGGTTCAAACAAGCATGGCAAAAATGCATATGGCAAACAGATTTCAGACTTAGTGAAATTAACACTTGTCTGGAATTTCAGATCAGGTAGCACTCTTCGGAGCAACAAAACTACATGCTACAGGACCTGAACATGGAAAAGTAAAGAATGGCATGGAGCTACTCAAAGAGCTTAACAAAAGTCCCTTAGTGACCTTGAGCCAAAAGGGATCACAAAATACAATTGCAAGCATGTGAACATAGCAAAAACATAATCAGTTCTCAGACTCAGTGAAAACTGGAGCATGCTGAAAACAGATATCAAGTAGGCATGTTTAATGAGCTCGATGCACTCACTACGGAGCAAGTCATGACTAGCTAAGCATACACCCATCAAGAACACACAAAATGCAAGCTAGACATGGCAAGAACAATAGCATAGCATGCACGGGTCAACTACAACATCATCGGCAAAATTGCAAACAAGTTGACAATCTGCCCAGATTCACAAAGTAGCAAAAGTAGAGATCGATTGAATAAAGTTAGGGTGCTCCATAATTGCAAACAAGACATGGATGGATAGAGCACTACAAGATTAAAAAAACATCCTTACTGGTCATCCTCAAAAGAGGCACGGATCACTAGGAAACAACAAGAACATATGGCATCATGAACTAAACAGCTCAAGGACTTTGTGGAAATGCTAAGTCCCTGAAATCAGCAATACCAAGTGCACCACTTTGCAAGCTCGTGCTAGTCACCACACACATCACAAAAATACATGGGTTGCACCTATGGAAAGATGACAAAACCCTTAACAAAACATATGTAGAGCACCAGGGCATATCATGCACACAATAATCATGGCAAAAATGACAAATATCTAAATGGAGTAGCAGATCTGACAATTAACTCAAGTAGCCCTTTTCTAACAGCATTTCGGGAACCAAGATGAACTCAAATGAAAATGATGCAATGGAATGAAATAATGTGCTCTCTGAGATGAACATTTTGATATGCTATATGCCAAAAACGGAGCTACGGATGCAAAGTTATGGTAGGTCAAAGTATGCAACATGAATCTGAGAGAGGGGGAGAAAGTCAACCCAATTCCAGATCTAGGGTTCCTCGCGGGCGCACGAACCGAGGCCGGATCTTGAGCTCACCGGAGCTCTCACCGGAGAAGCCGGGCGGTGGCGGTCGGACTTGGCGAGTGAAGGAGGAGGCGGCCGGTGGCGAGCTGCGGCTGCCGGCGACGAGGGGCGGAGCTGCGATGGCGGCGATGGCGCCGGTGCGGTGGCAGCTGCCGGCGACGAGGCGGCGGGGCGGCGTCTTGGCGGCGGCAGCCGGCGTGCTTGGCGGCGGCGTGGAGGAGGAGGCGAGGCCCGGTCGCGGCGCGGAGAGGGCCCACCCTGGGCTGCGGCGGGCCGCGGCTGAGGAGCCGATCGGGGACACGTGGCGGGCTGCCACTGGATTGGAACGGCGGCGCGGTCAGGTCGGACACGTCCGGCACCGGTGGACGTTGTCCGGCGCACGGAGGAAGAAGAGGGCTAGGGTTTCGAGGGAGAGATCCGAATTTTTGGGGAGAGACCTTTATATGGGCATAGAGGGAGCTAGGAGAGTCCAAATGAGGTGCGGTTTTCGGCCACGCGATCGTGATCGAACGCTCTAGAAGATGGAGCAGGTTTAGGTGGGTTTTGGGCCAAATTGGAGGGGTGTTGGGCTGCAACACACACGAGGCCTTTTCGGTCCCTCGGTTAACCGTTGGAGTATCAAACGAAGTCCAAATGGTACAAAACTTGACAGGCGGTCTACCGGTAGTAAACCAAGGCTGCTTGGCAAGTCTCGATCCAATCCGGAAATGTTTAATCCCCACACACTAAAGAAAGCTAGAAATGACCACCGGAGGAGAACGAAGCGCCGGAATGCAAAACGGACAACGGGGAAAATGCTCGAATGCATGAGATGAACATGTATGCAAATGCAATGCACATGATGACATGATATGAGATGCATGACAACGATAACAACACACGGAGACAAAAACCTGAACCCGAGAAAATAAAATAACTTAACGCCGGAAACGGCAAGAGTTGGAGTACAAATTGGGAAAGTTACATCCGGGGTGTTACAACACTCCACCACTACGAAAGGATCTCGTCCCGAGATCTAGGACTGAAAGAACGTCGGGTACTCAGAACGGAGGTGATCCTTGCGTTCCTAGGTAGCTTCACGGTCGGAATGGTGTGACCACTTGATTTTGAGGAATTTGATTGACTTATTGCGAGTCTTGCGTTCAGTCTCTTTAAGAATAGCAACTGGGTGCTCACGATAGGAAAGATCTTCTTGGAGCTCAATGTCCTCGAAGTTGACAGTGCAGTCAGGAGTCTTGAAGCACTTTCACAGCAGAGAGACATGGAACACATCATGAACATTTGCAAAGTTTGAAGGAAGCTCGAGTTGATAGGCGAGATCGCCTCTCTTGCTGACAATCTTGAAAGGTCCCACGTATCTGGGGGCAAGCTTCTCTTTGATACCGAAGCGACGAGTATCTTTCATAGGAGAGACACGGAGGTAAACATGATTTCCGATCTCGAAAGCCAAATCACGGTGCTTACTATCATAGTAGCTCTTCTGACGGGATTGGGCTGCTTTGAGGTTATCACGAATGACTTTGCACATTTCCTCTGCCTCTGTGATTAAGTCATTACCCAAAAGCTGACGTTCACCGGTTTCAGACCAGTTGAGAGGGGTACGGCACTTCCTGCCATACAGAATTTCAAATGGGGCCTTGCCCGAACTTGCTTGAAAACTGTTGTTGTAGGAGAATTCAGCATAAGGAAGACAATGCTCCCACTTCATGCCGAAGGAGATCACACAAGCCCTGAGCATATCTTCAAGAATCTGGTTGACACGCTCGACATGACTGCTAGTTTGAGGATGGAAAGCTGTGCTGAAACGGATGTTGGTGCCCATGGCCTTCTGAAAAGAATCCCAAAACTTGGAGGTAAAGATGCTGCCACGGTCTGAAGAGATCACTTGTGGAATACCGTGCAGAGAGACAATCCGAGAGGTATAGAGTTACGCCAATTGAGCTGCAGTGATCGACTCTTTGATAGGCAGAAAGTGAGCCACTTTGGTGAGCTTGTCGATGACAACGAATATAGCATCATTGCCACGCTTGGACTTTGGAAACCCAGTCACGAAGTCCATTTCAATGTGGTCAAACTTCCATTCTGGAATGGCAAGAGGTTGGAGGAGACCAGCTGGCCTTTGGTGTTCTTCCTTCACTCTTCTGCAGACATCACACTCATTCACGAATTGAGCAATCTCGCGCTTCATTCGAGTCCACCAATAAGCCTGCTTGAGGTCCTGATACATCTTTGTACTCCCAGGGTGGATGGAGAGGAGAGAATTGTGAGCCTCGTTCATGATCACTTTACGAAGATCACCTTTGGGTACCACAATACGATCCTCGAAGAAGAGAGTATCCTTGTCATCAAGGCGGTAGCACTTGTACTTGGGTTGACTCTTGGCAATCTCAATCTTCACCTTTTTCACCATAGCATCAAGAAGCTGGGCTTGGCGAATCTGGTCTTCTAAGGTAGGAGAGACTTGAAGGTTGGCGAGGAAACCTTGAGGAACAACTTGCAGATTAAGTTTGTGGAAAGCTTCACAAAGCTCGGGTTGATAAGGCTTGAGAATCAGACTGTTGCAGTAAGCCTTTCTGCTCAATGCATCAGCAATCACATTGGCCTTACTTGGAGTATACTCGATACTTGGATTATACTCCTGAATCATTTCAACCCATCGAGTTTGCCTGAGGTTGAGATTAGGCTGAGTGAAGATGTACTTGAGACTCTTGTGATCAGTGAAAATGTCCACTTTTCTTCCCAATAGAAGATGTCTCCAAGTCAAAAGAGCATGCACAACTGCCGCCAACTCGAGATCATGAGTGGGGTAGTTCTTCTCATTAGGCTTCAACTGGCGAGAGGTATAAGCAACAACTTTCTTCTCTTGCATCAACTCTGCGCCAAGACCTTGGAGAGAGGCATCACAAAAGACCTCGTACGGTTTGGATTCATCAGGCGGAGTCAGAACTGGAGCAGTGATCAATTTCTCTTTCAATGTGTTGAAAGCAATGTCACACTCCCGAGACCAAACGTACTTGACGTGCTTCTGGAGAAGATTTGAGAGAGGCTTCGCGATTTTAGAAAAGTTTTCAACGAACCTTCGACAGTAGCTTGCGAGACCGAGGAAGCTACGGAGTTGCTTCACGTTCTGAGGAGGTTCCCAATTCACAATTGCAGACACCTTCTTAGGATTCACGGCAATGCCCTTGGCAAAGATGATATGACCAAGATAAAGAACCTCATGGAGCCAAAATTCACACTTGGAGAACTTGGCGTAGAACTAATGTTCTCTGAGCTTATCGAGTACCAAACGCAAGTGCTTGGCATGATCTTCCTTGTTCTTCGAGAAAACCAGAATGTCGTCGAGATAGACCAAAACGAAGTCATTGGTGTAGGCATTGAAGATGAAGTTCATCATGCGAGAGAACGTCTGAGGAGCGTTGACGAGGCCAAAAGACATGACAGTGTATTCATACGAACCATAGCTTGTCCTGAAAGCCGTCTTGGGAATATCTTGCTCACGGATACGAATCTGATGATAACCCATACGGAGATCAAGCTTGGAGAATACTTGGGCACCTTTGAGTTGTTCGAACAGCTCATTGATATTGGGAAGTGGGAATTTGTTCTTGATGGTCTTCTTGTTCAATGGACGGTAATCAACACAAAGTCGGTCCGTTCCATCCTTCTTCTTCACAAAAAGAACACCACAACCCCATGGAGAAGAACTAGGCCGGATGAGACCCATTCTTTCTTGAATATCGAGTTGCTTCTTTAGCTCCTTCAACTCTTCAGGTCCGAGCTTGTAAGGATGCTTGCACACAGGTTCCGTGCCAGGCTCAAGATCAATAACGAATTCAACTGGCCGGTGCGGAGGCATTCCTGGAAGCTCTTCTGGAAAGACGTCTTGATATTCGCAAACGACTGGAATTTGCGAGATAGCATCCAGTTCACCCTTCTCATTGAGAGAAAATAGACGGATGGTATCATCACGAGCGGCAAAGACAATTACATCCTCAGACGAATGAGTCAATTGAATCTGCCTGGCTGCACAATCAAGCTGAGCCTTGTGCTTGGGAAGCCAATCCATTCCGAGAATAAGATCAATATCCGAGTCACCCAGAACATTTGGAGAGGCCAAGAACTTATAGTCACCCAAAGTGATTGTGACATCTGGAATGCATACTCGAGATGTCATTTGACGGGCCGGAGAGACAACAGCCAACGGTTTCGACAACACTTGAGTAACAAAAACATGCTTAGATGCAAAAGGGCTCGAGATGAAACAATGCGATGCACCAGTGTCAAAAAGAACTCTTGCGGGAATGTCATTAACAGGAAGGTTACCCATGATGAAATCTGATGAATCCTCTGCCTGAGCTGCATTCACCATATTGACCTTGGCGTACTTGGGGTTATGCTTGACCACAGCTGTACTTGCCGATCTCACAGGAGGAGGAGGAGGAAGACGCCTCTGGTTGAAACACTTGTTGGCATAGTGACCCTTCTGTTGGCACTTATTGCACGTGACCTCTGAAAGCGGACGGTGATACAGAGCACTCGATCTTGGAGCTTGAGACGAAGTATTGTTCTGAAAGCCAGGGTTGGGTGGGTTGGAAGAACCACTGCCACCTTTGCTCTTCTGCTGATACGGCTGACGGAACGGAGGAGGAGGAAGCCAATACTTCTGCTGCTTGGCCACTTGAGTAGATGAAGAAGGAGTAACATCTCTGACTCGCTTCTTGGAAGCATCACACCTCAACTGAGCAGCCTCTTGCTTCAGTGCCATGTTGTAGAACTCATCGTACCTCAAGGGCTCGAAGAGAACAAGAGCGAGCTGAATTTCTTCTCTGAGACCACCTCTGAACTGGTATATCATGCTCTTCTCATCAGGTACGTCCTGCTTGGCAAAGCGGGCGAGCTTCTGAAACAACTTGTTGTAGTCATAGACAGACAAAGAGCCTTGCTTCAGGTTGCGGAATTCCTCATGCTTGCTTTCAACCACTCTCTGAGGGATATGGTGAGCTCGGAAATCTTGCGGAATTCATCCCAGGTGATAACACGTCCACCTCTGGAATCCTTGTACTGCTGGAACCATTCTGCAGCTTGATCTTTGAGTTGGAAGGAAGCGAACTTGACAAAGTCCTCAGGCCTGACGTTACTACACTCGAAATGCTTACACAGATCCACAAGCCAATCATCAGCATCGGTTGCCTCAACACAATTGCTGAAAGTCTTTGGCCCGTTAGCAAGGAACTGGTTGAGTGTAGCAGAGTGATTCTGATTGTTGCCTTGGTTCCCTTGGTTGCGCTCTTGAAGAATTTGCATGATCAACTGTGTGTTTGCATTGGTTGCGGCCATCACAGCTTGCCATGCCTCCGGAGGAGGTGGAGGTGGTGGTGGATCTTGATTCTGATTCTGACTGGTGCTCTTAGCGGGAGCCATCCTGAAGAGGTTGACCACCGTTAGCACATAGACAGATGAATATTGAAGCTGAATCCAACGGAATGAAAATTGCAACATATAGTCTTCACATCCGAACAAAATGAACGAATGCATTCCTCTTGAAATGGTCACATAGCCATAAATTGAGAAGCCACTTAGAATTAAGGTAGAGAAATAAATCAACAAGGTACGGATCAAGAACGAATAATCGGTAAGAAATCCCAATATCAAACCAATATCCGTGGAAGAAGAACTAGAGCTACGAGAATTCCCACCTATGAAACTCCCGAACCTTTCCGGTTATGCAATCAGGTGTTGGGGATACAGGGGAAGCATAATATCTCACCCAAATCTAGCAAATCCTACATCCAGTTGTATCCATCCTTCAACACATAATCGAGAAAAACTTCGGAAACCATCTACCTCAACCTTCGAAAAGAATTCGTTATACAAGTTATGGCGATACTCCCAAACTCCCGCCCCAGTACTGGGTGGCGTCGAGGTTATCTCACCAACGAACTGCATAAAAGAGATTTTCGATGTTGGCGTACTAAACTCGGGTATTCCAGAACTGCAACGATAAAATTATGACGACAACACCTCAGAGCTCAACTCCCCGGGACACTTCCACAAAACCCCTGACAGGAGGCACCAAGACAATGTTCTCATCATAAAACCATCGGAACGATTTCAAGATACCCGCGTGATCCTAAAAAAAAATTTAAGTGAAATTTGAGAAGAGAAGAGTCAAAACTCTACGTCAGGATGCCTTACCGGAGCGATGAGGAGACTAGGAAGTAAAAAGAATTCCTAACACTCCGATATATAATTCCTAAATGACTCAAAACATTTTTCAAGACACAACTCGGCTGCTAAAAACGATCAATCAGTGGGGGCTCCTAAGGTCGAGGAAGGCTCTGATACCAACTTGTAACACCCTCGATGCGACTATAGCTCCCACGTGTCGAGGCACGACTTAGAGACATAATCGCATTGAAGGCATATGTCGCAAGTAAGGTAATCTTTACACATCCCATGTAATATAAAAATAAAGGGGAGAAAACATAGTTGGCTTACACTCGCCACGTCAATCAAGGTACATAAATAACATTACATCATCCAATCACTCATGGCCCGACTACGGTGCCAAAATAAAAGATAACCCAACATGTGACACGGTCCCGATCACCCCCAACTGAGCACCACTACTGATCATCAGGAAAGGAAACATAATAACGTTGAGAGTCCTCGTCGAACTCCCACTTGAGCTCGAGCGCGTCACCTGGAGCGGAATCATCAGGCCCTGCATCTGGTGTAATAGTAATCTGTGAGCCACAGGGACTTAGCAATCTCGCACCCTCGCGATCAAGACTATTTAAGCTTATAGGTAAGGCAAGGTAAAAGTAAGTGGGGCTGCAGCAAGCGAGTAGCATATATGGTGGCTAACCTGTTCGCAAAAGAGAGCGAGAAGAGGAGGCAAAGCGCGAGCGAGAAACTAGAGAACAACCTGCGCAAGCATTACTCCAACACCGTGTCCACTTCCCGGACTCCACCAAGAAGAGGCCATCACGGTAACACACTTAGTTGATTCATTTTAATTAAGTTAAGGTTCAAGTTATCTACAACCGGACATTAACAAATTCCCATCTGCCCATAACCGCGGGCACGGCTTTCGAAAGTTCAAATCCCTGCAGGGAGTCCCAACTTAGCCCATGACAAGCTCTCACGGTCAACGAAGGAATAGACCTCCTCCCGAGACGTTCCGATCAGACTCGGTACCTCGGTTCTTCAAGACACTTCGACAGGTTAAAACAAGACCAGCAACACCGCCCGAATGTGCCGACAAATCCCTATAGGAGCTGCACATATCTCTTTCTCATGGAACAATCGGATAAGCAATCCGTACAACTAAAACCAGCCCTCGAGTTTCCCCGAGGTGGCGCTGCAAGGGGCTCTAGGTTGGACCAACACTCAGAGGAGCACTGGCCCGAGGGGGTTTAAATAAGATGACCCTTGGGCTCCGGAAACCCAAGGGAAAAGAGGCTAGGTGGGAAATGGTAAAACCAAGGTTGGGCATTGCTGGAAAAGCTTTAATCAAGACGAACTATCAAGGGGTTCCCATTATAACCCAACCGCGTAAGGAACGCAAAATCCGGGAACATAACACCGATATGACAGAAACTAAGGCGGTAAGAGTGGAACAAAACACTAGGCGAGAGGCCGAGCCTTCCACCCTTCACCAAGTATATAGATGCATTAAGATAACATGGCAATATAATGATATCCCAACAAGTAAATAAATGTTCCAACAAGGAACGGCCTCCAATCTTCACCTACAACTAGCAATGCTATAAGAGGGGCTGAGCAAAGCGGTAACATAGCCAATCAAGGTTTGCTAGGACATGGTGGGTTAGAGGTTTGACATGGCAATTTGGGAGGCTTGAAAGCAAGTGGTAGGCATCATAGCATTGGCATAGCAAAAGAGCGAGCATCTAGCAAAGCAAAGATAGTAGTGATTTCGAGGGTATGATCATCTTGCCTGCAAAGTTGTCAGAGTTGACTGGATCCTCGAAAGCAAACTCAACGGGCTCCTCGTTAGCGAACTCGTCTCCCGGTTCTACCCAAACAAGACAAACAAGCAACAAGGACACAATCAACCACGTGCAAGGATCAAACAATATGATGCAAAGATGATATGCTATGCGGGATGCGATGGGGAATGCATATGCAAGATTTGACAAGGGATGCAAGAACCTGGCCTCAACTTGGGAATTTAAGTGTGCCACTGGAAATATGAGATGAAATCTCTTGAAAACGATATAAAGAACGCCGGAATCGGAGTTACGGCTGGCGAAAGGGGGATGTGCTGCAAGGCGATTAAGTTGGGTAACGCCAGGGTTTTCCCAGTCACGACGTTGTAAAACGACGGCCAGTGAATTGTAATACGACTCACTATAGGGCGAATTCAAGATTCTTAACAAAAGTCTAGCACTGAGCTACAGCCAAATCATCCATTAACAGGTTCAAACAAGCATGGCAAAAATGCATATGGCAAACAGATTTCAGACTTAGTGAAATTAACACTTGTCAGGAATTTCAGATCAGGTAGCACTCTTCGGAGCAACAAAACTACATGCTACAGGACCTGAACATGGCAAAGTAAAGAATGGCATGGAGCTACTCAAAGAGCTTAACAAAAGTCCCTTAGTGACCTTGAGCCAAAAGGGATCACAAAATACAATTGCAAGCATGTGAACATAGCAAAAACATAATCAGTTCTCAGACTCAGTGAAAACTGGAGCATGCTGAAAACAGATATCAAGTAGGCATGTTTACGAGCTCGATGCACTCACTACGGAGCAAGTCATGACTAGCTAAGCATACACCCATCAAGAACACACAAAATGCAAGCTAGACATGGCAAGAACAATAGCATAGCATGCACGGGTCAACTACAACATCATCGGCAAAATTGCAAACAAGTTGACAATCTGCCCAGATTCACAAAGTAGCAAAAGTAGAGCTCGATTGACTCAAGCTAGGGTGCTCCATAATTGCAAACAAAGACATGGATGGATAGAGCACTACAATATTAACAAACCATCCTTACTGGTCATCCTCAAAAGAGGCACGGATCACTAGGAAACAACAAGAACATATGGCATCATGAACTAAACAGCTCAAGGACTTTGTGGAAATGCTAAGTCCCTGAAATCAGCAATACCAAGTGCACCACTTTGCAAGCTCATGCTAGTCACCACACACATCACAAAAATACATGGGTTGCACCTCTGGAAAGATGACAAAACCCTTAACAAAACATTTGTAGAGCACTAGGGCATATCATGCACACAATAATCATGGCAAAAATGACAAATATCTAAATGGAGTAGCAGATCTGACAATTAACTCAAGTAGCCCTCTTCTAACAGAATTTTGGGAACCAAGATGAACTCAAATGAAAATGATGCAATGGAATGAAATGATGTGCTCTCTGAGATGAACATTTTGATATGCTATATGCCAAAAACGGAGCTACGGATGCAAAGTTATGGTAGGTCAAAGTATGCAACATGAATCTGAGAGAGGGGGAGAAAGTCAACCCAATTCCAGATCTAGGGTTCCTCGCGGGCGCGCGAACCGAGGCCGGATCTTGAGCTCGCCGGAGCTCTCACCGGAGAAGCCGGGCGGTGGCGGTCGGACTTGGCGAGTGAAGGAGGAGGCGGCCGGTGGCGAGCTGCGGCTGCCGGCGACGAGGGGCGGAGCTGCGATGGCGGCGATGGCGCCGGTGCGGTGGCGGCTGCCGGCGACGAGGCGGCGGGGCAACGCCGGAGTCCGGCCGGAGGCGGCGGGGCGGCGTCTTGGTGGCGGCGGCCGGCATGCTTGGCGGCGGTGCGGAGGAGGAGGCGAGGCCCGGTCGCGGCGCGGAGAGGGCCCGCCCTGGGCTGCGGCGGGCCGCGGCTGAGGAGCCGACCGGGGACACGTGGCGGGCTGCCACTAGATTAGAACGGCGGCGCAGTCAGGTCGGACACGTCCGGCGCCGGCGGACGTTGTCCGGCGCATGGAGGAAGAAGAGGGCTAGGGTTTCAAGGGAGAGATCCGAATTTTTGGGGAGAGACCTTTATATAGGCATAGAGGGAGTTAGGAGAGTCCAAATGAGGTGCGGTTTTTGGCCACGCGATCGTGATCGAACGCTCTAGAAGATGGAGCAGGTTTTGGTGGGTTTTGGGCCAAATTGGAGGGGTGTTGGGCTGCAACACACACGAGGCCTTTTCGGTCCCTCGGTTAACCGTTGGAGTATCAAACGAAGTCCAAATGGTACGAAACTTGACAGGCGGTCTACCGGTAGTAAACCAAGGCCGCTTGGCAAGTCTCGGTCTAATCCGGAAATGTTTAATCCCCACACACTAAAGAAAGCTAGAAATGACCACCGGAGGAGAACAAAGCGCCGGAATGCAAAACGGACAACAGGGAAAATGCTCGAATGCATGAGATGAACATGTATGCAAATGCAATGGACATGATGACATGATATGAGATGCATGACAACGATAACAACACACGGAGACAAAAACCCGAACCCGAGAAAATAAAATAACTTAACACCGGAAACGGCAAGAGTTGGAGTACAAATTGGGAAAGTTACATCCGGGGTGTTACAGGTTGCCCGGCTCCTGCGCTTGCCTCCTACGTTCCGCTTTGTTCGGCTAGGTGTGCAAAGGGAGAACCACTGCGATTGTGCTTCCAACTCATATGGTTAAGCACCTCAGTGGACAAAGCCAAAAACTGACTGTCACAAATAAGCTTAAACTGGTCAGCAATCCGATGACTGTGTTAAATGATGGGCCATTCATAACATTGGCCGAAGTGTTTACGGCTTGACCTCGACTGTCGCCGAACACTACCGGGGGCTAGTAACTGGCCTCCCAAACTAAATACTCAATATTTTGCTCTTACATTAGAGCTGAGGTTTCATGATCATGCTTAGCATGACAACCCAAAGAAAGGAACCGATAGCGGGACTATTTTCTTTGGAAGACATTTCTTATGTTAAACAGTCATATAACATATCTCTCTGCGTACCTTTGTTTATAAAACCGTATGGCCCGATTGCCTTGTTTGTCGTAAATCTTTGCCCTTATAAAGGCTTTATAAAGTAGGACAAACACTCCTCAGCTACTGGCCGAGGAGGTGGAAGCTGATGGTCGGTCAACAAAGTTTTGTATAATACGGATCCAAGCATTAATGACGTAAAGTACTTGGATACATAGAGTCATTACACATAATTTGTGATTTTACTATGGATATCGATCCTTAATTCAGCCACCCGTTCCCACATTAAGGCTCGGGGCTACTGGGCTTTGGGCTTATTATTTACAAATATTAAAGGGGCAGATCGATCCCCTGATCTGGTGTTGCCACCCGACTAGTGTCTCGGGGGCTACTGCATTGCTTGTCCAATGCATAAAATTTTAAGTGCAATACAGTTTCCGAGGAGGTTTTGATCCTCAGGTTGGTCAGCCGCACCCAACCTGAGTCTCGAGGACTGAGCACGCCGCCTTTTGTATCCCGGAGTATTCTACTGAGCTAGGACTTGATCCTTAGGACGATTTCGCAAATCAACCTGAGTCTCAGCGGTTACTGGGATCAGTGGTCTTACATCATCCTTCAAGTGCATCTCGGGTTTTAAACCGATACACACGTTGAGGGTTACTGGCTATATATCTCGGCAGAGAATAAATTGCACCAATCAAAAATATTGACAAAAAATTGGCCCACGATCGGGGTGGTGCACCACCTCGGAAGCAGTCCGGCATAAAGCTCGGGCGCTAGTGGCTGGCTCCATAGAGGGCATTTCCAGCATTAAGCTCGGCTAAACTCCTTCAACCTTTTTGGACCAAGATGATCTATGACATCTTGGATATAGTCCGGCATTGGAGCTTGGACACAGTCCGGCGTTGGAGCTCGGATACATTTCGGCGTTGGAGCTCGGAAGTAGTCGGACATTGGTGCTCGGCTGCAAAAGATACCTCAAATGCAGTCCGGCGTTAGAGCTCGGACGCAAGAGGACACTGCCTCCCGGGAACAACTTCAAACCCGAGGTGTGGCATAAAAATAACAAGGCATTGATAAAGGCTGGAAACTTAAAGGGGCTCCTCGGATACCCGATGTGTAAACTCGTCGAATGCATTTCAGCGATCCTCAAGATCGAAGATGAGAAGATTTGTTGAACCAGTTTTCAAGACCGACAACCGAAGATGAAGAATAGTTCGGAAGAATCGAGGAGCGTCCCTAACTTGAAGACCGGTTCAGGGAGATACTGACGGTGTCCTGGACTAGGAGGTACTCACCACGTCGTCTCCCGATCTTTTAGATTGGGCCGAGGACCCCCATGGCCATATACTCATGGGCCAATTCGGACAGCTGCCGCATACATGGAAGATTCCACAAGACTTGGTGATCAAGACAAGGACTCCTCCCCACCGGCGTATTCGGCTAGGACTCTTGTTATCCTAGGCCTCTGGTGCATTATATAAACCGAGGCCAGGCTAGTCGATAGATCATATACAACAACCATACCATAGGCTAGCTTCTAGGGTTTAGCCTCTATGATCTCGTGGTAGATCAACTCTTGTAATACTCATATCATCAATATCAATCAAGCAGGACGTAGGGTATTACCTCCAGCAAGAGGGCTCGAACCTGGGTAACATCTTGTCTCCTACCTACTGTTACCATCGATCCTAGACGCACAGTTTGGGACCCCCTACCCAAGATCCACCGGTTTTGACACCGACAACAGGCTTCTCCAAAAATCTGTATAAAAACATATGCTTTGATCACACTATCAAAAAGTATATTCCAACTCCGAGAGGCTTGCACCAGTCCATAAATGGATCGCTGGAGCTTGCACACTTTGTTAGCAGCTTTTGGATCGATAAAACCTTCTGGTTGCATCATATACAACTCTTCTTTAAGATATCCATTAAGGAATGTAGTTTTGACATCCATTTGCCAAATTTCAAAATCATAAAATGTGGCAATTGCTAACATGACTCGGACAGACTTAAGCATCGCTACGGGTGAGAAGGTCTCATCATAGTCAACTCCTTGAACTTGTCGAAAACCTTTTGCAACAAGTCGAGCTTTGTAGACAATAACATTACCGTCAGCGTCAGTCTTCTTCTTGAAGATCCATTTATTCTCTATTGCTTGCCGATCGTCGGGCAACTCAACCAAAGTCCACACTTTGTTCTCATACATGGATCCCATCTCAGATTTCATGGCCTCAAGCCATTTCGCGGAATCTGGGCTCATCATGACTTACTCATAGTTCGTAGGTTCATCATGGTCAAGTAACATGACCTCCAGAAGAGGATTACCATACCACTCTGGTGCGGATCGTACTCTGGTTGACCTACGAGGTTCGGTAGTAAGTTGATCTGAAGGTTCATGATTATCATCATTAGCTTCCTCACTGATTGGTGTAGGAATCACTGGAACTGATTTCTGTGATGAACTACTTTCCAATTCGGAGAAGGTACAATTACCTCATCAAGTTCTACTTTCCTCCCACTCACTTATTTTGAGAGAAACTCCTTCACTAGAAAGGATCCATTCCTAGCATCGAATATTTTGCCTTCGGATCTGTGATAGAAAGGTGTACCCAATAGTCTCTTTTCGGTGTCCTGTGAAGACACATTTCTCCGATTTGGGTTTGAGCCTATCAGGTTGAAGCTTTTTCACATAAGCATCGCAGCCCCAAACATTAAGAAACGACAGCTTAGGTTTCTTCCCAAACCACAGTTCATATGGTGTTGTCTCAATGGATTTAGATGGTGCCCAATTTAACGTGAATGCGGCTGTCTCTAAAGCATAACCCCAAAACGATAGCGGTAAATCAGTAAGAGACATCATAGATCGCACCATATCTAATAAAGTATGGTTACGACGTTCGGACAGACCATTACGCTGTGGTGTTCCAGGTGGCGTGAGTTGTGAAACTATTCCACATTGTTTCAAATGAAGACCAAACTCATAACTCAAATATTCACCTCCATGATCAGATCGTAGAAACTTTATTTTCTTGTTACCATGATTTTTTACTTCACTCTGAAATTCTTTGAACTTTTCAAATGTTTCAGACTTATGTTTCATTAAGTAGATATACCCATATCTGCTCAAATCATCTGTGAAGGTCAGAAAATAACGATACCCACCGCGAGCCTCAATACTCATTGGACCGCACACATGAGTATGTATTATTTCCAATAAGTCAGTTGCTCGCTCCATTGTTTTGGAGAACGGAGTCTTAGTCATCTTGCCCATGAGGCATGGTTCGCAAGTATCAAGTGATTCATAATCAAGTGATTCCAAAAGCCCATCAGCACGGAGTTTCTTCATGCGCTTTACACCAATATGACCTAAACGCCAGTGCCATAAATAAGTTGCACTATCATTATTAACCTTGCATCTTTTGGCTTCAATATTATGAATATGTGTATCACTACAATCGAGATTCAACAAAAATAGACCACTCATCAAGGGTGCATGACCATAAAAGATATTACTCATATAAATAGAACAACCATTATTCTCTGATTTAAATGAATAACCGTCTCGCATCAAACAAGATCCAGATATAATGTTCATGCTCAACGCTGGCACCAAATAACAATTATTTAGGTCTAAAACTAATCCCGACGGTAGACATAGAGGTAGCATGCTGACGGCGATCACATCGACTTTAGAACAATTCCCCACGCGCATCATCACCTCGTCCTTAGCCAATCTTCATTTAATCCATACCCCTATTTCGAGTTGCAAATATGAGCAACAGAACCAGTATCAAATACCCAGGCGCTACTATGAGCATTAGTAAGGTACACATCAATAACATGTATATCAAATATACCTTTCACTTTGCCATCCTTCTTATCTGCCAAATACTTGGGGCAATTCCGCTTCTAGTGACCAGTCCCTTTGCAGTAGAAGCACTCAGTCTCAGGCTTAGGTCCAGACTTGGGCTTCTTCCTTGAGAAGCAACTGGCTTCCTGTTCTTCTTGAAGTTCCCCTTCTTCTCTTTGCCCTTTTTATTGAAACTTGGTATTGTTAACCATCAACACTTGATGCTCCTTCTTGATTTCTACCTCCGCAGCCTTTAGCATCGCGAAGAGCTCGGGAATAGTATTTCCATCCCTTGCATATTATATTTCATCATGAAGCCTTTATAGCTTGGTGGCAGTGATTGAAGAACTCTGTCAGTGACACTATCATCAGGAAGATTAACTCCCAGCTGAGTCAAGTGGTTGTGGTACCCAGACATTCTGAGTATGTCTTCACTGACAAAACTATTCTCATCCATTTTGCAGCTATAGAACTTGTTGGAGACTTCATATCTCTCAACTTGGGCATTTGCTTGAAATATTAACTTCAACTCCTGGAACAGCTCATATGCTCCATGATGTTCAAAAC
Source organism: Triticum urartu (assembly GCF_003073215.2). Classification (NCBI taxonomy): domain Eukaryota; kingdom Viridiplantae; phylum Streptophyta; class Magnoliopsida; order Poales; family Poaceae; genus Triticum; species Triticum urartu. The sequence goes on along the minus strand of NC_053023.1, from coordinate 575,826,258 downwards.
ATCTTTGAAGTCCCGATTCTAAGTCGTAAAGCATGGCACACTGAACTATCAAGTAGTCATCAGCTTTGCTCTGCCAAACATTCATAACGTCCGGAGTTGCTCCTGCAGCGGGTCTTGCACATAGCGGTGCTTCCAGGACGTAATTCTTCTATGCAACAATGAGGATAATCCTCAAGTTATGGACCCAGTCCATGTAGTTGCTACCATCATCTTTCAATTTAGCTTTCTCTAGGAACGCATTAAAATTCAAGGGAACGGTAGCATGGGCCATTGATCTACAACAACATAGACATGCAAATACTATCATGTACTAAGTTCATGATAAATTAATCATATTACTTAAGAACTCCCACTTAGATAGACATCCCTCTAGTCATCTAAATGATCACGTGATCCATATCAACTAAACCATGTCCGATCATCACGTGAGATGGAGTAGTTTTCAATGGTGAACCTCACTATGTTGATCATATCTACTATACGATTCATGTTCGACCTTTCGGTCTCAGTGTTTCGAGGCCATATCTGCATATGCTAGGCTCGTCAAGTTCAAGTTGAGTATTCTGGACGTGCGAAACTGACTTGCACCCGTTGTATGTGAACGTAGAGCTTATCACACCCGATCATCACGTGGTGTCTCGGCACGACGAATTGTAGCAACGGTGCATACTCAGGGAGAACACTTGTACCTTGAAATTTAGTGAGGGATCATCTTATAATGCTACCGCCGTACTAAGCAAAATAAGATGCATAAAGGATAAACATCACATGTAATCAAAATATGTGACATGATATGGACATCATCATCTTGTGCCTTTGATCTCCATCTCCAAAGCACCATCATGATCTCCATCGTCATCGGCTTGACACCTTGATCTCCATTGTAGTATCGTTGTCATCTCGCCAACTATTGCTTCTACGATTATCGCTACCGCTTAGTGATAAAGTAAAGCAATTACATGGTGATTGCATTTCATACAATAAATCGACAACCATAGGGCTTCTGCCAGTTGCCGATAACTTTTACGAAACATGAATATCTGATACAACAATTTATATCTCATCACGTCTTGACCATATCACATCACAACATGCCCTGCAAAAACAAGTTAGACGTCCTCTACTTTGTTGTTGCAAGTTTTACGTGGCTGCTACGGGCTTCTAGCAAGAACCGTTCTTACCTACGCATCAAAACCACAATGATTTTTCGTCAAGTGTGTTGTCTTAACCTTCAACAAGGACCGCCCGTAGTCAAACTGGATTCAACTAAAGTTGGAGAAACAGACACCCGCCAGCCACCTGTGTGTGAAGCACGTCGGTAGAACCAGTCTCATGAATGCAGTCGTGTAATGTCGATTCGGGCCGCTTCATCCAAAATTACCGCCGAATCAAAGTAAGACATTGGTGGTAAGCAGTATGACTATTATCAGCAGTATGACTATTATCGCCCACAACTCTTTGTGTTCTACTCATGCATATAACATCTACGCATAGACCTGGCTCGGATGCCACTGTTGGGGAATGCAGTATTTCAAAAAATTCCTACAATCACACAAGATCTATCTAGGAGATGCATAGCAACGAGAGGGGAGAGTGTGTCTACGTACCCTTGTAGACTGAAAGTGGAAGCACTTAGTAACGAGGTTGATGTAGTCGAACGTCTTCACGATCCAACAGATCCAAGTACCGAACGTACGGCACCTCCGTCTTTAGCACACGTTCAGCACGATGACGTCCCTCGAGCTCTTGATCCAGTTGAGGATGAGGGAGAGTTCCGTCATCATGACAGCATGGTGATGACAAAGGTACCAGCGCAGGGCTTCACCTAAGCACTTCAACGATATGACCGAGGTGTTGAACTGTGGAGGAGGGCACCGCACACGGCTAAGAGATTGTCTGTTGTGTTATTGGGGTGCCCCCAGGCCATGTATATAAAGGAGGGAGAAAGGAGAACGGCCAGGAGGGGCGCGCTAGGGGGGATCCTACTTGGACTTCTAGTCCAAGTAGGATTCGCCCCCCCTTTCCTTTCTTCCACCGGAGGGAAAGGAAGGAGGGGAGAAGGAGAAGGAAGGAGGGGGTTGCACCCCCACCCCTTGTCCAATTCGGTTTGTGCAGGGGGGAGGCGCGCGCCACCTCATGGCCCTTCTTCCCTCTCTCCAATAAAGCCCACTAAGGCCCATTAACTTCCCAGGGGGGGGGTTCCGGTAACCTCTCGGTACTCCGGAAAAATGCCCGGACTACTCGAAAGAATTCCGATGTCCAAATGCAACCTTCCAATATATGAATCTTTACCTCTCGACCACTTCGAGACTCCTCGTCATGTCCTTGATCTCATACGGTACTCTGAACAAACTTCGGTCATCAAATCACATAACTCATAATACAAATCGTCATCGAATGTTAAGCGTGCGGACCCTACGGGTTCGAGAACTATGTAGACATGACCGAGACACATCTCCGGTCAATAACAAATAGCGGAACCTGGATGCTCATATTGGCTCCTACATATTCTATGAAGATCGTTATCGGTCGAACCGCATAACAACATACATTATTCCCTTTGTCACATGTATGTTACTTGCCCGAGATTTGACCGTCGGTATCCTCATACCTAGTTCAATCTTGTTACTGGGAAGTCTCTTTACTCGTTCCGTAATGCATCATCCTGTAACTAACTCATTAGTCACATTGCTTGCAAGGCTTATAGTGATGTGCACTACCGAGAGAGCCCAGATATACCTCTCCGATACACGGAGTGACAAATCCTAATCTTGATCTATGCCAACTCAACAAACATCATCGGAGACACCTGTAGAGCATCTTTATAATCACCCAGTTATGTTGTGACGTTTGATAGCACACAAGGTGTTCCTCCGGTATTCGGGAGTTGCATAATCTCATAGTTAGAGGAACATGTATAAGTCATGATGAAAGCAATAGCAATAAAACTAAATGATCATTATGCTAACCTAACGGATGGGTCTTGTCCATCACATCATTCTGTAATGATGTGATCCCGTTCATCAAATGACAACTCATGTCTATGGTCAGGAAACTTAACCATCTTTGATTCACGAGCTAGTCAAGTAGAGGCATACTAGGGACACTCTGTTCGTCTATGTATTCACACAAGTACTAAGTTTCCGGTTAATACAATTCTAGCATGAATAATAAACATTTACCATGATATAAGGAAATATAAATAACAACTTTAGTATTGCCTCTAGGGCATATTTCCTTCAGGAATTACTTTCATTCTCTCTCTATCTTCTGCCGTGGTCGAGCTTTGTGTCTTACTCAACTTCAAACCATGTAATACATGCAAGAACCCTTTCTTTGACCCCATTTTGGACTTCTTCAAAACTTTATCAAGGTATGTGCTTTGTGAAAGTCTAATTAGGCGTCTTGATCTATCTCTATAGATCTTGATCCCTAGTATATAAGTAGTTTCACCGAGGTCTTTCATTGAAAAACTTTTGTTCAAGTATCCTTTTATGCTTTCCAGAAATTCTACATCATTTCCAATCAACAATATGTCATCCACATATAATATTAGAAATGCTACAGAGCTCCCACGCACTTTCCTGTAAATACAGGCTTCTCCGAAAGTCTGTATAAAACCATATGCTTTGATCACATTATCAAATTGTATATACCAACTCCGAGATGCTTGCACCAGTCCATAAATGGATCGCTAGAGCTTGCACACTTTTTTAGCACCTTTCGGATCGACAAAACCTTCTGGTTGCATCATATACAACTCTTCTTTGAGAAATCCATTAAGGAACGTAGTTTTGACGTCCATTTGCCAGATTTCATAATTATATATTGCGGCAATTGCTAACATGATTCAGACACACTTAAGCATCGCTACGGGTGAGAAGCTCTAATTATAGTCAACTCCATGAACTTGTTGAAAAAATTTCGCAACAAGTCAAGCTTTTTAGACAGTAACATTAACATCAGCGTCAGTATTCTTCTTGAAGATCCATTTATTCTCTATGGCTCGCCGATCATTGGGCAAGTCAACCAAAGTACAACTTTGTTCTCATACATGGATCCTATCTCAGATTTCATGGCCACAAGCCATTTATTGGAATCTGGGATCGTCATCGCTTCCTCATAGTTCATAGGTTCGTCATGGTCTAGTAACATGACTTCCAGAACAGGATTACCGTACCACTTTGGTGCGGAACAGGCTCTGGTTGACCTACGAGGTTCGGTAGTAACTTGATCTAAAGTTTCATGATCATTGTGATTAGCTTCCTCTCTAGTTGGTGTAGGCATCACTAGAACTGATTTCTATGATGAGCTACTTTCCAATTCGAGAGAAGGTATAATTACCTCATCAATTTCTACTTTCCTCCCACTCGCTTCTTTCAAGAGAAACTCCTTCTCTAGAAAGATCCATTCTTAGCAACAAAAATCTTGCCTTCGGATCTGTGATAGAAGGTGTACCCAACAGTTTCTTTTGGGTATCCTATGAAGACGTACTTCTTCGATTTGGGTTTGAGCTTATCAGTTTAAAACTTTTTCACATAAGCATCGGAACCCCAATCTTTGAGAAACGGCAACTTTGGTTTCTTGCCAAACCATAGTCCATACGGTGTCGTCTCGACGGATTTAGACGGTCCCCTATTTAACGTGAATGCAGATGTCTCTAATGCATAACCCCAAAATGATAGTGGTAAATCGGTAAGGTTCATCATAGATCGCACCATATCTAATAAAGTATGGTTACGACGTTTGGACAGACCATTACGATGTGGTGTTCTAGGTGGCGTGAGTTGTGAAACTATTCCACATTGTTTTAAATGAAGGCCAAACTCATAACTCAAATATTTGCCCCCGCGATCAGATTGTAGAAACTTTATTTCCTTGTTACGATGATTCTCCACTTCACTCTGAAATTCTTTGAACTTTTTCAAATGTTTAAGACTTGTGTTTCATCGAGTAGATATACCCATATCTGCTCAAATCATCTGTGAAGGTCGGAAAATAATGATACACGCCGCGTGCCTCAACACTCATTGGACCATATACATCGGTATGTATTATTTCCAATAAGTCGTTGGCTCGCTGCATTGTTCCGGGGAACGAAGTTTTTGTCATCTTGCCCATGAGGCATGGTTCACAAGTATCAAATGATTCATAATCAAGTGATTCCAAAAGCCCATCTGCATGGAGTTTCTTCATGCGCTTTACACCAATATGACCTAAGCAAGAGTGCCACAAATATGTTTGCACTATCATTATCAACTTTGCATCTTTTGGCATCAATAAACCATTTACATTGGGTGTATGACCATAGAAGGTTTTATTCATGTAAACAGAACAATAATTATTCTCTGTCTTAAATGAATAACTGTATTGCAATAAACATGATCCAATCATATTCATGCTCAACGCAAATACCAAATAACATTTATTTAGGTCCAACACTAATCCCGGAGGTAGAGGGAGTGTTGGATGGTGATCTTATCAACCTTGGAATCACTTCCAACACACATCGTCACCTCTCCCTTAACTAGTCTCTGTTCATTCTATAACTCCTGTTTTGAGTTACTAATCTTAGCAACTGAACCATTATCAAATACCCTGGATTTACTATGAACACTAGTAAAATACACATCAATAACATGTATATCAAATATACCATTGTTCACTTTGCCATCCTTCTTATCCGCCAAGTATTTGGGGTAGTTCTGCTTCAAGTGACCATTCCCTTTGCAATAGAAGCACTCAGTTTCAGGCTTAGGTCTAGCTTTGGGCTTCTTCACGGGAGTGGCAACTTACTTTTCATTCTTCCTGAAGTTCCTTTTCTTTTCCTTTGCACTTTTTCTTGAAACTAGTGGTCTTGTCAACCATCAACACTTGATGCTTTTTCTTGATTTCTACCTTCGCCGATTTCAGCGTCGTGAAGAGCTCAGGAATCGTTTCCGTCATCCCTTGCATATTATAGTTTATCACTAAGTTCTAGTAGCTTGTGATAGTGACTAGAGAACTCTGTCATTCACTATCTTATCTGGAAGATTAACTCCTAATTGATTCAAGCGATTGTACTACCCAGAAATTCTGAGTACATGCTCACTGGCTGAGCCATTCTCCTCCATCTTGTAGGCAAAGTACTTGTCAGAGGTCTCATACCTCTCAACATGGGCATGAGTCTGAAATACCAATTTCAACTCATGGAACATCTTATATGCTCCGTGGCATTCAAAACATTTTTGAAGTCCCGGTTCTAAGCCGTAAAGCATGGTGCACTAAACTATCAAGTAGTCATCATGCCGAGCTTCTCAAATGTTCATAACGTCTGCATCTGCTCCTACAATAGGTCTGTCACCTAGCGGTGCAACAAGGACATAATTCTTCTGTGCAGCAACGAGGACAATCCTCAGATAACGGACCAAGTACGCATCATTGCTACTATCATCTTTCAACTTAGTTTTCTCTAGGAACATATCAAAAACATAGGGGAGCTATGTAACGCCCCGGACACACCCGCCGGTGGTCGTTACTCCTGGCGGGATCTAGACTGCCCCCAGATCAATACTAGTCTTTTCTGCACACTTCGTCCTCACTCGTGCGCACCCGGGAGCAACTTCCCGGTCGGTCACCCATCCTGAAACTACTCCAAGCTGAGCGCGCTTAACTTTGGAGTTCTTTCCGAATGGGCTCCCGGAAAAGAAGGAATTCCTTATTGATATGAGTAGTCTATCATCCCTAATAAGCCAGGCTATCACATACACCCCAACTCAGAGGAACTGACGTCATCGTCGGGCCACAGGAATGTTCCCTCTTGGCACATACGTCTGTGCATCCAGTCCGGTACATGTACCATGTCATGTGCCACGATGGGTCACAAACGTCATGAACAACATGACTGCGCACCTGTCAGCAAACATCCATGTAACCGCGAGGGTCGGCTCCGATACCAACTTCTAACGCCCCGGACACACCCGTTGGTGGTCGTTACTCCTGGCGGGATCTAGACTGGCCCCCCAGATCAATACTAGTCTTTTCTGCGCACTTTGTCCTCACTCGTGCGCACCCGGGAGCAACTTCCCGGTCGGTTACCCATCCTGAAACTACTCCAAGCTGAGCATGCTTAACTTTGGAGTTCTTTCTGAATGGACTCCCAGAAAAGAAGGAATTCCTTATTGATATGAGTAGTCTATCATCCCTAATAAGCCAAGCTATCACAACCTACAATGCGAGCTATTGATCTACAACATAGATATGCAAATACTATCATGACTAAGTTCATGATAAATTAAGTTCAATTAATGAAATTACTTAAGAACTCCCACTTAGATAGACATCCCCTCGAGTCATCTAAATGATTACATGATCCAAATCAACTAAACCATGTCCGATCATCACGTGAGATGGAGTAGTTTTCAATGGTGAACATCTTTATGTTGATCATATGTACTATATGATTCACGTTCGACCTTCAGGTTTCCAGTGTTCCAATGCCATGTATGTACATGCTAGGCTCGTCAAGTTTAACCCGAGTATTCTGCATGTGCAAAACTGTCTTGCACCCGTTGTATGTGAACGTAGTGCTTATCACACCCGATCATCACATGGTGTCTCAGCACGACGAACTGTCGCAGCGGTGCATACTCAGGGAGAACACTTATACCTTGAAATTTTAGTAAGGCATCATCTTATAATGCTACTGCCGTACTAAGCAAAATAAGATGCATAAAAGATAAACATCACATGCAATCAAAATATGTGACATGATATGGCCATCATCATCTTGTGCCTTTGATCTCCATCTCCAAAGCACCGTCATGATCTCCATCGTCACCATCTTGACAGCTTGATCTCCATCGTAGTGTCATGGTCGTCTCACCAACTATTCTTCTACAACTATCGCTAACACATAGTGATAAAGTAAAGCAATTACATGGCATTTGCATTTCATACAATAAAGCGACAACCATAAGGCTCCTGCTAATTGCCGATAACTTTTACAAAACATGATCATCTCATACAATAACGTATATCCATCATGTATTGACCATATCACATCACAACATACCCTGCAAAAACAAGTTAAACGTCATCTACTTTGTTGTTGCAAGTTTTACGTGGCTGCTACGGCCTTCTAGCAAGAACCTTCTTACCTACGCATCAAAACCAGAACGGTGATTGCTACCTCTTGAGCATGCGTTGGTTTTCCCTTGAAGAGGAAAGGGTGATGCAACAAAGTAGCGTAAGTATTTCCCTCAGTTTTTGAGAACCAAGGTATCAATCCAGTAGGATACTATACGCAAGTCACCTAGTATGTGCACAAACAAACAAGAACCTCGCAACCAACGCGATAAAGGGGTTGTCAATCCCTTCACGTCACTTACGAAAGTGAGATTTGATAGAGATGATAAGAAAAATAGTTTTGGTATTTTTGTGGTATAGATTGGAAAATAAAGATTGTAAAATAGATAGTAAACTAGAATTGTAGATTGGAAACTTATATGATGTAAAGTAGACCCGAGGGCCATAGGTTTCACTAGTGGCTTCTCTCAAGATAGCATGTATTACGGTGGGTGAACAAATTACTACCGAACAATTGATAGAAAAGCGCATAGTTATGATGATATCTAAGTCAATGATCATGAATATAGGCATCATGTCCGTGCACTACAAAAAAATACACTTCCGTGATGATACGTGTTTGTCACAGTAGGTCACTTTTTTTGTCATGCATGTACATCCATGACAAATTTATGACAGAATCAAGATAGTCATACTTGTGCTGTCGTAGAAGTGTTCCATGACATTACCAAAATTATCATCACGGAAGTGTCCACTTCCATGACGATAAATCGCTCGTCACAGAAGTGCTTTCATCAAGGGTGACCGACACGTGGCATCCACCGCAATGGAACGCCGTTAAGCTATCGGGTCGGGTTTTGGATCCGATAACCCGTTAACAGCCCCGACCAATGGGAAATTTCCAAGTGTAAAATTCTTATTGGCCGGATGAAACACATGCCAGCTCGTCAGTGGGTCAGATAGGCGCCTAGGATATGTCGACACGTGGCACGGCCCAACAGCGGCCCATTTAGCTTACAAAGCCGGCCCATTTGACTTGGTCAAAAGTTAACGGGCTGGCCCATGAAAAGCCTGTTAACGGTCTCTTCGCAAATAGCCCATTTTACGACCCGTTAACTCACGGCCCGTTAGGCCCTAAAGGAAATCGGCCCAACAACATCATGTGGGCCGTCGAATATAATACCAGCCCATTTCACTTTCGGCCCATGTATGGCCCACGATGTCTTTCGGCCCATTACAGGCCCACGGTGACTCTAGCCCATAATAAACAGTAATTTTCTTTATACCCGTTAACGGCCCGTGATTTACATGGGCCATTTCCATCCCGTGTTAGCTTTCAGCCTATTGACAGCCCATATGTTCTTGGGCTCCCTTTCGGCCCTCGATTACTTCTGGCCCGTTACTGGCCTATTCCCCTAATGGGCCAAATTCGGCCCATGGCAAGAGTCTGCCCGTTACTGGCCTGTTCCACTAATGGGCCAAATTCAGCCCATGGCAAGAGTCGGCCCGTTTCTGGCCTGTTAACCCGTTGTGCCGTTTCTAGCCCGTCCTATATTCTGGCCCATCAACGACCCGTTATGCCTATGACAGAATTAAGCCTTTGCTGTCCTATGGCCTGTTAACAGCCTGTTACCGTGCTGGGCCGATACCAATTACGCCCGATTATGGCCCATGTAGACCCATTTATCCGACGGCCCGAGGCCCACCGATTACATGCCCATTTATCGATGGCCCGTAGGAGACCCATGGATCCTACGGCCCGTATATGGCCCATGGTAGTTGCGGCCACTAGCAAACCAGGGAAAAAGAAGACTAGGAAATAAATAAGGCCGAAACTAACGCTAGGCTATTAAGGCGATTGCACAGATTACATCCACTCGGCATCAAAGATCGCCACCGGTGCAAATATAGGGAACACCCTACACTATACAAAAAAGGCTTGTTGTTTTCTTCAGGCAGTGGCTGCACGTTAATAATAAATTTTGTATCGCACCAAAACAAATTACAACTATATAACAAAAGGAAGGTTGGCATAAAACTTAACAGTTTAGCAGATAAATGCACCACCAGAAGTTCAGAAGCTCAGTTCATTTGACCTGACTATTACGTTTTCATGTTGTATTGTCCGATGGAGCACCATAACCCTCGCCTTCATTTCCCCTAGGCTCCTGAACAACATAGAAAATGTCTGATAGTCTGGTTTCAAAACCATGCATATCTTGACGACATTGAGCAATGTTTCTCCTTGTTTCACAAAGGGTCTCTGTTAGGGAATGGACTTGTGTCTGGAGCGCAGATACAACATTGCTTTGAGCTTGCATATCTTGATCATGAGGCAGTTTGGACGATATTGCCTTAACAACCAACCCAGTATTATGAAGGAACGTGCTTTTGGCACTGTTAGTGGACAGGTACTGACCCACTGCAGCAAGAGCTGACATTGCGGTTATAGTTGCCTTGCCACCTTCAGAAGGTGGCGGTTCCACCATTTTTTCCATAGCTCGCTGAAAAGTTGAGGTTTTACATTAGTAGTACCAGAACAGAAGATATTAAGGAGGCAGCAAAACCAAAAAAATAGCTTTGGTCTATATACAGAACTTATTCTGGTGAACCCATGTAAAATACTAGTTGTATTTTATTGCAAAGTACATAATAAAACCAGGTTCCAAACATATGACCATGTACCATCGCTAATGTATTGTCTATTTCTTCACATTGTATTGAGGGCTAAGTATAAAGAGACGAAGTTTATAATACGGTAAGCATAGTATGACGTCATTCATATCACAAAACAACTGAGAACAGACAAACAGGAAATTGTAACATTGTGTGGGCAAGTCCAGCACGGAATTAGATTACGGGTCAAGATCAAAGGAACATCACCCCTCTCTTTTAAACCTTGTAAGGTGCGATGATACGCTAAGACAATTGTGTATAAAATTGAAAAGAGTAATAGACATTGAATGCAAACGATGCAGTTCAAGGCACAAGTCGGAGTAAGTAGTAGTTAAAAGGCATGAGGATTAAGGACTTACAACAACGGCTTTGACTGGTGTAGTCATGCCCTTCTTCTTGCTGGTGTGACAGTCCTTGAAGATTTCCACAGCATTTGGTTCAGGTACTTTTTGGTCCTTGCGGGCTTTCCTCTGCATTTGGAACAAGTCAATATAGATCTGATAATATGGTACAGTGAAAAGAGTGAAACAACAGCTAATTATAAGAGCCTCGTAGTGTGCAATATAGCTACGAGATCCTGTCGTCTATTGGAATTTCACTTTCGTACGGTTGGCCTTGTTCTTTGAACAGTTCACCTACAAGAAGATACATTTGTGTGGCACATTCGTACATAGGACTTCAACATGTGATCTGATGACATATATATAATGTACCTGATACTTCGGATCGGACCAGTGTTTAACGAGGCCTCTCCAGTCTTCATCAGATATATTTTCCACTGGAGATGTTTGGGCAAGTTCACTGTTAGCCTTGCCTTCAAAGTGAGTTTTCCTCAAGTTATACCGATACTGTCGCAGAGCAGACTTGAAAACATGGGTGCAAGCTTGTCTGGTTGCATCATCTTGGCTATCCAACTTGAACCTCATCTGTTGAAAATTATGGGAGTCTCATTATGAGCAACCTAGAAAGTATTGGACAGAGCAAGCCGATATTACTAGTTTCCATACATAACCATACTTGCAGATAAATGGTCGAGGAAGATGTTGAACTGGTTTTCATCTTTTTCATTCCTGTACTGAATCCATGTTGGGAGGATACGTACATGACACCTAACAGCAACCGCTGCCTCTGATACTAACTTGGCTGACTCTGTAGCATCACGTGGACTTTTTAAACCTTCCTCATGGATCTCTATTCTTCCTCCTCTAGATTTAGTTAACCTATCGAGCATTATCCCTGATGTTTGTTTCCTCTTGCGCCTAGGTGCTAGTCCAACAACAAACATAGGAAGTGTTAGTGTACATCAAACTATGAGACTACATATAAAGAAGCATGCAACTGTAACTTGACTCCAGCAACTACCTTCTTGCTGTTGAAGCTCACAAGGTTCATCTGATATTGCCAACTCGTCTTGTGTCAAGAGTGCTTGGGAAATAGTGTCAGGTGGCAAGGGAGCTTGGGAACGTGCTGCTAGCTCAGTTGACGCACGAGTACGTCGTGCAACTGGTAGTACTGTGGTAGGTGTTGCAAGAACTAGGGTTGTTTCTGCTTGTTTGGTGGCAGCTATTTGTTTCTGTTTGTCTTTTTTTGCAACTCGTGTAGCATGGGATGCCGTGTTTGTAGAATTTTCTGCTGGACTTTGACCTTCTATTGCACCATCAGTACCAGCAGAATCTGCAGGATTCATCCGCTTCTCATTCCCTGCCATTCTGTGTTTCTTCCTCTTTCTCTGTGCCATGTTAAGTCAAGCCGACAAGAAAAACGAATAACAATTTAGTTCTTCAGAACAAATTGATGCGTGATGCAGATGAACTGAACTTTGATGTTAGACAACCACATGATAGGAGGATGTAATATGTATGAAAAACAGGACGGAAGAGATAACCAGAACTATGATGTGTAAACTAAGAAGAAGACATTTCACCAAATTAGAAGCAATGCAATGGAAGGTAGACACCATATGAAAGATGCTACAAATATCGCTCTGCCAAGTTAATAGTGTCTCATCATAAATGGCGTTTAAACAAATGTGAAGGAGTACAAGAAATAAATCATATGCAAGATGCAAACAACATCACACTACCATGTTAGAGGTCTCTCGTCATTAGTGCCATTGCATATTCACAGCATTGCATATTCACAGCTTATGGTGTGTAAACTAAGGAGAAGGCATTTCAACAAATTAGAAGCAATGAAAGCTAGACACCATATGAAAGATGCAACGAATATCACTCTACCAAGTTAAAACCGTCTCGTCATAAGTGCCATTTCAACAAATTAGTAATACAAGCTAGAAAAGAATGTGAGATGTAACCTATATCACACTCCGAAGTCAAACATGTCTTATGATAAGTGATTGTTGCAGGTTACACAACAGTAGTAATTTGATGTAAGAACATGGTGTGATAGACAGATATTGTATGTTCCAGATACAGGAACACGTGTCTTATTCAAGTATAATGTGTAAAGTAAGCAGATGGAATTCAACAAAATTAGAAGCAATACAAGCTAGACATCACACATAACATGTAACCACATATAACAGTGCCAAGTTAGAGGGAGCACCGGTGATGCTGCACTAGGGGAGACGTGCTCATCATAAACACAGCTTTGTTGAGTGTCTATGCATGTGTTGTCTTGGAAATCATCTTGGGGGTGTGGAGGAGTAGGAACTGTAGAGGCCCTCCATTCGAAAGGAGCACCTTTATCCGCTGCCTTGCTAACTTCCTTCCGCTTTATTGATTTTGAATTGTCAAGACCGACAAGAAAAAGCAATAAAATTCTCTCTTCAGAACTCATTCATGCATGATACTTACAATCACTACTTTGATGTAAGGCAAACACATGATACCAGGATGGAATATGTACGAAAAACAGGACGGCATGGCATGTTCACAATTGTTTGTGTAAACTAAGCAGAAACCATTCCAGCAAATAAGAAGCAATGCAAGCTAGACACCACATGAAAGATGCAACCAATATGACTCTGCCAAGTTAAAAGCATCCCATCATAAATGGAATTTCAACAAATTAGAAGCAGCACATGCTATAAATCATATGAAAGATGCAACTAATATCGCACTGCATATACTAAAGGTGTCTCGTCATGTTGATTGATGCGGGATACAAAAAACAATAGTTTTATGTAAGGGCATGCTTAATAGATAGATGTACTATGTACTAAATACAGGAAGGCATGTCATATTAACAGGTATAATGTATAAGCTAACCAGACTAGCACATGCAGTTTAACTATATTGGAAGAATTACAATCTAGACACCATATGCAACATGCAACCACATATCACGCTGCCAAGTTAGAGCAAGCACCTGTGATGCTAGTGTAGGGGAAATGTTGTAATCAACTACAGAGCTACGTTCACTATCTTCGTCTAGCATTTCTGTTTCTTTAGAATCATGTCGGGAGGCTGACGCTGCATTCTTTAAATAAGGAGTAGTCCCCTTGCCTGCCTGCCTCGTCATAAGTGATTGATGAGGGATACACAAGAACATTAGTTTCATGTAAGAACATGGTTAATACACAGATGTACTAGTATGTACCAAAAAGAGAAAGGCATTTCATATTCAAAGGTATAACGTGTAAGCTAAGCAGATGCAATTTAACCAAATTGGAAGCAATACAAGCTAGACATCCGGCTGGAGTGGTGAGCATGATCATCTAGGACCTAAGAGCCTGGTGGGAGGCGGGCTGCTTCGCCACCATCGCAGCTTTTTAGTTGGCTTCGAGGTGATGCCTATCTTTGTTGGGCTTGTCACTGGCTCGGCCAGTGCCCTGACTAGCTATTTGTCTTCTGGTGCTCACGGGATGGTGGTTCATGTAAAAAATATCTTTCCTTATCTTACCGACTTCGGCCTTTCGAATACAAGCTAGACACCATATGGAACATGCAACCACATATGACACCGCGAAGTTAAAGCAAGCACCTGGGATGGTGGTTCATTGCGAGCGAGGTCATCAACTCCAGAGCTACGTTCCCCGTCTCCATCTGCTGACACTACACCCTTTAAAGCGTTGAAACGTGTCTTGCCTAGCCGCACACCAAACTGGAGCGACTTCTCTCTTTTCTTTTTGGCTTCTCTCATGGCAGCAGAGTCTGAAATACCCTTGCATAAAAACACAACAGTGAGAGTAAGGGTGAAGTGTGTGCAGAACTAGTGCACTGTAAAAGTAGCAGATAGCAGGTGGCTGAAAAATAAATGACAGGAGACATATGATAGCTCTACAACATTGCATGGCAAACAAAATTAGATTCTACTCTGTATGATTTTGTAATATATGAGCACAGGAAATGCAGGTACTCCTCCAGCATACCACCACATGTGGTCATATCTGAGATAACAGTCGACTGCAAATAAATAGGTTAGTCGATTTTTTTAATGAACCGTCCGATCTATAAGGAACGGGCAGATGGCCTTCGTCTACCTCCCGCCAGTCACTGTTGACGATCTTTCTCGAACCGCCAGCAACCATCGGCCCAGAACCCTGCCTCTGTCGCCCCGCCCTCCCATCGACCTCACACCACCGACGTGCTTGGCAGCGCCCCCAGGCCATCCCTTTAATCCCGGCCGACCTCCAGATCGGGCGCCAGTAGCTCTAGGCCGCACACTCCCTTAAGATAAACACCAAGGCGCTGCTTCCCCGGCGTAATAGGCGTACTAGCGCCTGTTACGCCGGGGAATGCTTCCGTTAATTGGGAATCAAGTGGCCAGAAATTGAAATTCAGGGGGGCGACGGACCTCTAGCTAAGGTGAAATAGTATATGAGGAGAAACCTTGTGCATCGCGAGTTACTAGGAACATCTAGTATCAAGAAGAAGCGGTCAACTAGTGTCTTCTGTGGGATGAATACCGTGCAAGCAGAGACGTAAGATTTACACGAATAAGGGAAGAGGAGTACCTTTTTCGGTTGCCGGTGTGGTCACCTCCACAAGTCGCGCCAATTTTCTTCTTTTTACCGGTGAAACCAATGTTCTGGAGGGTGCAGGCTTGGACGAACCCATGGCCAAATTGTTGACTATGTTGCCGTGGCCGTATGTCGGCAGAGGGGAAGCAGATCCGAGGCGGCGAAGGACGGCGTAGCAGGAACAACTACGGTGCGGTGGAGGGTGGCAAAGTTGGCGTGGCAGCGGTGAGGCGCAGGATGACGTGGTTGAACTGGCTCGGGTACGGACGGCTTGGCCTCGGCTTCAACTACTAGCCGTGGAGGGCGTTGCGGTTGAGGTTGCGGTGGACGACGACGTCGGGGTATTGGCTCCGGCGTGATGGAGGAGGGCGGCGGTTGATGGGTGGGATGGGGTGGCGGACGGAGGACGCCGGGGTTTTGCGGCTGGTGGAGAGGTAGTTTTGGCGCCCACGGAGTATGAATGGGGAGTCAGACGGGTGGGGGGAACCATGTTTCGGTCTGGGACGCGCTTGTTTTTGGCTTTTTTGAACAGAAGATGGGACGCGCTTGTTTGAAATTTGGGGAAAGTACAAACTTTGCCCCCTCTTAAATTTTGGACCTACTGCGGGTCGGGGTAGGATGGTAATCCCAGGTGTCCCAAATAGTGGGCGGGAGCGATTTCGGCCGCGCGCATGTGTGCTTAGGCGACCATTGTGTATGAATGTTTTTCGGATGCGGTTGCGTGGTGTCTAGATGAAGCTACAAACCTACCCCGATTTAGACCTTTGGACGTCGGGCCGGTAGGTTTCACGGGTCAGAGTTATTAGAAAAGTAAGTTCCTTGTACTACCAAACATTTGTCTCGCGCGGTTTCGGGCGTGTAGAGGCTCTTTTGGTGCTTCGCTCGAAATTTTGAAACACAAGCATTCACGTTTAGAGTACTCTTGAACTATGAGGATTGATCTAAATATACAACGTTATATTTGACCTTGTATGTTTGAAAACCTCATTAAATTATCCGCTTCTTTTTGAAATTTTGACACTTGAAAATCCTATAACTACGATTATTTTGGAATGGAGGAGCTAAATTTGAATCTATTTTGTACACGACTACATATGCTATTATGTACAAAATCAGAGCAAAGATTGGTGCCCCCATAATTTAGGTATGGTTTACAAATGCCATGATATCAAATTCAAATAATTGAATGGACTTCATGTTGAATTCAATTTTTCTAAACCACCTTAAGTTGAATTCAAATGTATGCTAGTTCATAGGTACTAGCTATTTATAATGTCCATTGTGTAACTTTCATATGTATGATGTGCTTTACACACACAACATGAACTATACTCACGTTTATATTCGATTGCTAAAGCGATGCATTGTCTGGAGTTCAAAATACTAACTATGTGGATCAATTGTGTCGAATAATAACATAGACATGCTCAAATTCGATAGAATCTAGATGTCTGATGGATCAATGACCGCTCCTTACGCGAATTGCAAATATCATGATCCCATCCTAATATTTGGATACAATTTATATCTTCAATCAATGTGTAGAGCAGTCTTTTACGTGTAGTTTCACTCTCCATCGATGGTCTCTCACACATGCTCACACACTCTCTCCCAAAGTGTCTTTCTCGCACACATGCTCTAGATATAACCCTCCCTCCCTCTCGTAACCATTTACAACTGTTTTCACTAACCTTTATCACAAGCACTCTTCCTCTCGCAAACATACACACGCACAATCCTCATTCACCCTTTCTATATACATGGACCTGCCTACGTTTCTCATGTATGCACATTATCTTTACGCCTGTCTCTCACGCATTGTCTCACACCTCTCTTCCTAATCGACGAGTATGATTCTAGCAGAGCATTCTGTAGGATGCCCCTTAAAGTTAGATTGGATGAATAGTAATATCAGAGATAAAGGGGTTACCTTAGTCCGAGAACCTAGGGTTACAAGTCCTAGCCGGCTTTCTCAGTGGACACAGAGTCCTTCACAATTCTGCTATCTTTGTCTTGTACGACTAGTCATCCATGGGTCTTCCTAAATGCGTCACGGGCCGACCAATGTGGCGCAGGACGAAACAGAACGAAGGGCCTCACCTCGACCCACCGGACCTCACAGAGTGACACACCCTCTGCCCCCACGTCTCATTATCTTCTCACACCCACACATACCAACACAAACACCACACACACAAAAAATTTCTCCTGGTGCCTCTATTCCCTCCCCCTTGCATATACACACTCAACTCAAGGGAATGGAATCTCTTGTCGTGACATCATATTCGTCTTTCTCTCTCTAGACCACTCTCATTTCTCGTGCTATCTCTCCCACGCCCCCCCGTCGGCCCCTCTATCCATGCCTCTCTCGAATACGTAATACACACACATACCTCTCTAGGCCTCGCCAAATGCATCAACTACACATTCACACATGTTACATCACGTACCCCATTGATCTAAAAAGCCCTCTCTTCACGTTTATTTTGCATACAACATCCTTTTGAATAAAGTGTGGCCAAAAAATTATTTTAGAGTTTCTACATATATACAACATTACAAAGTTATATGGAGGAGTACGAACGCTAATTTGCATTGCATGGTGCCCACAATGATATTTATTCCGCACTGTGAATTTGTATATTTTTATACTATATACAAAGTTAGTCATAATAAAGAGAAACGAAGAGCATCTCTCTCTCCATCGCATACCCCCTTGTACGCCCCTTTCATGTATGCACACAAACTGCATCCACGCAACACTCACACAAACACATGCACCCACGCACACACGCAACACTCACACGTACACACGGAGCCACGCATGCACGCAACACTCACACGCACGCATGCAACACTCATACGCACACACGCACGCATGCATGCACACACCAGTACACCACACGACCAACACACACTCTCACGCTCAAGTGCTCAACCTACACGTGCATGCGCACACATCAGGCCCTGACAGACACATACACAACCAGGTGATTCCCGCGCACGGGTTGGGGCCTTGTCGCGCCTGCGTAAATTTGTGTTTATCTGACCTTTTGCCTATGCGAACTGACAGGTGGGACCCACAACGAACGTGGTCAATTTAACTAGTCAACATGGCGCCACGCAAACTATTTGGCCAGTCAACAGAGTGCAATCCGATGCTGAGCTGTGAGCAAGTGACCGTATAATCACCGCAAAACGTATATAGTGATCGTAATCAGCTTATTCTGAAGTTCGGTGACCATATTACGCTTTTCTCTCTGTAGGCCCTCCAGAACTACATCTCTACACGTTCTCGCGTGTTACATCTAACAACTATGCAATACAGCACTACTACTACACTCTAACACAATAAATCATATGTGTTTTAAGTTTTACTAGATATCATATTGTTACTTATAATTATTTAGTTTGCATACATTAAAATTGCCTTTGAAATGTATGGCCAGTATCATCTACCACGCGGGAAAAATCCCGCCCTTTCCTGTTTAATCGGGTTTGTATCGATGGATCGTGCAAAACAGCAAAACTATAGTACTATACAGTACAAGTGATAGTTCAATGGGCCATCGTGTCGTCTACTCCTCCATCGTAATAGTGGAGCGCTCGCTTTCATAAGTCTTCTAGTCCCTTTCGCCGACATGTGGGACATCAAGCTACCGGGTCCACGTGCCATACCGGAATACAGTGCAGAGCAGCCGGGGTGAAGCACCCTAGTCATGGCGCCGGCGTAGTAATGAGCAATGAGGCGTCAAATCACAAAGCTGCACCTTTCCCGCAGTTAAGTTGGAGGGACGAAGCAACCATCATTTCGCTCGTTGTTGAATCCACTTCTCCCTCATCTTCTTCAACTTAACCACGTGTTGCTTCTGCCGTTGTTCTGCCTCATGTGGGACGCGGATGGCTTGGTAAAGCACTGTCACGTGGGACCGCATGTTAGCAAACCGCCAGGACAACGTCCTTCGAAAATAAGAAGCCTAATCCTAGACTTACAAAGGGCTATGTAGCTGCTATGTATACTTTCCATCTAATCTATATATGCCCCCCTGATTTTCAGGTGGGGTGGGCCTAATCCTCTCCTTTAATCCAATCAAATAGTCCCACATCACATCAGTTCATAACTTCACGTAAACCATTATGTGGATGTAGCATTGCTCAAATAAGAAACCTCCCCCGCCATCCGTGCGGCAAAATCACCTCCTTTTTACTAATCTTGATTCTATAATTTTTTAGATCAATATAATTGAGATTTGTATAGATAGCACACAGGAGCAAAACCAAGTGGTACGGTTAAGGGCATCTACAATGTGTAGCCAAATGTGAAAATAGCTTTTGGCATCGTGGGAACCATTGTGGACGGTGTTGCCAAAGCCAAAAAGATGGAACCGAAGCTCCATGATTGATTGATTGAAGGAATAGAAAAATGCAACGTCTCTCCTCTTTCTCCCATGCTTGGACGCTTGTAGTACAGTATAGAGCACAGAGTCTACTCCCCTGTCCCTTCTATCACAAATCACAAAGCAGTGAGGCGTCAAATCACAAAAGCATGGACGAAGCAACCATCATTTCACTCTTCGCTGACTCCGCTTCTCCATCGTCTTCTTCGAGAAGCCATCTCACCGCATTAGTTACTCCTAGTAGTACTAGTAAAGGACTTCCTGGATGCAAATAAGGCGGTTGTCTCGGCTTGTAGGCGGCACTTGCGAACGACTTACCGTGGTCTCCCTCAATGGTGTTCTCCGTCGAACGCACTTCGCCAAACCACCCAAAAAATATCAAGGACATTAATATCCCCTGCATGCATGCGGAAGTGAGAAGGTTGGTTTGCATGGCGCTGCATTAATCAAGCGATGAGGAGTGAGATGGTTAGCTCTTTGGTCTTTGGAGAAAAAAATAGGCATTAATTGACACGTGAAACAAGGATTTGTATCGATTAAATCCCGCAAAGGAAAACCCAGCCTTTCTTTTTTAACACTAGTACTCCTAGTACGTACGTACTTATCCTGTTTGGGTCTAGGCCTTGCATTGCCAAACTTCGCCACACATTTTTGCCAATCTTGCCTAAAGTTTTCAAAATGAGAAGGAGGTACACTTGCGCATGGCTATCGCGGTCGCACCGCACCCTCACACGGTCGCTCCTACACGCCGCGGTCGCACCGCACCCTCACACAGTCGCTCCTGCACGCCGCAAACCCAACCAAGGGAACGCACCCTCACTGACATGTGCTGTCGCATGTGAACACACCAAACTTAACCATCCTATCGCTGACACATAATTTTCGTTCATAGAGTATGTTTATCCAACCGCATGTTGGGGAGTATCCATACGGCCCATGCGGTGGTCTGTTGGGGAGGAAGAAGAGGTGAGGAAGAAGGAAAGAAGGGTTAGGAGATGTAGGATATTCATCCAACCACCTGAAATGGTAGACTGACCCAAGTCAGGCGACTTGCATAACAAATATATGTTTTTACATAGCAAAAGATCCATAAAAACAACAACATAAAGAAAAACTATCACTGCTCGTGAAAAGAGACGACCTCGTCGTCTTTGGCTGCCGGCGCGAACCAGCCGTCGCTGCCGACGTGTGTCTCCGCACCGTGGTTGTCCTCGGCCTCCAGCTACTCGTTCAAGCGGAGCGTGCGGGCGCTCTGCACGGACGAGAGCACAGCCCGGTTCAAGTTAAGGACGTCTGGTTCTGCCTGCAGGAGGGCCTCGATGGCAGCGGCATCCGCGCGCTCCACGTCGAGTCGAGCCTCCGCTGCCCGGTTCAAGTCCAGGATGTCCGGTTCTGCCTACAGGAGGGCATCGATGAGACCGGCATCCGCGCGCTCTGCGTTGAGTTGAGCCTCTGCTGCCCGGTTCAAGTCCAGGATGTCCGGTTCCGCCTGCAGGAGGGCCTCGATGGCAGCGGCATCCGCGTGCTCCACCTCAAGTTGAGCCTTCGCCGCCCGGTTCACATCCATGACATCCGGTTCCGCCCGCAGGAGCGCCTTGATGGCAGCAGCATGCGCGCGCTCCGCGTCGAGTTGAGCCTCTACCTCCCGGTCCTCCTTTAGTATCGCCATATTGAACCGCTGGTCCGCCTGCACCATGGGGGACTCGGACGCCGGCACGAAGTCGACGTCCATCGTCTCATACCCATTGGGGGCCTTCTGCGCTGCGACCTCCGCCATGAACATTGGATCGGCTTCCTCCTCCTCGTAGCTTGGCTCCAGAGAACTCGGGGATTGGCCCGCCGCAAAGCGAGCTTGGGAACGGAGGTCTGTGGCGCCGACCGCCGCCGTGATTTCTGCGCGGCGCTCCGGCGTCAGCATCTTGTAGTAAGTGATCTTGCGGCGTATCATGGCTTTCCGGCGAACTAGGGGACGCTCGATGTGGGCTAGGGGATCGAAAGGTGGGGGAATGGGCTGGAGATTTGGTGTGGTTTTAGGGCAGTGGCTGGCGTAGGCCGAGCAGCGAAGGTTCTGGTGTGAATACTGGTTCCGGTGACGACCCGTCAATCAGTTTTGACTGTACATCGCTCTTGTCGCGTTCATGTTGAAGCCCGGCACGCTGGACCCTCCATGTCACTCACCGAATGGAACGCACTTTGTCTTGCTTTTTCGCTCGCTTGTGGGACCGCAGTTGAGAGCAAACCGACGTCCCTCCCCCTCCCCCACCCGCATCATTTATTATACCACCACTCCCTCCGTTTTATGCGAAGTAAATAAAAATAGAGGGAGTATACTACGGATGAGGAACCCCTGAGTGGCCAAACCCATTGAGTAACTGACATGCGGGGCCTAGCAAGCATCGGGTCCGCCAGTAAGTGACCGAAAGGAAGGGTAAGGCAGGGATACCTACGTCAGAGGATCCACTTCCACTATACTACTTTGACCAAATGTTAGAGTTATAATATATGACATGGAACTTACACAAATGTTAGAGTAATAATATAAGACATGCAACTTACACAAAGCATACAAGGTCTAATGCATTTTTCGAGGCTAACTTTGACCAAATGTTAGAGTACTAATATATGACATGCAACTTACACAAAGCATACGATCAAATTCGTATGTGAAAGGAGTTTCCAATGATATAATTTTCACATTATACATCTCATGTACTATTAATCTTGTCAATAGTCAAATTGGAAACCATCTCGAGTACAAATCTAGGAGTACGTACGAATCTAACAATATTGATTGGGCGTTGTTGAATGTTGCTACCTTTTTGATCAAAGTAGATATACTTTGACTACACATAAAACTTATATGTAAACTACAAAGGATAGGAGGGAGTATATTGTACGTTCAAAAACGAAATGAACATTGAATTCCCTTTATATATGATTTGCGGATGCTATGATCACCGGTTCAAAATTTTGAATCCGCCTTAGGTATCACGTGCCCCCACTCGTTCCCTCTCGATTTCATCTCGGGGTCCGGAGATCTATTGAAAGAGGACTAGGGTGGGTACATGTGAATGATACTCAGCGGAATGTTCAAATGAAGCATGCGGGAGGATGGACTCGACTGGAGGGCGACATGATCGATGGAGAAGAGGGTTGGAGAGGAATGAGAAATAAGCAAACGCCACATGATTATACTTGAACGGCTCAAATAAAAAATAAGTTTTCTCGCTTGCCCTACATAGTGAAAGGCCTAATGCGCAACGCGGAGCACCGACGCTCGAATATGGCCGGGAAAACAGGGAAACAGACATGTGGGGCAGACCCGTCGGGACGACGTAGTGCAGACTAGTCCAATGGAGGAGCTGGCCCACGACCTCCTCGCCACCGACAACCGTTCATCTGGGTCGTTGGGGCCAACAACGGGGCGCAGCTCCAGCACCGCCTCTGGATACGGCGACCGCGGTGAGCGACACGCTCATATCGTCGCTAGACACGGTCGGTTTCAGTTTGCCGAGGGTGGCGTTAGTGTTGTGGCACGACCAACGGTATGTTCGGTTTGTGCCCAAGGTTGCCCCATCAAAGCATTGGGTAGCCGAAATTTTGGTTGAGGTATTGGTTGCCCATGATTTGGCCAACATTGGCAAGAAAAATGAACTTGAGTTGGCTAGAGTTCATTGGCATGCCAAAGAAATGGCAACCATCCAAACAAAGACCAATCTTTGGGTCATGACCAAAATTTTGGTTGAGGTATTGGTTGCCCATGATTTGGCCGACATTGGCAAGAAAAATGAACTAGAGTTGGCTAGAGTTCATTGGCATGCCAAAAAAATGGCAACCATCCAAACAAAGAACAATCTTTTGGTCATGACCAAAATTTTCGCAAGGTGCACTTTGGCCACAATCCAAACACACCCCAACACCCGGCTCATCGAGGATGCACGGCGCGCCACGAAGCGTCTGCAGAGTGGTGTAGCGCGGCCAACTGCATCCTCTGGACCTGGGACCATGCCGGGTCGTCTTGCTTTTTCAATGACATGCGGGGATCACATGTGAGCAAAGGGCATCTCCAACGTTGCCACGACTGCAGCTGACTACCCTGGCACACCAAAACCCTCGTCCCTCGCGCCGTCACGCCGTGCGTTCCCAGCCGGCGCCAGCTGCCCGCATTCATGTCGTCCGTTCATATGTCGTCATTAAGAGGCTCGGTGCCCGCGGAACCAACTCCGGCAACTTAATGACGCACCCGGACGCTTGGCCTCACCGGAATGCGCTACTTAAAGCGGCAACGCCCAGATAACCTCCACACCATAGCGCATTGTCCTCCTACCTGGAACCACATCCGCCAAGACCGCAAGCACAAACGCTCTGCGAGAGAGCTTGTCTTCGGTGATGGAGCTCGAGGTCGCCGCCCTCGCTCAAGTCGCCGCACAAGCGGTGGCCACGCTAGCGGCCGACGACGGGAGCACCGTCAGCCACGCGTCCTACTTGCCACCGTCCAACGTCCGGCACCACCGAGTTCGGGGACTCCTTCGAGGATGAGTAGGGCATGGGAGGCGGCAGGGCATGGTGTGCCAACTGGCTGGTCCGTCTCCCGTGTTCTACTTTTCCTCGCCGGAGACCGCACCTTCACTTCACGGGTCTTGAACCCCGCCCCCGTACATGGAGATCACATATGGAGGATGTCGGTCGCTGCCGTAGAATAGGTTTAGGGTCAGGTTTCTTTTATTTTTTGTCCTATAAAAGTTCGAAATGTAATGAAAATCTGTCGTGTTTGTATTAATCTCGGCCGGTGTATATGAACTTTCACAATAATATACATATTGTAGGAGTACTAGCAAGATGCCCGTGCGTTGCACGGAAGATCAAGATCTTGTGGGAGAAAAGGATGAACGAGGTAAAGCCTTATCTCAAATGTGGAGAGGAGTGCGGGTAATTGTCATAGTTTCCTTCCTATCCGTTAGATATAGATCGGACGGCCTATATTGCAGGATCGGACACATCTTTGTACATCTACGGGAACCTACGAAAGGGTTAACGTAAATTGCCTCTCTCTCTCCTCCCCTGATTTTCATGGTGGCGGGCCCCTCCCTCCCCCCAATATACAATCAACAGCTCACATGTTTCACATTATGTTAATTATGTAACTGGGATTACGTAGGTGTAGCATTACTCGTCCTAAAAAACCCAACTAAGCCAACCTCCCAGCATATCGCGCGGGAAAAGACCCGGCCGCGCCGTTTTAGTCGGGATTACTGGATTACTAGTACTAATATCGATGGATCGCGTGAAGCAACAGATTTTTTTTGAGGGGGCAAAGCACCTAGTTTAAAAGGAAAAAATGCAGTACACTCACAGCACTCCTGTCGCGGTTGCATTGCACCCCACACATGTTCGGTCCTGCACACGGCTCACGCAAACGGAACGCGCTTCGGCTTGCCTCTTCACTGACGTGGGACTGCACTTGGAGAAACCGACCATGCGCCAAACTCCCCCCACCCACCGCGCGAAAATCCTCCCCCCCCACACACCCAAAAATTCCCCTCAAATCCGATTCAACCGCCCTTCAGCCAACTAGCCAATAATATTCCCCAAACCCCCCCCCCCCCCGTCCCCCCCCCCCCCCTTCGCCCCCCCCCCCCCCCCCCCCCCCCCCCCCTGATACGTCGGCGCCGCGGTTTGGCGATCCTCTCGCTCCCACAGTACGCTCTCGTAGACTGCCATCCTCTAGCCGCG
This sequence comes from Triticum urartu, assembly GCF_003073215.2. Lineage (NCBI taxonomy): Eukaryota > Viridiplantae > Streptophyta > Magnoliopsida > Poales > Poaceae > Triticum > Triticum urartu. Next base: position 575,800,461 of record NC_053023.1, on the reverse strand, counting down.
CCGCCACCTCTAGCTACGTTCTTGTGGAGGCGGATGGCGGTCAGCGCCGCCACCGCTGGCGACGTTCGTGTGGAGATGCACGGCGGTCAGCTTCTCCCACGGTACGCGCATTCTAGACTGAGGCCCCGTTCATGTCGGTGTAGCGCTGAATGTTAACTGATAGACGTTGTTAATCTCACTGTTTGCCGAAGTAGTTTACTATCAATATGTTCTGCTTAAGAAGCTTCCTTGCCCTGTTCTGCACTCAATCTGCTTAGCTGAGATGGCATGCCAAGGCCGATTAGTTGCTAAAATATCCTGCCATATATTTATTGTGACGTAGATTGCCATGGTCTAGTAGCCAATCTGTTAGCTGAAATAGCTCTACACCATTTTATACTCGATCTTTGTTGCTGCGATGGCCTTCGATAGTTCGATGGCTGTGTGCTCGGCCTCATTGACTGCTGAAACAGCCTGCCATAATTTGGCACTCAAATCTGTTTGCTGAATTAGCTTTACATATATTTTGTTACTTAGATCTGCTCATCCAAATATCTTGCCATAGCTTTAGACATCGACCTAGGTATTTTTTTCTGGACTTCATAAAAAAGCATATATGTTTTTCCTGTAATATCTAGTAGAAGAACTAATTTGTATGTCTAACAGATGGACAGGACTTGGATAACTTCTGCTCGAAGATTCTCCGCTGCATATGTTGAGGGGGTTGAAAACTTCATGAACTTTATCAGAGCTGAGTACGATGGTCTGAAATCAGATGTGCTCTGCCCGTGTAGCAGTTGTATGAATTCAGTTACAAGACCCCAATCAACTGTGCAAAATCATCTACACTTGTATGGGATGTCAGCCACATATACTAGGTGGGTTCATCACGGTGAAGCTGTGAACATCAATGTTATTGACTACGTGGAAGCAGCAGATCACCATCTTGATCTGCCTGATGCTCAGGTGGAAGAGGAGGAAGAGGTGGTGGTGGCGGAGCCAGTGAGTTTGCCCAACATTGAAACAATGCTATGAAATGCTCGTGCATTCCGTGAACTTTCACCTACAGAAGAAAAACGATGGGCCCGCATGTTGGAACAATGCAACGTTGTTGTCACCCCAGGAAATAAGCTGTCAGTATTCTCAGCTATGGTCACCTTTCTTCAGGTGAAGACACCTGAGCGGATGACCAACAAATCATTCGATGTGATGTTGGCTGCTTTCCGTGAATCTTTCCCAGATGCGTCCGAGCTGCCACACACCTACAGTAAAATGAAGAATTTCCTTCGTGAAGTTGGAATTGGATATGATATGATCCATGTTTGTAAGAGTAATTGTGTTCTGTTCCGGAAGGATTATGCCAACTTAAGTGAATGCCCGAAATGCAAATCATCAAGATGGAAAGATGGTGATGCTGTGAAGAGGACTCCTCATAATGTTCTGAGACATTTTCCAATTACACCAAGATTGCAGAGGTTGTTTCATGATGCAGAAACAAGAGAGGATGTATTGTGGCATTCTAGGAACCAGGAGTATAGAGATCAGAATGTACTGAGCCATCCATCTCATGGTAGTGAGTGAAAAAGCTTCAATGATAAACACAAAGAGTTTGCTGCTGACCCGAGAAACATTAGACTTGGCTTAGCTTCAGATGGATTTAACCCATTTGGCCACCAGAGCGCCACATATAGCATGTGGCCAGTGCTTGTTATCCCTTACAACATGCCTCCAAATGTCTGCACTAAAGAATCAAACTACATGATGGCCTTGCTCATCCCAAGTCCAAAAAGTCTTGGAAAGGATTTTTATTTGTTCATGGAGCCTCTTGTGGAGGAACTTCAATAGCTATGGAAGGGTGTTCTCACTCGAGACCTATATAGCAGCCCACCAGCTGATTTCTTTCTGCGTGCTGTTATAATTTGGTGCATCCATGATTATCCGGCTTTGGGCACTATGTCAGGGTGAACGACACATGGTTACAATGCATGTGTTCGTTGTGACAGGAATCCGCTGTCATACGCAATACTTAGCAAGATCTGTTACATTGGACACCGTTGTTTCCTTGCCAAGGACAAGCTGCATCCTAGAAAATAACGAAGACATGTGTTCAATGCAAAGCATGAAAACCGTGATGCGCCAAAGAGGCTCACCGCCGATGAGTTGCAAGTGGAATTAGAGAAGGTCAGTCATATTACACCAGGAAACCATCCTGGTAATGGTAGCGGGAAAAGGAAGCGTGGCAGGGTAGAAGAGAGATTATTGTTTACCCGCAGGTCCACTTTGTGGGACTTGGAATATTGGAAAGATTTGGATTTGTAGCATAATCTTGATGTGATGCACATCGAGAAAAATATATGTGACAGCATTATCGGCACACTTCTTAATATTGAAGGCAAGACGAAAGATACCTTAAAATCTAGGATTGATTTGACACACCTGGGTATCAGAAAGGATTTGCAGGTGCAAGATGAAGGTAAACCACGGGATATGGAACCAGCTGTGTATGTCTTGGACAAGGTAAAAAGAAAAGAATTATGCGAGGTCCTGTCACGTGTGAGATTCCCACATGGATTTGCTTCCAACCCTGAAAGGAGAGTCAGTGCAGATGGAAACAAGGTACAAGGGTTGAAAACTCATGACTGCCATGTCCTACTTCAAAGGGTTTTACCTGTTATCCTTAGAGGATTGGGCCGCCCTGACTTATACAGAGCAGTTGCAGAGTTGGGACAATTCTTCAGGGAACTCTGCAGTAGGAATATCAGGATAGATGCTTTGGAGCGTCTTAGAGACAAGATACCAACTATCCTATGCGACCTTGAGAAGATATATCCTCCAGCCTTCTTTGATGTGATGGTGCATTTGGCTGTTCATCTACCTGATGAGGCAATACTTAGAGGTCCAGTACAGTATGGCTGGATGTACCCTATTGAAAGGCGGCTAGGCACTTTCAAGGGCTATGTTAGGAACAGAGCTAGAGCCGAGGGTTCCATTGCAGAGGCCTACATTGCTACAAAAGTGTTGACATTCTGCTCAAAATACATTGAAACGGCTGATCAGCTTAGCAAAGAGGTGGGTGAAGACAATCCCGGGCTCAATGTTTTCAATTATTGTGTTCGAGTTACAGGGAAGAGTCGACAAGAGGAAAAACCTAAAGATTTGGACAAAATGGTTTGGTATGTGTTGAATAAATGTCCTGAGATACTACCTTATATCAAGTAAGTGCAGTATTGCAGCTTATACATCGTAATCTACTAAACTTGCAGCACATTCTTATATATTTAGATGTTTGACGCGATCACTATGTTGTGCAGCATCTACAAAGAGGAGTTACTGCTGCAAAATCCAAGAAACATTGACAAACTGGTTATGGCAGGGTTTGTGAAATGGTTCAAGAACCATGTAAGCTTTTGAAGTGCGCTGTCAGTTTTTTAATATATTGAGTACATAAGATGATTAGCTTGTCTATTTTCTAACCATAGGTTAAGAAGATGCAGGAGGATGGGCATGCAGTTGATGATGCCCTTTACTCACTAGCAATGGGTCCTGATACTCGGGTAAGACATTATGAATCTTGCGTTGTTGGATATGTGCGCTACAACACCCTTGCACGAGACGAAGGAAGACACAAAACAGTGCCATCATGAGCATGGATACGTATGACAAAGAGACAACTGTAATGTATGCTAACATGACAGACATTATTCAGTTGCAGTATATCTCCAGTTTCGAGGATCATCGATGTGTGGTTCTGTTGTGCTGTCGTTGGTATAACATATTTTCCAGGATCGCAAAACCCAGAGCTGATGATTATTTCAAATCCACCAATGTCAAGGTGGCGTACCAGACCAATGAGCCTTATATTTTGGCAAATCAAGCAACACAGATATTTTTCTTGGAAGACACATTTGCACGTAGTGATGACTGGAGAGTATTGCAAAGGTTTGAGCAGAGGAATTCGTTTAATGAAGTTGCACAACAAGATGATGCTTACACTGCTCCTGATGTACAAGATAACACAGATGTTCCTAATATCTTTGAGAACCATCACGTCAATGACGCCAGCGAAAAGATTGCCTGTCGTGCTGTGGACATACAAGAGTTGATTAAGAAGAAGCCAACGTTCGAGGACGTTGAGGACGAAGAAGAAGATGACACCGTGGGGAATTACGATTCAGACTAATACACATGGCGAAGATGTTGACGCTGCTGTTGCGGATGATGATTACATTGCTTTTGTCGTATTTTCCTATCAAAAGACGTTTTTTTATCTACTATGTGAAATTGTGTTTGCTATGACAACTAAAACCTGATGAACATGTTGTTTAATATTTTGCTGTGAGAACATCACTTGTTATGTATGCTGATTTGTGTTTGGTGATTGTATGAAAACTAAAACATGATGATATTGTTATTTAGTTGTACTCATATTTGGTTGTGAAACTTGAATTTGATGACATAGTTTGCTGTTGGACTGCAATTTGCTCGACGTCTTCGAATGAGAACAAAGCTGACCCGACAGGGCCTCTGCTATTTATTTATTTATATGAGTAAAAGGGGGTACCCCCTGATTTCCGTTAATAGAAATCATTAGATGTTCACAATACTACGCCCAGCCTGCTACACAGGTTTCATTCATTACTAGTTTCAGCAAAGTGCTCATGTCGTAGCCACTGAATACATCACGAGTCCTACATACACTGAAAATAAAGAGAAAATCATCCTACAGAGCACATCGATTTTTCCCATTATCTTCACAAGCTCTTTCATCTCCTCATTGCTGTCAAGGCTGTTCAGCAGCTGTTGCTTGGCCATGGTCAAAGGAACTACATCTTTAACCTTCTGCTCTGCATCTTGCTCTTCTGCCGTTCCTTCAGTTACTTGTCCAACACCCCAACCTGCTGGTATTGGGATTCCTCGGCTAACCAAATAATCAGCGTAGTTAAATTCCCCCACATCAGCAACTTCCCAGAAATACAAATCACATGAATCTTCCCTTTTCTGCACAAATCAAATTGGTAGATCATCAACCAAACTATTAAAAATCAGCAATTGAAAGCAGCAGAACAACACTTAAACATATTATTACCCCATGATTCGGGCATTTGTAGAAGACTCGGCCAGGTTTGAGGATTGTGGTTGAGATGCGACGGATGACTCTGCGTGATTTGCAGCAGTGGCACCACACCAACGACAACGGGTTGCGATTAGCAATCGGCTGCGGTGTGCATGCCGGCGAGGGTGTGATGAGACCCATAGGCGATGGTACGGGTTGCGACTTGGCGCATATCTGGTTGTTGCCTGCTGAAGAGCAGGTGGACGAGCAGCCAGCGGACATGGTTGCTGCGGCCAGAGCTTCTGATGCTAGACAGAGTAAGTAGAGAAGAGGAGAAGCGAACATTGGATATGTCAGTTTCATTACTTGCAGAGTAGCATAGCACCATATATAGTCATAGTCTAGGTTTGGATTCGAACCAGCTATAGGAGCACGTATTTCTTTTTTCTAAAACTCGGCAACGTCTCATTACTGGTACACTAGCTTGTTCTGTACGCCTTCCCAAGTCTTTGATTTTATTTCCCTTTTTGCGAGGAAGGAAGGAGGACAAAATTGAGAGTTCCTGGGACTCGAACCCAAGACCTCTTGGTTGAAAACCAAGGGTGCTAGTCACTTATGTGGCGAACGTTCCCTGTGAGGAGGACGGCAGACGAATGCATTTTCCTCACAGTTTTCTTCCTATATATAAAAAAGTATGCTACTTGATGTCCGCTTAGTCAACAAATGATTGTGCCAATCTTGACTGTTGGATTGACATTCAACGTCTGTCGCGTTTCTTCAGTCTCTTCTTCCTCGAGCCGCCAAAGCCAAACCAGCGCCGGCGGGACTGCCTGCTCCCGCCTCCCACGGCTGGCTGTGATCTGCCCCGGCTCCTGTTTGTTCCCGTCCGAGGTCTCACCATCGTCCTCCGCCTTGGTTAGCTGGCCGCGGCGCCGCCCTCCAGTGTTGTCAACATGGTCAGCAACCGAGAGGAATAAGGAGATGACTGTACATGGTGAGGATGACAGTAGGGACCGAGCAGCGCGCGCAGTAATTTTGTTTTTTCGGGACGGAGAAGGGTATCAACTGGGTTGTGCGGGACCCGTGGCCCGTCTAGCCCAGGCTTTTATTTCATATGTTTAGCACATGACCAGCCTAGTTTGTTTTTTTCCTTTTGAAAATTGCTAGCCAACTATTTTGTTTTTTTGCAGAATAACCAACGTAGGCCTACTTGCTTTTCTACGCCCTGCTGGGCCGGAAATCTTTCAAGACGAGGAGGGATGCATTTTGCCCACAAAATGGGCTATAAGTAATAAGAAATGGGCTATAAGTAATAATAAATGGACTGTGAAATGAAAAAATACAGCAAACAGACAATTGGTTCCAAAATACTGTTTTCTTTCGGATTTTGATATTTTAAATTTCATTGTTTTTGTGCGGGTAAAATTTCATTGAATTTAAATTAAGGTATATTTAGATTTAAAATTAATTTGAATCTGGCTAGAAATTTTGAGCTGTATGCTGTTTGGGATAGAATTGGAGGCTGACTTGTGGATCTACTAGGTTGACGTGTACTTTGGCTTTGTCAACTTAGTCCACAAACGATTCTAGCAGCAGTGACCGTTGGACGTTAATCCAACGGCCGTGTTGCTTCTTCAATATCTGATCTTCTTGCTCCAGCCGCCCAAGCCAGCTCCGGTGGGACTGCCTGCTCCCGCCTCCCGTGGTTGGCTGTGCTGCCGCACAGGCCGCACCGCCCCACCCTACTTCATTGCTGGCCAGGCCATTCCTCTACTCACCCACACCACCAGTTATTTTCCGGCGACGGCAGCCGGACCAGTAAACCCTCGTACTCCCCACTGCGTGGGCAACCATTGCCGAGTCTTCCCCGGCTCCGTGTCGTTCCCTTCCTAGGCCTCGCCGTCGTCCACCGCCATGGTGCCCTCGGCGCGGCCTGGTCAACTTGGTCAACGAACGACATCCATTGGCCGTGGACTTTACGTGCAAAATAATGATTCCTCCACCTGACAGCTGGGACCCACCGGAAGGGCCTCTGTATTTCGCGAAAAAAACGTTCCCCCCGTTGACATGTCGGACCCACCAGCTATATCTTCGCTCGCAAGGAAGTGCCTCCTTATTACACACAAAAAAATGAATACCCCCCTGCTAGTTGGGACCCACCATAGTGGGAGGATGACTTGTGGGCAAACAAAGTTGACGGGGACGGAGGGCTTTGTCAACTTAGTCAATATGAACGATTCTAGCTCCAGTGACCGTATGATGTCCATCCAACGGCCGTAGTGCTTCTTCAACCTCTGGTCTTCTTGCTCCAGCCGCCCAAAGCAGCGCCGGTCGTGCCGCAAGCTCCTGCCTCCCGTGGTCGGCTGTGCTGCCGTTGAGGCCTCACCGTCCCCTACTATTCCCACCGCTGGCCAGGCCCTGCGGCGACGGCAGCCTCACACCGCAGCCAAACCAGTGAACCCTCGTACTCCTCTCCGTGCGGGCTTCTACTGCCACGTCTTCCCCGGCTCCGCGTCGTCCCCTTCCTAGGCCTCGCCGTCGTCCACCGCCATGGTGCTCTCCGCGCGGCGTGGTCAACGTGGTCAAGCAACGACTTCCATCGGAAGAGTACTGTACGTGGAGAGGCTGACAGCTGGGTCCACAGCCACAGCCCAGTTTTTTTGTGATGTGCCAAGTAAGTCGCTTTGTCAGGCCTGTTGGGCTGCAAATCTTTCAAGACGAGGAGAGCTTTCATTCGGCTGGCCGAGAAAATGGCCCATCAGTAATGAGAAATGGGTTGTACATTTTTAAAACACATCAAACCGGCAATTAGTTTCAAATATTTTTTTTATTTCAAGATTTTAAATTACATTAATTTTTATGCGTGGAGAATTTGTTGGATTTTATATTGATATACATTTATTTTCAAAATCAGTTTGAATGTGAGTCGAAATTTGGGCATTAAAAACAGTTCGGACCGCACCGAAATATGCAAAATTTCGTATAATTTTTTAACCGTGGCCACAATTTGGGCTGTAATGCTAACAAAAAGAATATGGGCTCCAAAAAAACCTTAAGAATTAGCAAATGGGCTGAAAATTATTAGAAATAATGGCAGATGGGATGTATGCTGTTTTCCACAAATTTGAGGCTTTACTAAAAAAAGGTTGATGCACAAGCAGTGACTATTGGATGTCCATCCAACGGCCGTCGTGCTTCTTCAATCTCTGCTCTTCCTGCTCCAGCCACTCAAACAAGCGCCGATGGGACTGCCTGCTCCCTCCTCCCCGCGGTCGGTTGTGCTGCCGCGCAGGCCTCACCGCCCCACCATACTCCCATCGCTGGCCTAGCCATCCCTCTACTCACCCACACCTGCTGTTATTCTCTGGCGACGGCAGACGAACCAGTAAACCCTCGTACAGTCATACTCCCCTCCGCGTGGGAAACAACTGTCGAGTCTTCCCTGCCTCCGTGTCATTCCCTTCCTAGGCCTCGCCGTCGTCCACCGCCCTGCTGCTCTCGGCGCGGCCTGAGCAACGTGGTCAACGACCGACATGCATCTGAAGTGGACTGTACGTGGAGAGGCCGACAGCTCGGTCCACGGCCGCACGCAAGGAAATGCATCCTTACTACGCGCAAAATAATGATTCCTCCACCAGACATCAGGGACCCACCAAAAGGGCCTCTGTATCTCGCGAAAAAAACATTACCGCCGCTTACAGCTCGGACCCACCAGCTATATCTTCGCACGCAAGGTAGTGCCTCCTTATTACGCACAAAAAAAATGAATACTCCTCCTGTTAGCTGGGACCCAGTATAGTGGCAGGCTGACTTGTGGGCCTACTAAGTTGACGGGGATGGAGGGCTTTGTCAACTGAGTCAATATACACGATTCTAGCTCCAGTGACCGTACGATGTCCATCCAACGGCCGTAGTGCTTCTTCAACCTCTGGTCTTCTTGCTCCAGCCGCCCAAACCAGCGCCGGTCGTGCCTCGTGCTCCTGCCTCCCGTGGCCGGCTGCGATGCGGCGCAGGCCTCACCGCCTCCTACTACTCCCACCGCTAGCCAGGCCATCCCTCTACTCACCCCCACCCCCTGTTACTCTGCGGCGATGGTAGCCTCACACCGCAGCAAACCAGTGCCCTCGTATCCTCTACGCGTGGGCATCCACTACCGCGTCTTCCCCGGCTCTGCTTCGTCCCCTTCCTAGGCCTCGCCGTCGTCCACCGCCCTGGTGCTCTCGGCGCGGCATGGTCAACGTGGTCAAGGAACGGCTTCCATCGGACGTGGACTGTACATGGAGACGCTGACAGCTGGGTCCACGGCCGCAATAAGGAAGTGCCTCCTTATTACGTGCAAAATAATTATTCCTCCACCTGACAGCGGGGACCCACCGGATGGGCCACCGTATTTCGCCCCCCTGACTGCTGGGACCCACCAGCTACATCTTTGCACGCAAGGAAGTGCCTGACAGTCAGGACCCACCTGGTCGAAGCGTACGTAGCATTGTCATTCTGGTCGTGAACGTGTACGTACATATATACTGGTCGATGTAGAGGCGCGCACATGTCGTAGTAGAGGCGCGCACGTAGCATGTACACGTACGTATAGCGTCCAGGGTGCAAGAAAGAAAATATGGCCACGTATGTGTACATACGGGCGGGGTCTCGAACGCCTACTCGCGCATACGTACGGCCAGGGCTTGTGTACATGGCTGGGTCGGAACGGAGAAACAGCATCGTCGTCGTGTTCATGGGGAGGCAATGGAATGCGTCGTGTTCATGGGGAGGCAACGGAATGCTTCGTGTTCATGGGGAGGCAACGGAATGCGTCGTGTTCATCGGGAGGGCTTGGACGGAACAGGCGATGGAAATGAGGCCTGGTGTACCGCACAATGGAGGAAACGGCCTTGTGTTCGACCGGCCACATTCGAAACGGGATCCTGTTCATCGGGAGGGGTCTGGCGTACTGCAAAACGGAGGAAACAGACCTCCTACGGTTGAAACGGGGGTCCTGTTGATTGGGAGGGGTGTGGCGTACCGCAAAACGGACGAAACGAACTTGTGTTGGAGCGCTACGGTCGAAACGGGGGTCCTGTTCATCGGGAGGGGTGTGGCGTACCGCAAAACGGGACTCCATGGGATACTGTTCATCTCCACCGTCGACCCCCTCCAGCCTCCACGAGCTACTGTTCATCCACCGTCGACCTCCTCCAGCCTCCAACTACGAATGTTCATCCACGGGCTCCTGTTCATCCAGCCTCCATCGCGCGCTACTCCACCGGCTACTGTTCAACCAGCCCTCTCCACGGGCTCCTGTTCAACCACCCCTCCACGGGCTACTGTTCATCCTGCCCTCCACCGTCTACTGTTCATCCTGCCCTCCACGTGGTGCTCCTGTTCATCTAGCCCTCCACGGGGCCCTGTTCATCCAGCCCCAACCGGCTCGATCGATCGGGGTCCTATTCATCCAGAGGCAACACCACGGGGTCCTGCTCATCCACCCCCGCCGGGAACTGTTCATCCCCCCCCCCCCCCCCGCAACACTCACTGTTCATCCAGAGGCAGCATCGATCGGCTTCAGTTAGCAGCAGTAGCGAAGGAATCGCTCGATCGGGTTCAGTTAGCAGCCATCGATCGATCACTCGGGTTCAGTAACGCGTAGCCTACAGTGCAATCGCTCGGGTTGAGTTAGAGCCCAACGCCTTGCTCGGGTTCAGTTAGAGCCAACGCCTCGCACACACGCGCATACGTGTACGAGAGAAACGCGCATCGCTCGGCCCCCGATCTCCCACCGTAACAGGGAACTCCCCGAAATTTTCCTCGCCCTTGCTTCTACCACGGTTTTTTCCGTCATGGACGGCCCAAAGAATGTTATGCAGCTGCGTCTCCGGCCCGCCCAGGATGAAAAGCCCATTTTCTGTCATGATTTTTTGTCATAGAAGTAGGAGCCCACCACATCTATGATGATACTGGGTTTTGTCACAATTATCGTCATAGAAGTGTCATATGTATGACAGAAAAAAAATTGTTTGGCCCAAAATGTCACGGATGTGTCTTTTTTTTATAGTGGTGTCAAGTAGACCGAAAATATTCTGCATCTACTACTATTACTCCACACATCGACCGCTATCCAGCATGCATCTAGAGCATTAAGTTCATAAGAACGGAGTAACGCATTAGGCAAGATGACATGATGTAGAGGGATAAACTCAAGCAATATGATATAAACCCCATCTTTTTATCCTCGATGTTAACAATACAATATGTGTCATTTCCCTTTCTGTCACTGGGATCGAGCAACGTAAGATTGAACCCAAAGCTAAGCACTTCTCCCATTGCAAGAAAGATCAATCTAGTAGGCCAAACTAAACCGATAATTCGAAGAGACTTGCAAAGATATCAAATCATGCATATAAGAATTCAGAGAAGAATCAAATAATATTCATAGATAATCAAGTTCATAAACCCACAATTCATCGGATCTCGGCAAACACACCGAAAAAAGAGTTACATCGAATAGATCTCCAAGAAGATCGAGAAGAACTTTGTATTGAGAGCCAAACAGAGAGAAGAAGCCATCTAGCTAATAATTATGGACCCGAAGGTCTATGGTGAACTACTCACACATCATCGGAGAGGCTATGGTGTTGATGTAGAAGCCCTTCTTGATCGAATCCCCCTCTGTAAGATCGCCGAAAATGGCCCCAAGATGGGATCTCACAGGTACAGAAGGTTGCGGCGGTGGAAAAGGTGTTTTGTGGCTCTCCCCGAAGGTTTCAGGGTATAAGAGTATATATATAGGCGAAAGAAGTAGGTTGGTGGAGCTGTGAGGGGCCCACGAGGGTGGGAAGCATGCCCTCCTGCCTTGTGGCTTCCTCGCTGCTTTCTTGACGTCCACTCCAAGTCTCCTGGATTGTGTTTGTTCCAAAAACGATCCTCACGAAGGTTTTATTCCGTTTGGATTCCGTTTGATATTCCTTTTCTGTGAAACACTGAAATAGGCAAAAAAACAGCAATTTGCACTGGGCTTTCGGTTAATAGGTTAGTCCCAAAAATAATATTAAAAGGTATAATAAAGCCCATTAAACATCCAAAACAGATAATATAATAGCATGGAACAATCAAAAATTATAGATACGTTGGAGACGTATCAAGCATCCCTAAGCTTAATTCCTGCTCGTCCTCGGGTAGGTAAATAATAAAAATGGAATTTTTGATGTGGAATGCTCCCTAACATAATTTTCAATGTAATTCTCTTTATTGTGGCATGAATGTTAAGATCCAAAATATTCAAGATAAAAGTTTAATATTGACATAAAAATAGTAATACTTCAAGCATGTTAACCAAGCAATTATGTCTTATCAAAATAACATAGCCAGAGAAAGCTTATCCCTACAAAATCATATAGTTTGGCCATTCTTCATTTTCGTCACACAAAATGCTCCCATCATGCATAACCATGATGACAAGTCGAGCAATTGGTTCATACTTTTTAACGCGCTTCAGCCTTTTCAACCCTTACGCAATACATGAGAGCAAGCCATGGATATAGCACTATAGGTGGAATAGCATATGATGATGGGGTTTATGTGAGAAGACAAAAAATGAGAAAGTCTGACATTGATGCGGCTAATTAACGGGCTATGGAGATGCCCATCAATTGATGTCAATGTGAGGAGTAGGGATTGCCATGCAATGGATGCACTAGAGCTATAAGTGTATGAAAGCTCATCAAAATAAACTAAGTGGGTGTGCATCCAACTTGCGTGCTCACGAAGACCTAGGGCATTTTGAGGAATCCCATTATTGGAATATACAAGCCAAGTTCTATAATGAAAAATTCCCACTAGTATATGCAAGTGAAAAAATAAGAAACTCTCTATCATGGAGACCATGGTGCTATTTTGAAGCACAAGTGTGGAAAAGGATAGTAACATTGTCCCTTCTCTCTTTTTCTCTCATTTTTTTGTTTGGGCTTGTTTGGCCTCTCTTTTTTCACTTTCCTCACGTGGAACAATACTCTAGTAATGATGATCATCACACTTTTATTTACTCATAACTCAATGTTACAACTCGCGATACTAGAACAAAAATATGACTCTATGTGAATGCCTCCGGCGGTGTACCGGTATATGCGATGAATCAAGAGCGACATGTATGAAAGAATTATCAAAGCGGCTTTGCCACAAATACGATGTCAACTACACGATCATGCAAAGCAATATGACAATGATGGAGCATGTCATAATAAACGGAATGGTGGAAAGTTGCATGGCAATATATCTCGGAATGGCTATGGAAATTCCATAATAGGTAGGTATGGTGGCTGTTTTGAGGAATATATAAGGAGGCTTATGTGTGATAGAGTGTATCGTAACATGGGTTTGGATGCACCGACGAAGTTTGTACCAACTCTCGAGGTGAGAAAGGGCAATGCACGGTACCGTAGAGGCTAGCAAATTGCGGAAAGGTAAGAGTGCGTATGATCCATGGACTCACATTAGTCATAAAGAACTCATATACTTATTGCAAAAGTTTATTAGCCCTCAAAGAAAATTACTACTACGCATGCCCCTAGAGGGATAGATTGGTAGGAAAAGAACATCGCTCGTCCCCGACCGCCACTCATAAGGAAAGCACTCAAAGAACACCCCATGCTTCAAATTTGTCACACAACGTTTACCATACGTGCATGCTACGGGACTTGCCAACTTTAACACAAGTATTTCTCAATTTCACAATTGCCCAACTAGCATGATTATAACATTACCAGCTTTATATCTCAAAACATCTATCAAGAATCATAGTATTCAATGCACTCTATATGAAAGTTTTTATCATACCCATCTTGAATGCCTATCATATTAGGACTAGTTTTATAGCCAAATCAAATTACCATGATGTTCTAAAAGACTCTCAAAATAATATAAGTGAAGCATGAGAGATCAATAATTTCTACAAAATAAAACCACCACCGTGCTCTAAAAAATATAAGTGATGCACTAGAGCAAAATTATCTTGCTCAAAAGATATAAGTGAAGCACATAGAGTATTCTAATAAATTCCAACTCATGTGTGTCTCTCCCAAAAGGTGTGTACAGCAAGGATGATTGTGGTAAACTAAAAAGCAAAGACTTAAATCATACAAAACGCTCCAAGCAAAACACATATCATGTGGTGAATAAAAATATAGCCTTAAGTAAAGTTACCGATAGACTAAGAAGAAAGAGGGGATGCCTTTCGGGGCATCCCCAAGCTTAGCCTTTTGGTTGTCCTTGAATTTTACCTCGGGGTGCCTTGGGCATCCCCAAGCTTAGGCTCTTGCCACTCCTTGTTCCAAAATCCATCAAATCTTTACCCCAAAACTTGAAAACTTCACAACACAAAACTCAACAGAAAATCTTATGAGCTCCATTAGTATAAGAAAACAAATCACCACCTTAAGGTACTGTAATGAACTCATTCTGTATTTATATTGGTGTTATGACCGGCATAGGGGCTTAGCCCAGTGGGTTATGGCCCAAGTATCTTAATTAGGGGCTTAGCCCAATTATCTTATCGTATTAGGATCGTTTGCTTAGGAGTCAAGTAAACCTCTCTATATATGGAGAGGGAATGTATCAATCTAATCAAGTAAGAAGGAATCAATATTTGCTCGGCTTCCCTTAGGGAGCCGGGAGACCTAAAGCCTAGCCGACTCTTGCGTCCGCCGCCGTCGCACCAGCCGCAAGGACGGCACCCAACCGCCGGCCGCCGCGCAATCTCGTCCTACCTCCTCCCTCCTTCCCTTACAGGCTACGCCCTAGACCAGGTAGAACCCTAGTTTCTACCAATTTGGTATCCAGAGACTTGGGTCCGATCATGTCTTTGTGAACACCATCACCGCCGCTGCCTGTCTCCACCTCCTCGCTGATGACCACCGCACTGATGACGTCTGCCCCAATGACCACCGCCGGGGCCTCCATGTTGTCGGGCCTGGTCACCACCGCGGGCTCTTCACCGCCCCTGGCCCCCATCACTTCCGCACTGCCAACGACCATCGTATTCATGCCAGAACAGGTCAACAATACTTTGCGGGATCTCGTGATGGCCGTCCAGGGACTCCTTCTGAACCAGTACCAACCGTACCTGGCCGGGCCGAACGCACCTCCACCGGCTGTGCCGATCGCCGCCTGCGGCCACCCCACGCTGTCATGGCCGTCCCAGGGCGCGCCTGCCTATAGCGGGCAGCCGTTGCTGACATTCCAGGTGGGCTCCCCCGCGCTGACGTGGTCGTCCCAGGGCGCGCCTGCCTACAGCGGGCAGCCACTGCTGCCGTTCCAGCCCCCCCCCCCCGCGCTGCCGTGGCCGGCCCAGGGCGCGCCGGCCTGCACCGGGTTGCCACTGCTGCCGTTCCAGGCGGGGCACCCGGGCGAGACCACTCCGACCGCGGCTCCTTTGTGGCATCTGCCGCCGCCTTCCCCCGCGGCAACCGACACACCCGCCCACCCTCCACAGCCGACGCTGCAACCACCGACGCCACCTTTGCCCAGCTCAGGGGCGTCTGAGGGAGTCCTGGACTAAGGGGTCCTCGGGCGTCCGGACTGTTATCCATGGGCCAGACTGATGGGCTATGAAGACATGAAGGCCGAAGACTATACCTGAGTCCGGATTGGACTCTCCTTGGCGTGGAAGGCAAGCTTGGCGACCGACTATGAAGATTCCTTCTTATGTAACCGACTCTATGTAAACCCTAGATCCCCTCGGTGTCTATATAAACCGGAGGGGATAGTCCGGCAAGGACACATTCATTACCATAGTCATACATGCTAGGCTTCTAGGGTTTAACCATCATGATCTCGTGGTAGATCAACTCTTGTAACACCCATATTCATCAATATCAATCAAGCAGGACGTAGGGTATTACCTCCATAGAGAGGGCCCGAACCTGGGTAAACATTGTGTCCCGTGTCTCCTGTTACCATCGATCCTAGACGCACAGTTCGGGACCCCCTACCCGAGATCCGCCGGTTTTGACACCGACATTGGTGCTTTCATTGAGAGTTCCACTGTGCCGTCCACGAAAGGTTCGATGGCTCCTTCAATCATCTACAACGACGCTGCCCAAGGAGAAACCTTCCTCCCCAGACAGATTTTCGTGTTCGGCGGCTTCGTACTGCGGGCCAACTCGCTTGGCCATCTGGAGCAGATCGATAGCTACGCCCCTGGCCACCGGGTCAGGTTTGGAAGCTTGAACTACATCGCGAATATTCGTGGAGACTTGATCTTCAATGGATTTGAGACTGCAGCGATCGCTCCCCCTCGCTCCGATGAACATGACCTAAATCTGTCACCGGATCACATCCAGCTGATGGTCCCTGCTGCTGCAACGGCCTTAGAACCGGAGCAAATCGTGCCATCTGAAGCCACAGAGTCCCCGGCGTTGGAGCCGGACACAAACTCGGCACCCCGCGATATCTGCGTCAATGGAACTCCGGACTCGTCTCCGGCTATGAGTTCCAAATCAGGCACGCCTGCGGACACCGAGCAGGATCGATTATCGATTTTCGAATTTAGCGCCGCAGACATCTTGCAGCACCCGCCCTTGGATGATGTGCTGAACTCTTTAAAGAATTTGTCCTTGGAGAAGGACTCACAGCCGAACTATGTTCGGTTCCAACCAGAGGCTGATGATGGGAAATTTTGTTTCCCACCTGCCACCCACTCACAGCCACTGTCGATGATTTAACCGACATGCTTGATTATGGCTCCGAAGACATCGACAGTATGGACGACGATGCCGACCAGGAGCAAGGCCAAAACCCGCCATTTACTGGACATTGGACGGCCACCTCTTCGTACGATGTGTACATGGTCGACACAAATAAAAAAGCTAGCGATGATGACAAAGGAGATCCAGTTGCGAATAAACCTCCTGAGACACAGTCCAAGCGCCGGCACCCTAAACGCCGCTCTAAACCTCGTCGCTCAAACGACGGGAATACTGGCACCGGAGAGAATAGCACTCCGGGCGACGCCAAAAATAATGAAGACCCTGTCGGGGCTGCATCCAAACAGGAGGAACAAGACAACGGGCAAGATAACCCTGATAATCAGACCATGCCCAATGACCCAGACGATGACAGTTATCATCCAGTCTCCGAGGATGATGAGAGCCTCGGCAATGAGGACTTCATCATACCTGAGGCACCCCTCGAGCAGGAGCGCTTCAAGCATCAGCTAATAGCCACCACGAGAAGCCTGAAGAAGAAGCAGTAGCTTCAGGCCGATCAAGACCTGCTCATTGACAGGTGGACTGATGTCCTGGCAGCCGAAGAATACGGCCTCAAGCGCCCAGCCAAGAGTTACCCAAAGCGTAGACTGCTACCTCAATTCGATGAGGAGGCACTAAATCCCATAACTCCCTCACGCAATGTGGACCGACCACCCCGTGGTCAGGATAAAGCGGTAACTCAGGCCGAACAACAGCCCGCCCCACTACCTCGCAAAAACAGGGACAGAACAGCTCGGGACCTTACATATGACCTTCGGCAGGAGCTGGACAGCAGAGCAGAACACACCAGATCAATCTATGGATTACGAGGACGCTTCCCAACTCAGGATGATGGCTACCTATTCAGGCGTGACAAACCTAGTCACACCCAGGCCGATAACCGCATACGCACTCCCTCAGAGGTGCGCCGTGATGCGGCCCGG
Organism: Triticum urartu; assembly: GCF_003073215.2. NCBI lineage: Eukaryota > Viridiplantae > Streptophyta > Magnoliopsida > Poales > Poaceae > Triticum > Triticum urartu. The sequence continues at coordinate 575,782,750 of NC_053023.1, read as the reverse complement.
TATAGAGGCGCCGCACACCCTCTCTGCTTCATAGATGAGGTGCTGATCACGAATTCCCCGAGGGATTGAAGCCCATCAATATTGAATCATACGACGAAACAACCGACCCCGCAATATGGATTGAGGACTTTATTCTTCAGATCCACATGACCCGGGGAGACGACCTCCATGCCATCAAATACCTCCCACTGAAACTCAAAGGGCCAGCTAGACACTGGCTGAATAGCCTGCCCGAGAATTCCATCTGCAACTGGGAGGATCTGGAAGGGGCCTTTCTTGACAACTTCCAAGGTACATATGTCCGGCCACCCGATGCCGATGATTTAAGCCACATAGTTCAACTACCTGGAGAATCAGCCAGAAAATTCTGGACTAGGTTCCTAACCAAAAAGAACCAGATCGTTGACTGTCCGGATGCCGAAGCCCTAGCAGCCTTCAAACACGGCATCCGTGACGAATGGCTAGCACGCCACCTCAGCCAAGAGAAACCGAAGTCCATGGCATCCCTTACGGCACTCATGACCCGCTTTTGTGCGGGAGAGGACAGACGGCTGGCTCGTAGCAAAAACACAGCCAGTGAAACATGCCCCTCTGAGGCCAAGAACAACGCCGGAAAGATCCGGTGCAATAGACACAAACGCCGAAGCAATGGCGACAACACCGATGACACCACAGTTAATGCCGGATTCAGCGGCTCCAAGTCCGGACAGCGAAAGAAGCCCTACAAAAGGAACAGCGAGGGTCCATCCAGCCTAGATCGCATACTCGATCATCCGTGCCAAATACATGGTACCCCAGACAAACAAGCCAATCACACCAACATAGACTGTTGGGTTTTCAAACAGGCTGGCAAGTTAAATGCCGAAAACAAAGAAAAGGGATCACAAAGTGAGGACGAGGACGAAGAGCCCCGGTAGCCGAACACCGGAGGGCAGAAGAAATTCCCCCCTCAAGTCAAAACGGTGAACATGATATACGCTACACACATCCCCAAAAGGGAGCGCAAGCGAGCACTTAGAGACGTCTACGCGGTAGAGCCAGTCGCCCCAAAATTCAATTGGTGGTCGTCATTCCTGATCACCTTCGATCGTCAAGATCATCCAACTAGTATCCAGCATGGCGGCTCAGCCGCTCTGGTCCTCGACCCAATCATCGACGGAATTCACCTAACACGAGTCCTAATGGACGGCGATAGCAGCCTCAACCTGCTCTATCAGGATACAGTGCGGAAGATGGGCATTAATCCCTCACGAATCAAACCCACAAAGACTACCTTTAAAGGAGTCATACCAGGCGTTGAGGCCCGCTGCACGGGCTCAATCACGCTGGAGGTTTCGGTTCCCCAGACAACTTCCGAAGCGAGGAGTTAATCTTCGATATCTCCCCTTCCGCAGTGGCTACCACGCATTACTCGGACGAACCGCGTTTGCTAGATTCAACGCGGTACCACACTATACTTATCTCAAGTTGAAGATGCCCGGTCCGCGCGGCGTCATAACAGTCAACGGAAACACAAAACGCTCCCTCCGGACAGAGGAGCACACCGCCGCCCTAGCAGCAGAGGTACAAAGCGGCCTTCTCAAGCAGCAGCATAATCTGGCTGCTGAGCCCCTGGACATCATTAAGAGGGTCCGGACCACACTGCAACAGGACAGCGCGGTGCGTCAAGAGCTCGATTAGCAATTCGGCCTCCGTCCCAATCCCGATGAGGTGGTGGCATTCATACCACGCGTCCATAACTACGCACTCAAAAATCCATGGGCATCGACGGAGGCACAAGCTATCCCGGATCCACGGTTCGGCTAGACCGATCCCGGACACACATATAACTTTACTATCTCTTTTTCCTTGTTTCAGGTTTCTCCTATGGGGGCCTCCTTCGACGGCCTGATTAACGACCCCATCAAAGGATAAACACACCGGACTGACACGGAGCACAGGCGTGCATGGGAAGCCCTAGAGCCTAACCGTTTTCAGGACCCACGCGCAATCCGCCTTCGAGTATGGCATGTCAAATAGCCGGTTGCTTTTTGCATTATCTTGTACCAATGTGCTTGGACGCATAAACCCAACTATAATGGAAACATTTCATGAGCCAAGTTCAAGGGCTCCGGACCCGATCTCTGTTCTCCCTCTGTTTTCCTTTATTTTTCTTATTTCGTAGCAGTCGTACACTCTGGTACGTGTCATATTTGCCAGCGGCTCCCCATCGCCCCATGATACGGCAACAAAGCCTGAACAATCCCTAAAGATAAGTTCGGCACCCCAAATTTAGCATTATATGAATTGGCTCCGAATCATGTCTTTGGTCAATAGTTGGGTTGCCCGGCTCCTGTGCTTGCTACCCTACATTCCTCTAAATCGGCTAGGGTAGTAAAGGGAGAACTATTGCGATTGTGCCCTGGCCTTGACCAGATGAGGACCTCAGTAGACAAAGCCGAAAACTGACTGTCATGATACGGCGAGAGCAGGTCAGCTGTTCGAGGGTCACAAATTGTTGGAGATTTTTTCCGCATTATGCGAAAGATCAGCACTTTCCGATCAGATGCTGACAGCCCCCTGGTTCGAACTAGGGGCTGCACCTATGATTTATTATAAAACTCCTATGGCTAAGTGAGGGCGTTTAAGCGGTAGAGTCCGATTGCCTTGTTAGTTGCGCGAAACAACTCCTTCAAGGACCATACAATTGGATCAAGATTGTTTAGATTCCATCCCGAACACCTCCGTACTACTTACATGAGGGCAGAAGCCGACGACTGGCCAACCCTCAGATTACATACAAAATGGCCGCACATGAGGAAAAAATTCAAAGGATAACAATATTACATTACAAAACAGGCTTTGTTCCAGTAATACAAGGCAAAGGTAACAGACATACATTTACTAAAATACAATATCCTACGAACATTGTGCTGCCGCAAGACGAGAACCCTCCAAGACATCCACAAAATACCGTTCGGGTGTGCGGTGTTCCTTGCCCTCCGGTGGCCCTCTGGTCACCTCGACGGCGTCCATCTTCGCCCACCACATCTTGCAACGGGCGAAGGCCATGCACGCACCTTCAATGCAGGCCGAGCACTTGGAGACGTCCAGCCGAGGACAAGCTTTCACCATTCGCCTCACGAGTCCGAAGTAGCTGCTTGGCATCGCTTCGGCTGGCCATAGCCGGATTATGAAATCCTTCATGGCTAGTTTGGCCACCCTATGCAACTCCACCAGCTATTTCAGCTGATCAGTGAAGGACACGGGATGCTCTGGTGCCGATTACTGCGACCAGAATAGCTTCTCCGTAGAACCCCCTCCTTCGGCTCGGTAGAACCCCGCGGCGTCTGATACACTATGTGGCGAATCCGCAAATGCTCCTGGGGAACTCCGAACCCGGGTTAGTAAAAGGTAATGCTTCTCCGCATACTTGCTTTGCATCTTAAATGCCTTACCCGTCGTGATCTTCCTGGCCTCCTGGATCTCCTGGAGGGCAGCCTGGGCCTCATTCCGTGCGGTCTCCGCGCTCTGACGAGCCTTGGCGAGTTCAGTCCCTTGAACCGACGCATCATGCTCCAAGGCTTCGCATTTCTTGACCGCATCCTGGAGCTCCTGCTGGATTTCTTTGACCCGGGCCATGGACTTCTTATGAGCGGCCTGCTGATGGACAGCCTTCTCCTTGGCCTCGCCAGGGCCTTCTTCAGGGCCTCGACCTCGGTCGCGGCTCCTACACATATTACAACACAGCGGTCAATATACAACGCCTGTCCTTTCTAAACAAACAGCAAGTAGTCCTCACCTTGCTTCTCCTGGAGCCGAACCTTGACCTCGCCGAGCTCGTTCTCGGTCCGCTCCAGCCTCTGCCTCAGCTCAGAGGCATCGGCAGCATGGGAGGTGGCGGCCAACAGCGATGCCTGCTCATTTCATACATACAGTGTCTCAGGAGCTACTGGCTAAGCAGGGTTTTTCTCTTTCTTACCTTGAAACATGTCAACAGGCTGCTCCAGGCTTCGTTCAGTCCACCCTTGGGGGACTGAATCTTCTCTATCACCGCACCCACAAGGACACGGTGCTCGTCCACGACAGAGGGGCTTCGAAGCGCCTCCATCAGGTTATCCGGCGCCCCTGGATGGACAAGGGCCACCGGTGGGAGTGGTGCATCCCCCTCCTTTAAAGGGGGCCACTCGCCCAACACCGGAGCCATATGGGCCTCCAGAATCGTATTCGGCTGAGGGCCGAACTGGATACGTTCCTCTACGCCAATCTCCATGGGGATCGGCTCCCCCATGTGTCCGGCAGTGAGAGAGCCGTGTCACTTACGATGCGGCCGGGGGCTTAGCGCGAGGGTGTCTCTCCGGACTGTTGTCAACGTCCCACGAGGTGTTGACCGTTGGTATGCTTTTCCCCTTCTTGGGCATGTCCGCCTCCGGATGCGCTGAAGCCGCCCTCTTCTTATTCCTCTCCTCAGGGGGAGGGTTGTTTTCCTCCTCCTCCTCCCCCTCTTCCTCGTCGTTGTCCTCAGGGACAGAGGAATGGGCTTCGTCGTCTTCGGACGTCACGTCCGAAGTGCCCTTGCAACAGGGGCCACCCTTGGCCCCCTTGGGCTTCTTCTCCGGCGCCTTATTAGGCGCCGGCACCAGCATCTTCGCTAGACGCGGGATGACTGGTTCTTCAAGTAGCAGAGCCGGACACTGGATCCGCTTCGCCCTCTCCATCCAGTCCTGGAAATGTCACAATAAACTCAGACATCATCGTTGAAATGATTAAATTGGGGATGCATCAAAAAATTGCATACCTCACTAGCGAGGTGTCTACAATCGTGACCACGGTCTGAATCCGTGGCCAGTGGCTTCTCGTTGCCCTTAAAGAGCAACTTCCATGCGCCTTCGTGAGTAGTCTCGAAGAGCCTCACCAGAGTCTGATCCTTCTTCGGGTTGAACTCCCATAGAGGACGGCTTCGGCGCTGGCACGGAAAGATCTGGCGAACCAGCATCACCTGGATCACGTCAATGAGCTTGACTTTCTTGGTGGACATGCTCTGGACGCGCGTCTGCAGCGCTATCACCTCGTCAGGGGAACCCCGGTCCGGACTCTTCTCGACCCAAGAGGTGAGTCACATGGGGGCGTCGGAGCGGAATTTGGCAGCTGCGACCCAGGTGGTGCCGCGAGGCTCTGTGATGTAGAACCACTGCTTCTGCCACTCCTTCACTGTGTCCACAAAAGTGCCTTTGGGCTAGGATACGTTGGACAGCTTGCTCACCATGGCTCCTCCGCACTCTGTGTGCTGGCCATCCACCACCTTCGGCTTCACGTTGAAGACTTTGAGCCACAGCCCGAAGTGGGGATGGATGCTGAGGAAAGCCTCACACACGATGATGAACGCTGATATGTTGAGAAAGGAATTCGGGGACAAATAATGGAAATCTATCCCGTAATAATACATCAGCCCGCGGACGAAAGGGTGGAGTGGAAACCCTAGCCCGCGGAAGAAATGGGGGAGGAACACCACCCTCTCGGTGGGCTCCGGCGTGGGGACGACTTGTCCCTCGGCCGGCAGGCGGTGAGCGATCTCCGTCGCCAAGTATCCGGCCGCCCGAAGCTCCACAATGTTCTCCTCCTTGACGGAGGAAACCATCCACTTGACCCGACCTCCGGATCCGGACATGGTTGCTTGTGCACTGAAATAGGCAAAAACAGCAATTTGCACTGGGCTTTCGGTTAATAGGTTAGTCCCAAAAATAATATAAAAAGGTATAATAAAGTCCATCAAACATCCTAAACAGATAATATAATAGCATGGAACAATCAAAAATTATAGATATGTTGGAGATGTATCAGTGATTTATCAAGTTTGTTGTTTTAACCTTCAACAAGGACCGTCCGTAGTCAAATTTGATTCAACTAAAGTTGGAGAAACAGGCAGCCGCCAGCCACCTTTATGCAAAACTAGTTGCATGTCTGTCGGTGGAACCGGTCTCATGAATGTGGCCATGTAAGGTTGGTCTGGGCCGCTTCATCCAACAATACTGCCGACTCAAAATAAGACATTGGTGGTAAGCAGTACGATCACCGCCCACAACTCTTTGTGTTCTACTCGTGCATATCATCTACGCATAGACCTTGCTCGGATGCCACTGTTGGGGAACGTAGCATACAATTTCAATAATTTCCTATGCTCACGCAAGATCTATCTAGGAGATGCATAGCAACGAGAGGGGGAGAGTGTGTCCACGTACCCTCATAGACCGAAAGCGGAAGCGTTTGAGAACGCGGTTGATGTAGTCGAACTTCTTCTTGTTCCAACCGATCAAGCACCGAATGTACGGCACCTCCGAGTTCTGCACACGTTCAGCTTGATGACGTCCCTTGAACTCTTGATCCAGCGAAGTGTCAAGGGAGAGTTCCGTCAGCACGAGGGCGTGGTGATGGTGATGGTGAAGTAATCCACGCAGGGCTTCGCCTAAGACAACGTGAATATGACCGGAGGTGTAAACTGTGGAGGGGGGCGCCGCACATGGCTAACAACTGTTGATCTGTGTTCTAGCGGTACCCCCCTCATATATATATATATATATATAGGTTGGAGGGGAGGGGAGGCAGGCAAGGGGGCGCCCCAAGTAGGAGGAATCCTAGTTGGGCGCCTCCCAATTCGGCCTCCCCTGAGGGAGTCCTAGATAAGGGGGTCCTTGGACGTCCGACCTGCTCGATATAGGCCGGGTTGATGGGCCGTGAAGATAGAGCCGAAGATTATCCCCTGTGTCTGGGTAGGACTCCTGTATGCATGAACGACAGGTTTTGGTGTCCGAGTGTATGATTCCTTTCCTCTGCAAACCGACTTTGTACGACCCTGGGCTCCTCCGATGTGTATATAAACCGGAGAGTTTAGTCCGTAGAGGCCATCAAAATTCTCATAGGCTAGACAGCTAGGGTTTAGCCATTACGATCTCGAGGTAGATCAACTCTTGTAACCCCTAGACTCATCGAATATAATCAAGCAGGATGTAGGGTTTTACCTCCATTAAGAGGGCCCGAACCTGGGTAAACATTGTGTCCCTATTGTCCCTTGTTACCATCGATCCTCAGATGCACAATCCAGGATCCCCTACCCGAGATCTGCCGGTTTTGACACCGACATTGGTGCTTTCATTGAGAGTTCCATTGTGTTTTCAATAAAAGGATCAATGGCTCGCCTTGTCATCAACAACGATATCACTTCTAGAAGGAGCCTAACTTTGGGATAGGTCCTCTAGCTTAGTGGTTTCATCGTGGGCACCGCACGGCCGTCAAGCTGACGGCGCCCCCCGCGATCGCCAAACATCACCTTCTCATCGGTCTCGAACACTCCGATAAGATGGATCCGGTGGACGTCTCGTCCTTAAACGAGCTGCTAGATCGCATCTCTGCCATGGGCTTGCAATGGATTATGATCGGATCGGGCTCAAACCCGATCAGAGGGAAATCAATTCCCCGCCGATCACCCATCTGGCAGCGGTCGTCGAGGAACGAGCCGAAAACACTTCTTCCCCTAAGTTAAAGACCAGCTATGTTCGGATCTCCGGGCCCCTTGAGCCGGACACCCTCCCTCAGGATGAGATTTAACGTCCTCCGAACTCAGGGTTAGACATAGGGCCCGGAAAGGACTTGGATCTTCTTGGACCCAAACTGGTGACCTCGGAGATTTTTCAAGCTCCAGATTCAATCATTGGTCAGGATTCGGGTTTTAGCCCACCCACCCACCACAATCAATACTCTCCATATAATTCAGGCCCTCCAGACATATGTGACCTAATGTATGTCTAGCAGCAACCCCAGGAAACAGTCCATCAATTCTGAGCCAGATTCCTCCTTGTTAAAAACAAGATTAAAGATTGTTGCGATGACGATGCAGTTTTGGTTTTTCATCATAGTTGTACGGATGAGGGAATTCTGAACGCCCTCAACCGCCATCGCATATAGAATTTTACGGAATTATCACACTTAGTACGGAAGTACTACGTGATGGAAAGCACATGGAAGGCCTAGAAAGCTCGGTTGGAACCCACTGCCTTTAAGCGGTCCACTAATGCGGCTTGAAGCTACGTCAGTATTTCCCCAGAGATGAAGGGATGATGTAGCACATCGACGGTAGGTATTTCCCCTAGTGATGAGACCAAGGTTATCGAACCAGTAGGAGAACCAAGCAACAACACGTAAGCGGTGCCTACACCCAAATAGCAACTACTCGCAACCCGCCGTGTGAAAGGGGTTGTCAATCCCTTTCGGGTAACGGTGCCAGAAATTGGCAAAACGGACGTGAATAAATTGTAGTAGATTGATAGATCGAACACCAAATAAAATAAATAAGAATAAATTGCAGCAAGGTATTTTTGTATTTTTGGTTTAATAGATCTGAAAATAAAAGGCAAAGGAAAATAGATCGCAAAGGCAAATATATTAAAGAAGAGACCTGAGGGCGTAGGTTTCACTAGTGGCTTCTCTCGAGAAAAATAGCAAAATGTGGGTAACAAATTACTGTTAGGAAATTGATAGAACTTCAAATAAGCATGACGATATCCAGGCAATGATCATTATATAGGCATCACGTCCAACATTAGTAGACTGACTCCTGCCTGCATCTACTACTATTACTCCACACATCGACCGCTATCCAGCATGCATCTAGTGTATTAAATTCATGGGGAAACGGAGTAATGCAATAAGAATGATGACATGATGTAGACAAGATCTATCTATGTAGAGAGAGACCCCATCGTTTTATCCTTAGTAGCAATGATACATACGTGTTGGTTCCCGTTCTGTCACGGGATCAAGCACCGTAAGATCGAACCCACTACAAAGCACCTCTTCCCATTACAAGATAAATATATCAAGTTGGCCAAAGAAAACCCAAATATCGGAGAACAAATACGAGGCTATAAGCAATCATGCATATATGATATCAAAGAAGATTCAAATAATTTTCATGAATGAAAAGATAGATCTGATCATAAACTCAAAGTTCATCTGATCCCAACAAACACATCGCAAAAAGAGTTACATCATATGGATCTCCAAGAGACCATTGTATTGAGAATCAAACGAAAGAGAGGCAGCCATCTAGATACTAACTACGGACCCGAAGGTCTACAAAGAACTACTCATGCATCATCGGAGAGGCACCAATGGAAGTGGTGAACCCCTCCGTGATGGTGTCTAGATTGGATCTGGTGGTTCTGGACTCTGCGGCGCCTGGAACTGATTTTCGTCGACTCCCCCAGGGTTTCTAGAATATTGGGGTATTTGTAGAGCAAAGAGGTGGTTCAGGGGGCACCCGAGGTGGGCGCAACCCACCAGGGCGTGCCTGGGCCTCCTGGCGCGCTCTGGTGGGTTGTGCTCCCCTCGAAGCACCCCCGGGCGCTGCCTTGGCCCATTGGGTGTCTTCTGGTCCATAAAAAATCTCTATGAAGTTTCCTTGCATTTGGACTCATTTTGGTATTAATTTCCTGCGATGTAAAAAACATGCAAAAAACAGCAACTAGCACTTGGCACTATGTCAATAGGTTAGTACCAAAAAATGATATAAAATGACTATAAAATGATTATAAAAGATCCAACATTGATAATATAACAACATGGAACAATAAAAAATTATAGATATGTTGAAGACGTATCAGCATCCCCAAGCTTAATTCCTACTCGTCCTCGAGTAGGTAAATGATAAAAACTGAATTTTTGATGTGGAATGATGCCTAACATGTCATATCACATTCTTTTCTTTATAGCATGGACATTTGGACTTTATATTGTTCATATCAATAGCCTAGTTTTGACATGATAATTTTAATACTCAAGCATATCAACAAGCAGCCATGTCTTTCAAAATATCAACGCTAAAATAAGTTATCCCTAGCCCATTATCCCCAATCATTGATCCATTCATGAAACACACTCGCATATTAACTACACCCAATTCTCAAGTACGATCATAATGCCTCCTAGTTGGTGCTTTATAAGAGAAGATGGAGACTAAAATTCAAAATAAAAATTGCATAAAGTAAAAAAGAAAGGCCCTTCACAGAGGGAAGTAGGGATTTGTAGAGGTGCCAGAGCTCAAAGTGAAAATTGAGAGATAAAAACATTTTGAGAGGCATACTTTTCCCACCGACGAAAATGACTTAGAGTTCCCAACACTTTCCATGCTAGATATATCATAGGCGGTTCCCAAAGAGAAATTAAAGTTTATTCATTTTTCCACCATACTTTCACTTTCCATGGCTAACCGTATCCACGGGTGCCTTCCATACCAACACTTTCTAAGGAATTTATTATTTGACAACATAAAGTAAATTCATTTTTCATTTCGGGACTTGGCATCCCTAATACCTTTGCCTTACTCTCGTGCAATGACAAGTGAATAAACACTCATTGTGAGAATGACACATCTAGCATGGAAAATATTAGCCACCCCTTGCCGCCTTGTTAGCGGTACGAGCACACAAAAGAGAAATTTATTTTGATTATTAGAGATGGCACATACAAATTGCTTAGAACGGCAAAATAATACCACATATAGGTAGGTATAGTGGACTCATATGGAAACACTGGTTTCAAGGTTTTTGGATGCACAAGTAGTGATCATACTTAGTGAAAAACGAAGGCTAACAAAAGATTGAGAAGCGACCAACCAAGAAATGAATAATCTCATAAGCGAGCATTAAGCATAATTAACACCGAATAATGCACCACAAGTAGGATATAATTTCATTGCATAATAATTGACTTCATGCTTGCATAGGGAATCACAAACCTTAACACCAATATTCTAACTAAAGCATAATTACTCATCAACATGACTTACATATCACATCATGATATCCCAAAACTATTACTAAGAATCAAGTTTATTTTGTCCAATGATCTTCATGAAAGTTTTTATTATATCCTTCTTGGATATCTATCACTTTGGAACTAATTTTCATATGTTGCTTTTGATAAGCTCAAACAAATATAAGTGTAGATCATGAGCATAAAATTTCTTTCTCTCAAATTAATTTAAGTGAAGCAAGAGAGAATTTCTTGAAAATTTTACTAGCTATCAAATAAATCTAAGTGAAGCAAGAGAGCATTTATTCAAAAATACTAAAGCACACCGTGTTCAAAAAGATATAAATGAAGCACTAGAGCAAATCGATAGCTCATAAAAATTTAAGTGAAGCATAGAGAGCAATTCAAACAAGTCATGGCATAATTTTGGCTCTATCAAATAGGTGTGTCCAGCATGGCATAATTTTGGCTCTGTCAAATTTAAGTGAAACTTGATGTAGTATTCGGCATGCCTGAGAATTACAGGTCCAAAGAGTTGCTCTTCCACATGGCCCCCTTCAATAGCGGATATCACGCCCTTTTGGGGCGGGACACCTTCTCACGCTTTCAAGCCATACCCCTTTACGGGTACATGAAGCTTAAGATGCCGGGGCCCAATGGAATAATCATAATTATAAGTGATCCGGATATAGCACTCCACGCCAAAAACAAAACTGCATCTTTGGCCCTTGAGGCATTATCCAAAACCCTTGCAGCCGAAGAACTAACCACCCTGCGATCCATGATGGACAAGGATGATGTGATTCTCGATAAGAGATCCAAATCCACCTCTTTTAAACCAGCAGATGAAATAGTTAAATTTCAAGTGCACCCGACAGATCCTAACAAAACAGTTTCCATTGGAGCACAATTGGATCCGACGGTAGATGCCGCCCTACGAGCATTCCTACGTGAAAATTGGGACATCTTTGCTTGGCACCCTTCAGACATGCCCGGGATCCCACGCAGACTGGTCGAACAAAGCCTCAACATAATCAAGGGGTTCAAACCAGTCAAACAAACACTGCGGCGATTTTCCGAACCCGAAAGACAAGCTATGGGGGGGATCTAGCCAAACTACTCGAGGCCGAGTTCATCCGAGAAATCAAGCACCCGGATTGGCTAGCCAACTTGGTCATGGTGCCAGAAAAGGATAAATCTTGGCGCCTCTGTGTCGATTTCAAAGACCTCAATAAGGCATGCCCCAAAGTCCCTTTCCCATTGCCCAGCATTGACCAGATTATTGACGCAACCGCGAGACGCAACTCATTGTGTTTCCTTGACGCTTACTCCGGATACCATCAAATTAAGACGAAGGAGTCCGACCAGGCCGCAACGGCGTTCATTATCCCGTACGGGCCTTTCTATTTCAACACTATGCCTTTTGGGCTTAAAAACTCTGGTGCCACCTACCAATGCATGATTCAAACATGTTTGGAAACCAAATCGGCAAGACCATGGAAGCATACGTGGATGAGGTGGTCATCAAGACTAAACATGTCGAATCACGGGTGGACGATCTCCGCCTCACATTTGACAACCTCCGAACATATGACATACGGCTCAATCCGGAAAAATTCTTTTTCGGCGTTCCAACCGGAAAGCTACTAGGGTTCATCGTCTCCAATAGGGGAATTGAAGCAAACCCAGCCAAAATCCGAGCCTTGTCACAACTGGCCATACCAACAGACTTAAAGCAGGTCCAAAAACTAGTAGGGTGCGTGGCAGCGTTGAGCCGCTTCATCTCCAGATTGGGAGAAAAGGAATTACCACTGTATAGACTGCTTAGATGCACCGACAACTTCGAGTGGACGGATGCGGCTACAGCCGGATTGGAAGAAATAAAAACTTTACTAGCAGGCAACCCGATCCTAGCCACCCAAGTGTTGGCGAGCCTATGTTGCTTTATATATCCGCAACTCGCCAGGTAGTGAGCGACGTACTCGTCGTCAATTGAGGTGAAGAGGGGCATAAATTCCTCATACAGAAACCAGTGTATTATGTATCGGAGGTCCTTACACCATGTAAATCCTGATACCCTCACTACCAAAAATAGCTTGCGTGGTCTTCATGGCATCCCAAAAACTTTGGCACTACTTTCAAGAGTATTCAATCACGGTGGCATCCGAAGTACCACTCAATGACATTATAAATAACAGGGATGCCACCAGCCGCATAGCAAAATGGGCCATTGAGCTCTTACCATTTGAAATAACATACAAGCCGCGCTGAGCTATTAAATCTCAGGTGCTGGCCGAGTTCGTCGCCGAGTGGACGGAAGCCAAGCTCCCTAAAGAGTATAGTTCATACTCCAACTGGATCATGTACTTCGACAGCTCTAAAATGCTAGCCGGACTGGGGGCTGGTGCCATCTTGACATCCCCTACGGGGGATACAGTCCGCTACGTGCTGCAAATCATGTATACGGACTCCAATAAAGCAGCCGAATACGAGGCACTTCTACATGGTCTCCGAATGGTTGTCTCCATGGGCATAAAACACCTACAGGTGTGCGGTGATTCAAACCTCGCAATATCCCAAATAAATGGATAGTTCGATGCAAATGATCCAAAAATGGCGGCGTACCGAAACGCCATATTGAAAATATCGGCTCAGTCCGAGGGGCTTGAGTTTCATCACGTCGCTCGAGACAGTAACCAGACAACGGACATCCTTGCTCGAATGGGCGCCAAGCGCGGCCCTGTCTCGCCCAATACCTTTGTGGAAAGGCTTTTCAAGCCATACGTGGTGTGGCAGGACAAGAGAGGAAACACCAGTGTAGACCTGATCATGCCCCCATCAGCCGAACACAACCCGGATATCATCGGGGGTTTGGGTACCGAAATAATACCCTCTGCCCATGAAATCATGGTTGTTATTGCTCCATGGACCGAGCCCTTCCTGGCCTACCTTAATAGGTAGGAGCTTCCTGATGATCAAAATGAGGCCCGTCGCATAGTTCGACATTCTAAAGCCTATAATGTTCACGAAGGTGAACTGTATAAGAAAAGCACTACTGGATTCCTCCGGAGGTGCATCTCTAAAGAGGAGGGATGACAACTATTGGCTGGAATACATGATGGTCTAGGCGGCCATCATGCCACAGCTCGGGCCCTCGTATGCAAGGCCTTTTGAACAGATTTCTTATGGCCAACGGCGCAAGCAGACACACAAGCCCTTGTGCAATGTTGCGTAGGATGTCAGCTTTTCGCCAACCAAAGTCATATGCCTCCCACTGCCTTAAGAACAATCCACATTACTTGGCCTTTCGCGGTCTGGGGGCTAGACATGGTCAGACCCCTTAAAGGGGGAAGCCACAAAAAGAAATACCTACTGGTCATGGATAAATTCACTAAATGGATAGAGGCCAAAACAGTAAAAACGGCTGAAGGAGGGCCAATGGTCGATTTTATATCCGGAGTTGTACACCGTTATGGTGTCCCGCGTAGCATCATCACTGATAATGGCTCTAATTTTACAGCTGATGCGGTGAAAAACGGGTGTGCTAACTTGGGCATTAAACTCGACTATGCATCCGTCTACCACCCTCAAACAAACGGTCCGGTTGAACGGGCCAATGGCTTGATAATGAGCGGCATTAAACCCGGACTAGTGCGCTCCCTACGGGAGTCGGATAGTGATACTTCCATTTTGCATCATGCTTTTATATTTATATTTATTGCATTATGGGTTGTTATTACACATTATATCACAATATGTATGCCTATTCTTTCTTATTTTACAAGGTTTACATGAAGAGGGAGAATGCTGACAGCTGGAATTCTGGACTGGAAAGGAGCAAATATTAGAGACCTATTTTGCACAACTCCAAAAGTCCTGAAACTTCACGGAGCTTATTTTTGGAATATATAAAAAATATTGGGCGAAGAAAGAACTAGAGGGGGGCCACCTGCCAGCCACAAGGGTGGAGGGCACGCCCTACCCCCTTGGGCGCGCCCCCCGACCTTGTGGGCCCCCTAGCAGGGCTCCGGTGCCCATCTTTGGGTATATGGTGTCTTTTACCCTGGAAAAAATAAGGGAGAAGCTTTCGGGACGAAGCACCGCCATCTCAAGGCAGAACCTGGGCAGAATCAATCTAGGCCTTCGGCGGAGCTATTCTGTCGGGGAAACATCCCTCTAGGAGGGGGAAATCGTCGCCATCGTCATCACCATTGATCCTCTCATCGAGAGGGGGTCAATCTCCATCAACATCTTCACCAACACCATCTCCTCTCAAAGCCCAGTTCATCTCTTGTATTCAATCTTGGTCACAAAACCTAAGATTGGTACCTGTGGGTTGCTAGTAGTGTTGATTACTCCTTGTAGTTGATGCTAGTTGGTTTATCCGGTGGAAGATTATATTTTCTTATTCTTAATGATCATTAATACTCCTCTGATTATGATTATGAGTACGCTTTGTGAGTAGTTACGTTTGTTCCTGAGGACATGGGAGAAGTCTTGTCATAAGTAATCATATGAATTTGGTATTCTTTCGATATTTTGATGAGATGTATGTTGTCTCTCCTCTAGTGGTGTTATGTGAACGTCGACTACATGACACTTCACCATTATTTGGGCCTAGGGGAAGGCATTGGGAAGTAATAAGTAGATTATGGGTTGCTAGAGTGACAGAAGCTTAAACCCTAGTTTATGTGTTGCTTCGTAAGGGGCTGATTTGGATCCATAAGTTTCATGCTATGGTTAGGTTTAACTTAATACTTCTTTCGTAGTTGCGGATGCTTGCGAGAGGGGTTAATCATAAGTGGGAGGCTTGTCCAAGGAAGGGCAGCAGCCAAGCACCGGTCCACCCACATATCAAATTATCAAAGTAACGAACGTGAATCATATGAGCATGATGAAAACTAGCTTGACAACAATTCACATGTGTCCTCGGGAGCACTTTGCTTTATATAAGAGTTTTTCTAGGCTTGTCCTTTGCTACAAAAAGGATTGGGCCACGTTGCTGCACCTTGTTTACTTTTATTACTTTTTAGCCGTTACGATTTATCTTATCACAAAACTATCTGTTACCGATAATTTCAGTGCTTGCAGAGAATACCTTGCTGAAAACCACTTGTCATTTCCTTATGCTCCTCGCTGGGTTCGACACTCTTACTTATCGAAAGGACTACGATAGATCCCCTATACTTTGGGGTCATCAAAACTCTTTTCTAGCACCGTTGCCGGGGAGTGAAGCGCCTTTGGTAAGTGGAATTTGGTAAGGAAACATTTATATAGTGTGCTGAAATTTACTGTCACCTGTCACCTCCACTGGAACCACAATTAGTTGCTCCTCAACCTACTACACCTACTGCAAATACTTATGATGAAATCCCTTCAGGTATGATAGAGAAACTGCTAGCTAATCCTTATGCAGGAGATGGAACATTACATGCTGATATGCACCTAATCTATGTGGATGAAGTTGGTGGATTATTTAAGCTTGCTGGTATGCCCGAGGATGTTGTCAAGAAGAAGGTCTTCCCTTTATCTTTGAAGGTAAAGGCATTGACATGGTATAGGCTATTGGATGATATTGGATCATGGAACTACAACTGATTGAAATTGGAATTTCATTAGAAGTTTTATCCTATGCATCTGGTTCATCGTGATCGGAATTATATATATAATTTTTGGCCTCGTGAAGGAGAAAGTATCTCTCAAGCTTGGGGGAGTCTTAAGTAAATGGTATATTCATGCCCCAATCATGACCTCTCAAGAGAAATTATTATTCAAAAATTTTATGCCCAGCTTTCTCATAATGATCGATCCATGCTCGATACTTCTTGTACTGGTTCCTATATGAAGAAGGATATTGAATTCAAATGGGATTTATTGGAAAGAATTAAACGCAACTCTGAAGATTGGGATCTTGATGAAGGTAAGGAGTCAGGTATAAACCTTAAGTTTGTTTGTGTTAAATCTTTTATGGATACCGATGCTTTTCTTGAATTTAGCACTAAGTATGGACTTGACTCTAAGATAGTAGATTCCTTTTATGAATCTTTTGCTACGCATGTTGATCTCACTAAGGAGAAGTGGTTTAAATATAATCCTCCCATTGAAGTTAAAGTAGTAGAACCTATTAAAGTTGAAGAAGAAACTATTACTTATAATGTTGATCATATTGTTCCTACTTCTTACATTGAGAAACCACCTTTCCCTGTTAGAATAAAGGATCATGCTAAAGCTTCAACTGTGGTTCGTAAAAGTAATACTAAAACACATACACCCTCTGAACAAATTAAAGTTGAACCTAGTATTGCGATGGTTAAAGATCTCTTGGTTGATAATATTGATGTGCATGTTATTTATTTCTGTGATTAAGCTGCTAGAATTGCTAAACCTGATATGAAAGGTAAACATAGACCTGTTGTTGGCATGCCTATTGTTTCTGTTAAAATAGGAGATCATTATTATCATGGCTTATGTGATGTGGGTTCTAGTGTGAGTGCAATTCCTTATACCTTATATAAAGAAATTATGAATGATATTGCACCTGCTGAGATAGAAGATATTGATGTTACTATTAAGCTTGCTAGTAGAGATACTATATCACCAATTGGGATTGTTAGAGATGTTGAAGTCTTGTGTGGGAAAATTAAATATCCTACTGATTTTCTTGTTCTTGGTTCCCCACAAGATAATTTTTGTCCCATTATATTTGGTAGACCCTTCTTGAATACTGTTAATGCTAAGATAGACAGCGAGAAAGATATTGTTACTGTTGGTGTAGGGGATATGTCTCATGATTTTAATTTCTCTAAATTTCATAGACAACCCCATGATAAGGAATTTCCTAGTAAGGATGAAATTATTGGTCTTGCTTCTATTGTCGTGCCTCCTACTGATCCTCTAGAACAATATTTGCTAGACCATGACAATAATATGTTTATGAATGAAAGAAGGGAAATAGATTAAGTATTCTTTAATCAGGTACCTATTTTGAAACACAATTTGCCTGTTGAAATCCTTGGGGACCCTCCTCCACCCAAGGTGATCCCGTGTTTGAGCTTAAACCATTACCTGATACTCTGAAATATGCTTATCTTGATGAAAAGAAGATATACCATGTTATTATTAGTGCTAACCTTTCAGATCACGAAGATAAGAAATTATTGAAAACTCTGAAGAAGCATTGTGCTACTATTGGATATACTCTTGATGATCTTAAGGGCATTAGTCCCACTCTATGTCAGCACAAAATTAAATTGGAGAAAGATGCTAAACCGGTTGTTGATCATCAACGACGGTTAAATCCAAAGATGAAAGAAGTGGTAAGAAATGAAATACTAAAGCTTCTGGAGGGAGGTATAATTTATCCTATTGCTGATAGTCAATGGGTAAGTCCTGTTCATTGTGTCTCTAGGAAGGGAGGTATTATTGTTGTTCCTAATGATAATAATGAATTGATTCGTCAAAGAATTGTTACATGTTATAGAATGGTAATTGATTTTTGCAAATTAAATAAAGCTACTAGAAAAGATCATTACCCTCTACCTTTTATTGATCAAATGCTAGAAAGATTATCCAAACATACGCATTTTTGCTTTCTATATGGTTATTCTGGTTTCTCTCAAATACCTGTGTCAAAATATGATCAAGAGAAAACCACTTTTACTTGCCCTTTCGGTACCTTTGCTTATAGACGTATGCATTTTCGTTTATGCAATGCAGCTGCTACCTTTCAAACATGTATGAATGCTATATTCTCTGACTTCTATGAAAAGATTATTATAGCGACCCGACCTCAAATGGTCAAGTCTCTGTGCTTCAGTGTCATCCCTGGATCGGTAATGCTGACACACATAGTACTCGAGGATTTATAGCAGAGTAGAAATCACACGCTTATTACATCGAATGTCTCCAGAGAGAACTTATTACAATAAATATGGCTTAAGGCCATCTAATACGATAACAGCGGCAGGCTTGGAAGATAAAGTGAGTCCATCAACTCCAACGGCATAGCTGAGCTGCACTACAACGACCTAACGAACCTTACTCCTCGTCTGAAAAGTCTGCAACATAATACGTTGCAGCCCGAAAACAGGTCAGCACATGGAATATGCTGGCAAAGTAACACAGTAGAGCAAGAACAGAATAATGCTATCACTACATGCATATTTGGCTGGTGGAAAGCTCTATGGTTACAGTTTTGCGAAAAGCCAATTTTTTCCTACATCAAAGGAATAGATTTTAATTTAACTATCATGGTAGTTGAAACATCATTGAGAAGGTTCCTCCAACTCAATCCAATTAAGGTAATTATCAACCCAACAATTTTAATTTAAGAGTGATGAGATACTCAAGATACTCCAAGTACTAGATACTCAAGATGTCCATAACCGGGGACACGGCTAACCATGAATAGTTTGTACACTTTGCAGAGGTTTGCGCACTTTTCCCCACAAGAGTCGATCACCTCCATTGAATTTCTTGCACTACATGGTGTTTGAGAAACGGATGACCAAGACACAGTCTTTCAAAGACATTAACTCTCTACTCCGGGCAGACCATACCAAACCTACAACCCACTACCTGCTGATCCACCTCTTCAAGAGCTTCACGTAACTTACTTAACTATGCTAGAGCCCATAATAGCTTGTGGCTACACACGGAAGTTTCTAGCATGAATCGTCTCAGTTCCATTTGAGCCTGGGTGGCGGTCCATAGGAAGATCACACGGGTACTCCGGGATTTCCAAAAATACAGGCAACACTGGGTACTCCAGGTGCCTCAATCCACCCAGATGTGTATTTAAGTTGCCACCTTAAGTTGAACCATTAATTAACAATCTCACATGTGTCATGGATTTCACTCACCCAAACCACGTCTACGAGCATAGCATAGCAATATAAGCAACGCGTAGAAGTAACTCCCAAGTGTTTGAATGTAACAGGGCAATAGGTTCTACCTCATCAACTACTTCCCAACCCACATGTTAATGCCATCCTAACCATGCAATGTTTGAGGATTGGAACTAATGCATAAAAATTGGGTGATAAAGAGTATTATCAAAGTGTTACTTGCCTTGCTGACGATCCGCGTAACCTAGAGACTCCAAATAACACGCTTCGCACTCCGGGAATTCTATCGCAAACAAACAATAGCATACATAAGAAATCAAACAAAGAAACACGGGTAAAACTCAAATAAGAAGATCTAACCAGAAAATTCAACTTAAGAACTCCGGTTTGCAAAAAGAATCAAATCGAATGGAGCAACAAAACTCAAACGGCAAAAGAAACAAGATCCGTTTACTAATCTGGACCTTGGTCAAATTTTACAGTAGAAAAGCTTGTTCGAGTTGGTTAAATGAAAAGAGGGTCTCGAGATGAAGATCTAAGCGCTTGAATCCCCTGATTCCAACAAACGAGCGAAAAGATAAATTAGAACGAAAATCGGATCAGAAATCGCGATCAGAAATAATCGCGAATAAAATCTGATTAAAGAAAGCTGACGAACAGGCTAACGAACGAGTGTTTGCTGTCTGCGGCTAAACGGTGAAAACCGTTCGTAAAAACGAACGTACGAACGAATGTCCGCTAAATAACTAAACCCGGAAAAAAATAAACCAATCTACTAAAAAAATAAAACCGCGGGTCCTAAAAAACCGATCGGTTTTTCCGTAGAAAACCGACGGCGGCGGCGGCGGCGGTTACCAGCAGCGGCTGAACGGCGGCGGCGGCGTGCGGCTCCGGCGGCGGGGCGAGAGGCGACGTGCGGCTCCGACAGGCGGCGAGGCGGCGGCGGCGGCTCCGGTGGGCGGGGCGGTGGTGCGTGCGGCGGCGGCGGCTCGGGCGGCTAGGGTTCGGGCGGGGTGCGGGGTGGACTGAGGGGCGACTCCCCCAGCTTATAAGGCCGGCCGGGCCGAGAGTCCTAGACAGACACGGCCCGGTTAGGTCGGCTCGCGTTTTTTTAAACAATTCAGACGTGCAGAAAAAGAAAGAAAAGAAATACTAAACGAACTCCAGAAATCTCGAGATAAATTTTCCCCGTCCTATAAAAATAAGCCGGACAAGGTGAACATTTATGTGGGCCTAAAATGAATTTTTGAAAAACGCATATTTTTCCTAATTCAAATAAAATAGCAATGAAACTCCGAATAAAGAACTTATTTGATTTTAATATTAAATCTCTGGTATTTCTTTATTTTGTGGAAGTCATTTTATCCTCTCTCTTTTATTTTTTATAAAATAAATATTTTAGAGAAATAAAATTAAAATCAAGCAATCCTCTTTTCATAATTCGAGAAAAGCTCAAATATGAAAATAACGAAATCCCCAACTCTCTCCATGGGTCCTTGAGTTGCTTAGAATTTCTAGGATCAACCAAAATGCAATAAAATATGATATGCAATGATGATCTAATGCATAACATTCCAAATTGAAAATTTGGGATGTTACAAACCTACCCCCCCTTAAGATGAATCTCGCCCTCGAGATTCGGGTTGGCTAGAAAATAGGTGTGGGTGGTTTTTGCGAAGGTCATCCTCTCGTTCCCATGTGGCTTCATCCTCGGTATGGTGGCTCCATTGAACCTTGCAAAACTTAATAACCTTGCTGCGGGTGACTCGACTGGCAAACTCCAAAATCTTGACTGGCTTCTCCTCATAAGTCAAGTCATTGTCCAAATGAATCGCCTCCAAGGGTGCGGTGTCTCTTAGCGGTATATCAGCCATCTCAGCATGGCACTTCTTCAACTGGGAAACGTGGAACACAATGTGAACTCCTGACAGTCCTTCAAGTAACTCCAACTTGTAGGCAACTTCTCCCATCCGTTCCAAAACACAATACGGTCCTACAAATCTCGAGGCTAACTTTCCCTTAACTCCAAAACGTTTCACTCCTCGCAAAGGTGATACTCGCAGATATGCTCTGTCTCCAATTTCATAGGTTACCTCCTTGCATTTTGAATCTGCATAAGACTTCTGTCTGGACTGAGCTATCTTCAGTCTATCTCGAATCAGTTTGACTTTCTCCTCAGACTCTTTGATCAAGTCTGGTCCAAACAACTGTCGGTCTCCAACTTCATCCCACATTAATGGTGTTCTGCACCTTCGTCCATACAGGGCTTCAAACGATGTCATCTTCAAACTGGCTTGGTAACTATTGTTGTATGAGAACTCTGCATAAGGCAAATTGTCATCCCAACCAGATCCATAATCTAACGCACAGGCTCTCAACATGTCCTCCAGAATCTAGTTGACTCTCTTGATCTGTCCATCCGTCTGCGGGTGAAATGCTGTACTAAACTCTAATCTCGTTCCCAAGGTCTGGTGTAACTGATGCCAAAACTTTGAGGTAAACGGTGTCCCTCTATCAGATATGATGGTCCTTGGAACTCCATGCAAACATGTGATCCTAGTCATATATATCTTGGCCAACTTTGCACAACTATAAGTTGTTTTCACTGGGATAAAGTGTGCCACTTTGGTCAAGCGGTCAACTACTACCCATATAGAATCATAACCTGATTTGGTCCTGGGCAATCCGGTGATAAAATCCATGCCAAGTTTATCCCACTTCCATTCGGGTATCGGCATAGGCTGTAGCAATCCTGTTGGCTTTTGATGCTCTGCCTTCACTCTCTGACACACATCACATACGACTACATACTCGGCGATATCCTTCTTCATCCCTGTCCACCAGAAACGTTCCTTCAAATCCAAATACATCTTGGTGTTTCCGGGGTGTATCGAGTATGGTGAGTCATGAGTGAGGGAGTCCTGGATTAGGGGGTGTCCGGATGGCCGGACTATACCTTCAGCCGGACTCCTGGACTATGAAGATACAAGATTGAAGACTTCGTCCTGTGTCTGGAAGGGACTTTCCTTGGCGTGGAAGGCAAGCTTGGCGATACGGATATATAGATCTCCTACCATTGTAACCGACTTTGTGTAACCCTAACCCTCTCCGGTGTCTATATAAACCGGAGGGTTTTAGTCCGTAGGACAACATTCAGAACAACAATCATACCATAGGCTAGCTTCTAGGGTTTAGCCTCTCCGATCGCGTGGTAGATCTACTCTTGTACTACCCATATCATCAATATTAATCAAGCAGGACGTAGGGTTTTACCTCCATCAAGAGGGCCCGAACCTGGGTAAAACTTCGTGTCCCTTGCCTCCTGTTACCATCCGGCCTAGACGCACAGTTCGGGACCCCCTACCCGAGATCCACCGGTTTTGACACCGACATTGGTGCTTTCATTGAGAGTTCCTCTGTGTCGTCGCCGTTAGGCTTGATGGCTCCTACGATCATCAATAGCGATGCAGTCCAGGGTGAGACCTTCCTCCCCGGACAGATCTTCATCTTCGGTGGCTTCGCACTGCGGGCCAATTCACTTGGCCATCTGGAGCAGATCGAGAGCTATGCCCCTGGCCGTCAGGTCAGATTTGGAAGTTTAAACTACACGGCTGACATCTGCGGGGACTTGATCTTCGACGGATTCGAGCCACTGCCGAGCGCGCCGCACTGTCACGACGAGCATGATCTAGCTCTGCCACCGAACAGTGCACTGGAGGCCGCACCCGCATCGGCTTCGACCCTTAATTCGGAGCCAACTGCGCCGATCGAGGATGGGTGGTTGGACGCCGCCTCGGGGGCTGCGATCCCAACGGCGATCGAGCCGAACACCAGCCCCGCACTCCGCGAGACTCGTGACTCCAAGGAGCCAGACTCCTCTCCGGACTCCGAACCTCCGCGCACCTGCCGATCGAATCCGATTGGGCGCCGATCACGGAGTTTACTGCCGCGGAGATCTTTCAGCACTCGCCCTTCGGCGATATTCTGAAGACACTACAGTCTCTCTCTTTATTAGGAGAGCCCTGGCCGGACTACGGTCAGCAAGGTTGGGATACGGACAATGAAGAAATTCAAAGCCCACCCACCACCCACTTTGTAGCCACTGTTGACGATTTAACCGACATGCTCGACTTCGACTCCGAAGACATCGATGGTATGGACACCGATGCAGGAGACGATGAAGAACCAGCGCCTATTGGGCCCTGGAAAGCCACCTCGTCATATGACATATACATGGTGGACACCCCAAAAGAAGGAGATGGCGATGGAACAGCAGAGGATGACCCCTCCAAGAAACAGCCTAAGCGCCGGCGTCAGCGGCGCCACTCAAAATCCCGCCAAAGCAAATACGGTGATTCCAGCACGGGAGATAATAATACCCCGGAGAGTGCCTAAGAAAACCCCGTCCAGAAAGATTCAGCACAGGAGGACGGAGAAGCCAGCCCTCATGAGAGAGCGGCAGACAGAGAGGTCGAGGACGATAATTATATGCCTCCCTCCAAAGACGAGGCAAGCCTCGACGACGACGAATTCGTCGTGCCAGAGGATCCCGTCGAGCAAGAGCGTTTTCAACGCAGGCTTATGGCCACGGCAAGAAGCCTCAAGAAAAAACAGCAACAGCTTAGAGCTGATCAAGCTTTGCTAGTCGACAGATGGACTGAAGTCCTTGCGACCGAAGAGCATAAACTCGAACGCCCCTCCAAGAGCTACCCAAAGCGCAGGTTGCTACCCCGATTAGAGGAGGAAGCACTTAAACCTACATCACCAGCACTTGATATGGCCGACCGACCACCTCGTGGCCGCGACAGAGAGGCCTCTCGGCCCTCCATTCAAGCCGCACCCCGTACCAAGGCACGGGAAAATGCGCCAGACCTGCGAGATATGTTGGAGGACAAGGCAGGGCAAACAAGATCGATCTATGGATCGCGTGGGCGCCCCATGACTCGAGACGGTAACCGTCACGCCGGACACAAATCCGGTAGGGCCGAACACAGTAGACAAAGCTCATTGGAGCTACGTCGTGATATAGCCTAATACAGAGGCGTCGCACACCCACTATGCTTCACAGACAAAGTAATGGATCATCAAATCCCCGAGGGTTTCAAACCCGTAAACATCGAATCATATGATGGCACAACAGATCCCGCGGTATGGATCGAGGATTATCTCCTTCATATCCACATGGCCCGCGGCGATGATCTCCACGCCATCAAATACCTCCCACTCAAGCTTAAAGGACCAGCTCGGCATTGGCTTAACAGATTGCCAGCAGGATCAATCAGTTGTTGGGAGGACCTGGAAGCCTCATTCCTCGACAATTTCTAGGGAACTTATGTGCGACCACCAGACGCCGATGACCTAAGCCACGTAATTCAGCAGCCAGAGGAATCAGCCAGGCAATTCTGGACACGGTTCCTAACAAAGAAAAATCAAATAGTCGACTGTCCGGACGCAGAGGCCCTAGCAGCCTTCGAGCACAACATCCGTGACGAGTGGCTTTCCCGGCACCTTGGACAGGAAAAGCCGAAATCTATGGCAGCACTCACGACACTCATGACCCGCTTTTGCACGGGAGAAGACAGCTGGCTTGCTCGTAGCAACAATATGACCAAGAACCCTGGTAATTCGGATACCAGGGACAGTAGTGGCAAGTCGCGTCGCAACAATTAGAAGCGCCACATTAACGGCGACAATGCTGAGGATACGGCAGTTAAAGACGGATTCTGTCGGTGTACAAAAAGAGGGGTACACTTTTTGTACCCCTATAACTGTGCACGGGCAGTCTGAGCCATGGGCACCACCACACTGAGCAAGGCAAGGGAGGTGAGCCAAGGTAAGGCCGAAGCTCAGGAGAAGTAGAACGACGCCAAGACCAAGACCAGAAAGAGCAAAGGGGACGAAGCGGACCCCCCCCCCCCCGGCAAGATCCTTGCTGGGAGGCAGTTTTAGCAAACCCGGCAAGACCCTTGTCGTGGCAGCTCGCCCCACACCTAGGAAGTGAGTCACCCTTGAGTCCACTGCCCCCATGGGGCAAGGATTCGGGAGACATCCCCGTGGTGGCTTGCAGATCTTTGTGAAGACATTCAAGATCAGATACACCCTTTAGAAGATGATGATCCTTGGCGGGGTCCCAGCCAAGGAGGACCACAAGGCCCCCGGCAAGAGCCTTGCCGGGGATGACAGCAGGCGCCATGGCAAGACCTTGCCGGGGCCCCGGCAAGACCCTTGCCAAGAACACCCGTAGGGCCACCATCAGGCCCACGCCAGTCAAACCTCCACCGCCGTTCCCATGCAGCAGCCGACCCAACCAGCTGGGCAGGCACCTGCGTGGTGGCATGCGGATCTTCGTGGAGACCCACCGCTGCGCCAACTCAGCTGCCTGCCTGCCTACATGGCACCGCGGGCGCCGCTGGCCAGGGCGCGTGTCGACACGAGAGGGATCGGCGACGGACAAGACAGGGCTCTCCCCCGTCCCCGATAAAGCAAGGACACCTGGGCAAGACGCATTAAATGCGCCTTGTCATGTACTGCGAGGGATAACCTCACATCACTGTACCCTTTCCACCTCCTGTGTGCCACTGTGGCAACCCCTTTCCTATAAAAGGAGGCCCGAGGCGACCAGGAGGAGGATTCGGCTTTTTGGAGCTCCTCACACCCCATAGCTAGCTCAAGAACACAGATATACAATCCACCAAAGCAGGAGTAGGGTTTTACGCATCCTCGCGGCCCGAACCTGGGTAAACGAACCGTGCGCTATCTGTTTGATCCGCTCTTCTCACGACCCCGCAACCGTAGTAGGGATTCTTGTGATCCCATAGGTGTCGTTCCCACCGACATCTTTGGCGCGCCAGGTAGGGGGCGCAGTGGTGAGAATCGGCTCTAGCACTTAGCCCAGCACTCCTTCATCTTCGTGACCCTTGAAGAAGAAAGGAGGCCAGAAGATCGACACTCGAGCGATCGCAAACAAAAGCTAAGTTGCACTGAACCCTTATTTGGGCTACCCTTCTTATTTGAGGTTATCCCCCCCCCCCCCCGGAGATATTTGCTTTGTATGAGAAACTTGCACACCAGGGGGCTCTACCACAATCGGCAACGCCCTTGCCCTGTTTCGAGTCCGCTCAATAGCTCAAGCGGCTGCGTCGAGAATGGCAGAGTAGCCTTCCGCGATCAGCAACGCCCCCGATTTTGACTCGAGTCAAGCTCGAAAGTTCGAGCGGCTGCGTTCAGAACGGAAAGGTGGCTCGTCCGGCAGCACGCGTACCCGGCTGGCCATGGGGATCCGTCCCCAAAACACCGCTAGGGGCTTCCGCACCGGCAAGCCTTCCCGATCAACGTAGGGCACGCATACAAAGAGGAATTGAACGGGGAAATAACATGCATGAAAATTAGGAGTACTTCGAAGTTATATTACATCACATCATAGCTGCGGTTCTAACTAAAGATAAAATTTGTCTTGGTTGGGAACCCGCAGCGGCGAAGAAGAACGGGATGCCTAATCCCGGCGCTGGCCTTCCACCCTCTTGATTTTGTCGATGCAGTCGGTGATGGGCTTGATGCGCTCCTTGAGCACCGTGAGGTCAGTACCATCCGGCAAGCTCTTCATCGCGGCCGCGAAGTCAAGATCGGGATTCCAGTATGCCATCTTGGTGAGGACCTTGGTCACGACCCTCCGACAAAGTCGCCGGGCCTCCTCGGCCAGCGTGGCCGTCCTGTTGGAGTGAAGATATGCCAAGGCTCCGAGGACGCCCTCGAAGAATAGGGTCAACTTGGTGTTGACGGTCCCGCTGCGCTCAGGGGCGTACCTCACGTTTGGCATCCCCATGGTGGCCAACTGCGAGGTGACCCTGTCGGCGACCTCCTCCAGACGGCTGATCCATCTGTTCTCGCCCGCCACATAATCCTGGTGGGAGGCAGCCTCGTTCGCCCGCAGCTGCTTCTCCTCCTCCAGGCTCCTGGTCAAGGTCTCCTCCCGAGCCCTGCTCTCCGAAAGCATCTTCTTGAGATCCTCCAGCTTCAGCTTGAGGTCTCTGACAGAGTTTTGCGCTTCGGAGAGCTCCCCAGCCCTGTTGATGACCACTCCTTGCGCCTCCACCAAGGCACTGTTGAGCGTGCTCTTCTCGTTGGACAGCTTGAGGGCCTGCTCCTTCAGCTCGTCTTGTGCCACCTCCAACTCCCTTACCTTGCCGGCATGGGGCAGAGCCTGGGCATCGAGTGCCTCCTTGTGCCTCTACTCCAGCTTGTGAGTCCGCCGCATGACAAGGGCCTCGAGCTCCTCATCCTTGCCACGGAATGTTGTGGCAAGCTTCGCCTCACGCGCGGTGAGGTCCTCTTCCTGGGAATCCAAGGTGGCTTGATGCTGGTTCCGGGCGGCCTCGGCCGCGGCAGCCAAGTTCGCCACCTTTTCCTGGGCCTTCTCGATGTCGGCCATCTTCATGGTGAGCTCCACATCGCGCTCAGCCAATTTCTCCTGAAAGGCCCTCTGCTCCTCACGAGCCTGGTGGAACCAGGTCTGCGTCTCGGCAATGCGCGCCTTGAAGTCCACCTCCGTGTTGTCCATCGTTGCCATCCTGGACTTAACCTTGTCCAGGCGAGCACGGTAGAGCACTTGGAGCTTCCGGAAATTGGCCCCCATGGCACAGAAAAGCTGCTCTTCTGGAGAACCGTCGCCACCAACGCCCGGCTCATCAACCACCTCGAGCCCGGTGGCGGCAAGCACCTCGCCGTCAAAAACTTCCCCTTCGGCGGGCGCCCGGCTTGACGCCCCTGGGAGGTGGACGAAGAGATCGTCGCCCACCTTCAGATATCTGCCGGGGCTCGAGGTTGAGGAGGAGGGAGGCTGGTCACCCACCACCTCTTCCTCGGCGGAGGCCTTGCCGGCCTCACCGGCAGGTCCACCACTGGCGCCCTCGGTAGAAGCCTCGCTGGTCGCCTTGGCGGCCCCCGCCGCGGTGTCCTCGGCAGCATCCTTGGCGGGCTCATCAGCGGCGACCTCGGCAGCATCCTCCATACCTGTTGAAGGAGGGCCTGGACAGCAACGGGAGCAATGAAGCCAAGAAAAGAATAAGGGAAAAACAGAGACGAAGGACAGGCGACTCACCAGTGCCAGGCTGTGAAGCAGAAGTCCCCTCTCCGCCAGCATTTGGTGCCGTGGCAGAGCCACCAGCGCCCAAGTTCCCCTCTTCCTCCATGGGTGTGGGCTCCGTGCCTGATGCCCTTGCCAGGGACGCCCCCCGCGGCGGCGTAGTCGACGGGGGTGGTGTGTTAGGAGTAGCCCTCTGTGGCTCCTCCTGCTGCCGCTCCCCTCCTGCAAACCCGGCAAGGTCAGCATCATAGCATCGAGCGCCTACCACATGTCGAGTAAGAAGAGGGTGACGAACTTACGCTGGGGGCTGCGCCGGGGGCTGTTGTCCGGGCTGCTCAGCACCACCAGTGGTGTCTTTGAAGCCCCAACCGGGGGCTGGCTACTCGCCGAGGTCCTCGCCCTCTTCACCCTCTGGGCCAACGTCTCTGTCTCCCTACGGAAGCAAAAATGGATCAAGACAAGTGACCCAATTCGAGGAAATGGAATGACAGTAAGGAACGGAGAACTTACTCGTCATTCGTCTCCTCCTCTTCCACCAGTTTCCTTTTCCTCTCCGGGCTGAGAGGCCCGAGATCAAAAGGGAGCTCCACATCATCATCCGAGTCGACGCCTGCCGGAGGAGGCGAAGGAGGCGGCGGGGTTTGTGCGCGCCCGGATGAGGAAGGGGTTGTTGTCTTCTTCTTCTCAGCGGCCTTCGTCAGCCTCTTGGCTGCCGTGGCCCTCGTGTGGCGCCCAGACCCCTCCAGGGTCAATTGAGGCCGCGCAGCCCTGCCGGGCCGGACCGACTCACCGGAGCCAGCTCGCCGCGGGACTCGCCCTCTTCCCCTGGTTGGCGTCAAGCCCGCCGCCACGTCCTCCTCCTGCCCCGACGACTCGTCGGCCGCGTCTTCGACGAGCGGAGATCCAGTGTCGGCGCTGCTGACCTCCCCGGAGGCCACCGCCCACCGGGTGAGCTCCTCTTCCTCCGCCGCCGTTGCGGCCTTGTCCTCCACGCCCCCGGTGATGTCGGCCTCCATGGCAAGATGTGCCTCCCTCTCCCTAGTGGCGATGTAGTCCAGCTCTGCCTGGGTGGTGTCCATGATAAGCCACCGCTCGGCGTCGGCATTGACGTACACCTCGATCAGGGTGTCGAAGAGTTTCTGCACATCCTCGTCCTTCGGCTCCTCCCAGCTCGGGACAGGGTCGTGTGCATTACAGTCTGGCATCATGGCGATGATCTCGGACCGACGTGAATTGTTGCACAACGGGACCACCCCCACTGGCAGCTTGAAAAATGGCCCCTTGAGGGCCTTGCCAACCTTTGCAGCAGCCCTCGCGGCCTTGTCGGTCCGCTCGACCTCGCCATCGTGACACACATCAAGCTGGAAAAGCCGCTGGCAGAAGTGGGCATGCGCCAGCACTGTGAAGTTGTGATCGAGGCCAGGGTGGAGTCGCATAATGTCAGCCGGGTTCGTAAAGAGCCAAGCTGGCCTCCCCTTGCTGTGCAACGGGGCGATCCGGCGGCGAATGAAGTCCGCCCCGATCATCTCAAGGGTGAGTCCGGCCTGGGTGAGCCGGAGAATCCTGGTGGTGGCGACGGTGAGCCTCCCATCGGCGGCGGCGACATCGCTCCAATCGCTGCCACGGACCGGCGGCACTCGGCGGACCTTGCAGAATTCCGGCGGGTTTTCATCTTCAATCCAGCACCACCGGCCACGCCATTCCTCCCACCTCTCCTTCACGGCACCGTCCGGGTACGCCCCCTTGGATCTTGGGATCCAGGTGACGCAACCGGAGACGGCTCCTCCCAGCTGGATTCGAGGGAAGAAGTAATGGCGGAAGAGCGCCGTGTTGGGCTGCACCCCGGCAAAGCCTTCGCAAAGATGCGCGAAGAAAGCCATGCACGCCACCGCATTCGGAGTAAAATCCAAGAGGCGAAAGACGAAGGTGCGCATAACGTTGCAGAAGAAATCGGAGAAAGGGGGGCATAACCCGCAAGAAAAGTAATCAACGAAGAAGGGGTACCGATTTGGGGCAGGATCAGCGCAAGCGGCAGGAATGACGCGCGTCGCCGGGTGTCCCGAATCCTCTCCCCCCGTCTTCACTCCCCATAGGGGATTGAAGGAGGCCCGGAGCTCTTGAACATCAACCGTCGAGGGGAAGAAGAAGGCGTACTTCGTCCGGTCCCCCGACAGCACGCTGTCCGGCGGCTCCACCGTCCCGGCGCCCTTAGCCACCCCCTTGCCCTTGCCGAATTTGGGAGCCATGGCGACCAAGAAGTTCAGAGTGCTGAGGAAGGGGGATGGCGAAGAAACAACGGCGGGCGACGGCAGAAGCTTAGGAAGGAAGGAAGAGAGGAAACGGCGGCTTTGAGATTGGAAAAGGCACGAGGAAAGAGGAGAAAGTGAGCAGCACGCCCGCGGTTATTCCTTTCTTATGGGGGAAAACAACGGGCCGCCTCCTTTCACATTAACTGTGATGTGACGCATGCCCACGAGAAGCAACCCCACGCATGCCGCCCACGTCACACACGCCTCCCCACGCCGCGCCATGCACAGGAAGCATGGGAAGCACAGCACGCGAAGAGACTTACCGCGGTAAAAACCGCCCAGCCTACCCGCGCACCATTTTTGGGCCTAGCCCAACGACGCGGTTGCGCTTACGTGTGGCCTAGGCCCGGGGGCTCCTGTCGGTGTACAAAAAGAGGGGTACACTTTTTGTACCCCTATAACTGTGCACGGGCAGTCTGAGCCACGGGCACCACCACACTGAGCAAGGCAAGGGAGGTGAGCCAAGGTAAGGCCGAAGCTCAGGAGAAGCAGAACGACGCCAAGACCAAGACCACAAAGAGCAAAGGGGACGAAGAGGACCCCCCCCCCCAGCAAGATCCTTGCCGGGAGGCGGTTTTAGCAAACCCGGCAAGACCCTTGTCGTGGCAGCTCGCCCCACACCTACGGAGTGAGTCACCCTTGAGTCCACTGCCCCCATGGGGCAAGGATTCGGGAGACATCCCCGTGGGGGCTTGCAGATCTTTGTGAAGACATTCAAGATCAGATACACCCTTTAGAAGATGATGATCCTTGGCGGGATCCCAGCCAAGGAGGACCACAAGGCCCCCGGCAAGAGCCTTGCCGGGGATGACAGCAGGCGCCACGGCAAGACCCTTGCCGGGGCCCCGGCAAGACCCTTGCCAAGAACACCCGTAGGGCCACCATCAGGCCCACGCCAGTCAAACCTCCACCGCCATTCGCATGCAGCTGCTGACCCAACCAGCTGGGCAGGCACCTGCGTGGCGGCATGCGGATCTTCGTGGAGACCCACCGATGTGCCACCTCAGCTGCCTGCCTGCCTACATGGCACCACGGGCGCCGCTGGCCAGGGCGCGTGTCGACACGAGAGGGAGCGGCAACGGACGAGACAGGGCTCTCCCCCGTCCCCGATAAAGCAAGGACACCTGGGCAAAGACGCATTAAATGCGCCTTGTCATGTACTGCAAGGGATAACCTCACATCACTGTACCCTTTCCACCTCCTGTGTGCCACTGTGGCAACCCCTTTCCTATAAAAGGAGGCCCAAGGCGACCAGGAGGAGGATTCGGCTTTTTGGAGCTCCTCACGCCCATAGCTAGCTCAAGAACACAGATATACAATCCACCAAAGCAGGAGTAGGGTTTTACGCATCCTCGCGGCCCGAACCTGGGTAAACGAACCATGTGCTATCTGTTTGATCCGCTCTTCTCACGACCCCGCGCCCCGCAACCGTAGTAGGGATTCTTGTGATCCCATAGGTGTCATTTCCACCGATAGATTCAGAGGCTATAAATCCAGTCAACGGAAAAAACCATTCAAAAGAAATCCTAGGGGCCCGTCCAGTTTGGACCGAATACTCGACCGCTTGTGCCAGATACATGGCACCCCCGAAAAGCCGGCCAATCACACCAACAGGGATTGTTGGGTGTTCAAGCAGGAAGGCAAGTTAAATGCCGAAAATAAAGACACGGGGCTGCATAGCGATGACGATGAAGAGCCCCGGCCGCCGAACAACAGTGGACAGAAGGGTTTTCCCCCACAAGTGCAGACGGTGAACATGATATACGCAACCCACATCCCCAAGAGGGAGAGCAAGCGCGCGTTAAGGGACGTATACGCGGTAGAGCCAGTCACCCCAAAGTTCAACCCATGGTCCTCCTGCCCGATCACCTTTGATCGAAGGGACCATCCCACTAGCACCCGTCATGGCGGATTTGCCGCATTGGTTCTAGACCCAATCATTGATGGATTTCATCTCACTAGAGTCCTTATGGACGGCGGCAGCAGCCTGAACCTGCTTTACCAGGATACAGTGCGGAAAATGGGCATAGATCCCTCGAGGATTAAGCCCACCAAAACGACCTTAAAAGGCGTAATACCAGGTGTAGAGGCCAACTGTACAGGCTCAGTCACACTTGAAGTGGTCTTCAGATCTCCGGATAATTTCCGAAACGAGGAGTTAATCTTCGACATAGTCCCATTCTGTAGTGGCTATCACGCACTGCTCGGGCGAACCACATTCGCCAAGTTCAATGCGGTACCGCACTACGCATACCTTAAGCTCAAGAGGCCAGGCCCTCGAGGAGTAATTACGGTCAATGGAAACACCGAACGCTCTCTCCGAACAGAGGAGCACACGGCGGCCCTTGCAGCGGAAGTACAAAGTAGCCTCACCAGGCAGTTCTCCAGTCCATCCACTAAACGCCCGGACACCGTCAAGCACGCCCGGAGAAACCTACAACAAGACCGCCTGGCACGTTCCGAGCAGGCGTAGCAATGCGGCCCCAACCCCAGCCCTCACAAAAATGCGACACCAGTACTTCGCGTACATAACTACGCCCTAGAGATACCATGGGTACAGGGGGAGGGGCACCATGATGGCACGCCCAAAACACGGCTTAAACCGCACCAGGGGCTGCCAATTTTTTAATTTTCTCTTACTTTCAGGACTCCACTCTTCGGAAGGCCTGTTCGGCAGTTCAATTGCCGCATAAACGATGCAAGAACCAGGGAAGCAGACAAGCCATGCCGCATTACGGAACTCCCAGGTGGTCTCTATCACGAGCAGTATACCTGTTTCGCATACCATTCTGCAGCCTGCCCCTGGAACGGACATGTTAAATAGTCCAACCTTTTGCTTATCACATTATTTGTATCGTTCTGCTTTGATCGCACCCCTTTTTAATAAACAATGCATAGCTTTTGTCTCTCTTTGCATTACTTTTTTTTACAAATATATGTTCCTTAACGACATGTTGCACCTATACACTTTGGTACGGCCAAAATACGCCAGGGGCTTTAGTACCCCTCAATATGGTGTGAGAAGTCCGAACACTTTAACAAGTGCGACACCCCGAACATATAGCATTATATGCATCGGCTCCGAATCATGTCTTGGGTCAATAGTTGGGTTTGCTCGACTCCTATGTTTTGGTGCCTTACGTTCCGCTATATTGGCTAAGGTAGCACTAGGAGAACTACTGCGATTGTGCCCCAGTTGAGCTAGGTCGAGCACCTCAGTAGAGAAAGCTAAAAATGACTATCATGATGAAGCGAGAGCTGGTTGCTGTTCGAGAGGTTTTTCGAGTCCCTAAAGACTTATGCCGCTTAGAGCGAGGAGTCGGCTCTGTCCGGCCAAGGCGTGGATAGCGCCCCAAACTCGGTCTTCTGAATACCAGGGGCTTTGCCGAAATTTAAAATTATAGAATTCTATGGCTAAGTGAGAATGTTCACGCATTATAGTCCGATTGCCTTGTTCGTTGTGCTGAGCGCCTCCCTCGACGGACCCAAACATGGGAAAAAGAGCGCTCAGGTTTATCCCCGAACACCCCAGCACTAGCGGCACGGGGGCAGAAGTCGACGACTCGCCATCTCTCAGAATTGATAAACAGCCGCACAGAAGGTAATATTTTAAATTCCAACAGCATTGCTTAGCGCATATGAACAAGTTTTCAGCGCACAGGACAAAACGAGCGAGTTTTACTCAAAAATTACATCCCTGGAACATTCATCCGCCACAAGGAGGGCACCCTTCAGAACATCCGTATAATAATTCTCGGGCTTGCGATGCTCTTTCCCCGGCGGTGGCCCGTTCTTCACAAGCTTCTCAGCATCCAGCTTGCCCCAGTGCACCTTAGCACGGGCAAGGGCCCTATGGGCACCTTCAATGCAGACGGAGCGCTTGATGACTTCGAGCCTTGGACAGGCCCCCACTAGCCGCCGCACCAGCCCGAAATAGCTCCCAGGCAGAGCCTCTCCAGGCCACAGCCGAACTATGAGGCCCTTCATGGCCTGTTCGGCCGCCTTGTGGAGCTCGACCAGTTGCTTCAGCTGGTCGCTCAGGGGCACGGGGTGTCCGGCCTCAACATACTAAGACTAGAACACCTTCTTTGTCGAGCTTCCCTCCTCGGCTTGATAGAATGCGATGGCATCGGACAAGCTACGGGGAAGATCTGCGAATGCTCCTGGAGAGCTCCTGATTCGGGTAAGTAACAAGTAACTCACGTTTATGTGTTTGCTTTGCATAAAGAATGCCTTACCCGCTGCTATCTTTTTCACCGCATCCAACTCCTGGAGGGTCTTCTGGGATTCGTCCTTGGAGGACTTGGCATTTTCAATAGCCATCGCGAGCTCGGACACTCGAGTCTTTGAGTCAAGCTCCAAACTCTCATGTTTTTTCATGAGAGCCTGGAGCTCTTGCTGCACCTTTCCAACCTGGGCCTCATACTTCTCCCGCTTGGTGCACTCCGTGGCCGCCCTCTTCTCGGCCTTGCCCAGCGCTTGCTTAAGGGTCACCACCTCAGACGTGGCCCCTACAATAGCCACGATAATCCTGTCATTTTTTGCAATTGCACTTTTCTTTTATATGTTTAAACAAGGTATTTCTTACCTTCCTTGTCCTCGAGCTGCTTCTTGGCATGCCCGAGCTCTTGCTCGCACTGCTCGAGGTTCTGCTTTAGCGTGTCCACTTCCGTAGTCAGTACGGCGGACGCTAGCAGAGAAGCCTGCATACGCATATTGACTCTTTTTTGTTAGACTCCTGCGAATTTAATTTGATCCTCTATTCGGCTTTTCTTCCCGAACGCCAAACAGAGCATCAGGGGCTACTGTCTATGTGGTAATATTATTTACACATTCTTTACTCACCTCAAAGCCTGTTAAAAGGCTAGCACAAGCTTCAGTCAGTCCGCTCTTGGTGGACTGAACCTTCTGGACCACCGCACTCATAATGGTGCGGTGCTCCTCGTCGATGGAGGAGCCTTTGAGCACCTCCAACAGATTGTCTGGCGCCTCCGGTTGGACGGGGGTCACCGGCACGGTGGGCTTGCTCCTCTTGGAAGGAGGTCGCCCGCCGGACTCTGGAACCTTTGAAGGTTCCGAAGCGGTGTCCGGCCTAGAGTCGGACTTGGAGCCCTGGGGGGTTTTATCCCCTTTACTCCTGGAGTTCGGGAGGTCGCCTTGCGGTGCCTCCAAGACCACCTCCTCCTGGCTTGGAACCTGTTGGGACAACACTTCGGCGTCGTCCGTAGGGCGGGGGGAGGAAGCCGTCGGAAGCGAATTCACATCCGACGAGTCCAGTGAACCACTCGACGACGCGTCGAGCCGGTCTTTGGGTGGGCTGCATAAACATATTCGACATAAGGGAAAGCTGTGCAATAAAGGAATACTATGAATTACTCCGGTATCCGGATACTTACGATTTCGCCAGGGGCTTGGCCCTGAGCGGCCACTCCTCTCCGCCGTCGTCGGCGTTGGTGTAGTCCAGAGGAAGGGTTTTCCCCTTATTGGACCCTTCGGCCTCCCTAGTGAGGGCGGCCTTCCTTTTCTTCCCTCCCCCCGCTGGAGGGGCAGAGGTCTCTTCCTCCTCCTCCTCGTCTTCATGGGAGGAATGCGCCTTGGAGCCGTCGGATGATGAACCCGACACCTCCTGGCGCTGGGCACTTTTTCGAGTCCCTGTGGCCTTCTTCTCCGGCACCACATGGGGTGCCGGAACCAGCAGCTTCGCCAAGCGGGCATCGGCTGGGTCTTCGGGCAAAGGAGCCGGACAGTCGATCTGTCCGGACTTCGCCTGCCAAACCTGTCAAAGTAAAGGGAGCTTAGATCCCGCATAGAGTTAAACTATGAAAAACTAATACCCTATAAAAGGTACAAACAACTTAACGCGCTAGCGTGATGCTGCGCGCTGAATCCGCGATCCTCGGTAGCGGATGCGGGAGCCTCGGCGCCCTTGAAAAGCATCTTCCAGGCATCTTCGTACGTCGTATCGAAGAGCCTGCTTAGAGTTCGGTGCTGCGCCGGGTTGAACTCCCATAGATTGAAGGCCCGTTGTTGACACGGGAGGATCCGGCGGACGAGCATAACCTGGACTACGTTGACAAGCTTGAGCTGCTTCCCCACCAGGGTTTGGATGCATGTTTGCAGTCCAGTCACCTCTCCAATGTTGCCCCACGACAGGCCCGTCTCTTTCCAGGACGTGAGCCGCGTTGGGGGTCCGGACCAGAACTCGGGGGCTGCGACCCACTCAGGGTCGTGCGGCTCGGTGATGTAAAACCACCCCGATTGCCACCCCTTCAGGGTCTCCACAAAGGAGCCCTCGAGCCATAAGACGTTGGGCATCTTGCCCACCATGGCGCCTCCGCACTCCGCGTGGTTGTCGCGCACCACCTTCGGCTTGACATTGAAAGTCTTGAGCCATAGGCCGAAATGGGGGCGGATGCAGAGGAAAGCCTCGCACACGACGATAAACGCCGAGATGTTGAGGATGAAGTTCGGGGCCAGATCATGGAAATCCAGGCCGTAGTAGAACATGAGTCCTCGGACGAATGGGTGGATAGGAAAGCCCAGTCCACGGAGGAAGTGGGGAAGGAACACTACCCTCTCATGGGGCCTTGGGGTGGGGAGGAGCTGCCCCTCTTCGGGAAGCCGGTACGCGATGTCATTAGACAAGTATCCGGCCTTCCTCAATTTTTTTATGTGTCCCTCCATGACGGAGGAGACCATCCACTTGCCTCCCGCTCCGGACATGGCTGGAGAAGGTTGAGGTGGGGAGTGCGGACTTGGGTGCTGGAGCTCGAGTGCGCGAAAATGGATAGGCAAAGGAGGAAGAAGGCGTAGGTGAAAAGGTGGATCCTTATCCCCTTATATGGGTGGACGCAACTACGTGTCCCCACCAGCCTAGTAAAACTCGCTTATATCCAAGCACCGTAATCAATGGCGCAGTTGGGTTACCCACGCCCGTATTGATGAGAATCCTAGAATAAGGGGACACGATCTCTGCTTTAACAAGACATGCCAAGGAAACCGCCTCGCGTGACACGCTGAGGTGGGATAATAAAACGATTCGAATAAAGGCCTGGCCATGGTGCGTCACACTACGGAATACGTCAGCAGATTAGATTTGTGTAAATATTATTCTCTCTATGGCAATATGTGGAAACTTATTTTGCAGAGCCGGACACTATCTTTGTGTTCAAAAATCTTCTATGAAGTACTTGGAGGAGGAACCCGCCTTGCAATGCCGAAGACATTCTGCACGCCGGACTCGTTGTCATTGAAGCCTGGTTCAGGGGCTACTGAGGGAATCCTGGATTAGGGGGTGTCCGGATGGCCGGACTATACATTCAGCCGGACTCCTGGACTATGAAGATATAAGATTGAAGACTTCGTCCCGTGTCCGGAAGGGACTTTCCTTGGCGTGGAAGGCAAGCTTGGCGATACGGATATATAGATCTCCTACCATTGTAACCGACTTTGTGTAACCCTAACCCTCTCCGGTGTCTATATAAACCGGAGGGTTTTAGTCCGTAGAACAACATTTAGAACAACAATCATACCATAGGCTAGCTTCTAGGGTTTAGCCTCTCAGATCTCATGGTAGATCTACTCTTGTACTACCATATCATCAATATTAATCAAGCAGGACGTAGGGTTTTACCTCCATCAAGAGGGCCCGAACCTGGGTAAAACTTCGTGTCCCTTGCCTCCTGTTACCATCCAGCCTAGACGCACAGTTTTGGACCCCCTACCTGAGATCCGCCGGTTTTGACACCGACAATGAGCCTCTTGAAGTATTAACTTCCTGATCTCTGTGTTATTGGGCACATAAACACGGTCCTCAAACCATAAGGTGTCGTCCTCATCCTCATGAAAACCTTTGGCCTTTCCTTTGCTCATTTTCTGTTTTATCTTGGCAATCTCTTTGTCATCCTTCTGAGTTTCTCAAATCTTTCCTAACAATGTAGAGTGAACCTCCATTGTTGCAACAAAACCTCTAGGAACAATCTCCAAACGAAGTTCTCAGAGATCCTCTGCTAACTCCTTCGGCAATCCCATGCTTTCTAGGGTATTAGCATAACTCTTCCGGCTTAAAGCATCTGCTACGACATTGGCCTTTCCGGGATGATAGTGCAGCTTCATGTCATAATCCTTTATAAGCTCCAATCATCTTCTCTGCCTAAGGTTCATTTCCTTCTGGGTGAAGATGTACTTCAAACTCTTATGATCCGTGTACACATCACAATGGTTTTCAATAAGGTATAATGCCTCCAAGTCTTCAATGCATGCACTACGGCTGCTAACTCCAAATCATGTGTGGCATAATTCAACTCGTGTGGTTTCAGTTGTCGCGAGGCATACGAAACAACTCTTCAGTCCTGCATAAGCACACTTCCAAGTCCTAAGTGAGAGGCGTCGCAATACACTTGGAAATCATTATGTATATCTGGTAGTGTCAGCACTGGGGCTGTCGTCAAATGTTTCTTCAGCTCTTGGAAACTTGCCTCACAATCTTCCCTCCATTTAAACTTGGTATCCTTCTTCAACAATTCTGTCATTGGCTTCACGATCTTGGAAAAATTCTTAATGAATCTCCGGTAGTATCTTGAGAGTCCAAGAAAACCGCGGATCTCGCTAACTGAAGTGGGTGCCAACCATTCAATGACTGACTGAACCTTGGTGGGGTCTACTGCTATACCTTCTCCTGATATAACATGTCCAAGGAATCCGACTTCCTTCAACCAAAACTTGCATTTGCTGAACTTGGCATACAACTGATGTTCCCTGAGTTTCTCGAGAACTAAACGCAAATGCTCCTTGTGCTCCTCTTCATTCTTCGAATATACCATTATATCATCAATGAACACCACAACAAACTTATCCAAATATTCCATGAACACCTTGTTCATCATGCTCATGAAATAGGCAGGGGTGTTAGTCAGTCCAAACGACATGACCGTATATTCGTATAACCCGTACCATGTGGTGAATGTTGTCTTTGGTATATCTTTATCTCGTATCTTCAACTGATGATATCCTGATCGCAGATCGATCTTCGAGAACACCTTAGCTCCTTGCAGCTGGTCAAACAGATCGTTGATCATCGTCAATGGGTACTTGTTCTTAATCGTCACTTCATTCAATGCCCGATAATCAACAACCATCCTTAGGGATTTATCCTTCTTCTCAACCAAAGCACTCGGGCTCCCCATGGTGATGAACTCCGTCGGATGTAACCTTTCTCCAATAACTCCTTGATCTACTTCTTAATCTCCTCTAGATCATTCGCAGGCATCCGATAGGGTCTCTTGGATATTGGCCCTGTGCCTGGCAATAGCTCAATCAAAAACTCGATATCTCGATCCGGTGGCATGCATGGTAACTCCTCTTGGAAAACATCCGGGTAATCCTTTACTACAGGCACTTCCTCCTGAACAACTCCCGTGAGGGTATTTACTTGGCTACTTCTTGGCGCATGCCTAGATATATACTTGATCCTTTTTCCCTCCGGGGTGATGAGACAAATTGACTTACTAACACAGTCAATGCTTCCTCCGTACTTTGACATCTAGTCCATTCCTAATATCACATCCAATCCTTGTGACTCCAAGATAATTAGGTCGGACGGAAAAACATGGCTACCAATGGTTAAGGGTATCTGGTCGCACCATCGACTAGTCATATACTCTGCTCCAGGTGAGCTTACTAACAAAGGGGTCCTAGGGGTTTGGGTCGGTAGTTTAAACTTATCCACGAATTCCCTTGATATGTATGAATGTGATGCACCAGTATCAAAAAGAATAAGAGCGGTAAATGACTTAACCAAAAACTTACCTATAACAGCGTCTGGCTGCTCTTCAACCTCCTCCATGTTAATGTGGTTCACTTGTCTTTGTTGAATGGATTGGGCTTCTTCCCAGCGCTCCCATTTCCATTTCCATTCTTCCCTTCAGGGCACTCCGTGGCATAGTGTCCAGTCTTCCCGCACTTGAAACAAGTAACGTGGCTTAGGTCTCTCTTGGTGGGTGTGGCTGGATTGGGGCGGTTCTGATTATTGCTTGTTCCATTCCCATTCCCATTCCTTGAGCCTGTATGATTATGGTTACTTCCTCCATTATGGGTGTGGCCTCCATGGTTATGAACAAGTCCTCCTGAGTTCGGGGTTAGGCGAGGCTTATGCTGAGCTCCTGAGTTATACCTCCCTTGTCCATACTTCCTCTTACGGCTCTCAATCTGCTGCTGCTTCCCTTCAATCATAAGAGCCTTATCTACCAACTCCTGGTAGTTGGTGAATGTTGCCACCATCAAGTGCATGCTCATCTCATCATTCAGCCCTTCCATAAACTTCTCCTACTTTGGGGCATCTGTGGCCACATCATCAGGGGCATAGTGAGATAACTTGCTAAACTCATCTGCGTACTGAGCCATAGTATGGTTCCCCTGGCGTAAGTTGCGAAATTCATGCTTCTTCAAATTCATGGCTCCAGTTGAGACATGGGCTGTATGGAAGGCTTGCTGAAATTGGTCCCATGTCGCCGTGGCTATAGGGTAGGTGACAGTGTAATTCTCCCACCATGAGGCTGCTGGTCCATCCAACTGATGTGCGGCAAAACGCACCTTCTCAGCATCGGTACATCCTATAGTGGTTAACTCCCTTCCAATCATGTGGAGCCAATCATCTGCTACTATAGGCTCGGTGCTACTAGAAAACACCGGCGGCTGCAACCTCAGAAAATGGGCTAAGTTGTCAACTGGTGGTGGTGGTGGTGGATTGTTGTTGTTGTTGTTGCCTTGGTTCTGAACTAACAACTGCATTAGGGTATTCTGTTGCTGGATCAACTGAGTGAGCTCCTATGGGAAAGCAAATACGGGGTCACGTCTCGGAGGCATCTGATGGGTTTAGAGGGGAGAGATTTGAATAGAATGAGGTCTAATGAGAAAGCACTACCCATATGCACATGAGACAAACACAATCATTTCACTCAATCAAGCAAGCAAGGCATACAATCGGTCTAGAACTATCGTAAAAGTTCTCGGACTACTCTATTTACATGGTGGAGTACTACTACTAATGTGGTGGTCTACTAAAAATATTCCTCAGTTGAAGACTCCATGATATCTACTCCAGCTTCATCTTCAAAGTCATCATTGCTAAGGTCAGAGTCGGTGTCGTTGATGATGATGTAGTCCTCCGGGAGAATCTCATTGGGTTCTTCGTCTTCTCCTCCTGGTGCGGGGTCTCCCGAGAATACTCCTAGCTTCCTTTCCACATCGTCATTCTTCTCCACTAGTATGATGATTTCCTCCTCATAATCTTCACGTGTAGCCTTGAGTTCTTCCTCTAGTTACGTGATCCTAGTCATTGCGTTCTTCAGATCTATCATGCCTGCGCACATCTGATTCTCCTGGCGTTGAATGTGCTAGTTTAGTTCCTGGATGAAAGCTGCAATTGATCTATCCTTCCTGGTGTTGATCATCTCCCATTGCTCGTCTCGGCGCCCACAAATCTAATAGATAGTATCCTTAGGCTCCTTGTGGTAAACTTCTCCAATGCGTCCCATGGTGATGTGAGCTGCCATACTCTTTCCTAGACTCTAGGTTGGTGCATCAAAGGAAAACTCTATGGGTTTAGTGACTGGCGTGAAGGTTCTTCCTGGAACTTGAACTTGAATCATCCATCTCTCCTCTTCTGGTAAAGTGGCATTGTAAGTCCCGGTGAAGCTTGGTATTCCTATGTTCAGGTACCTAGTGACTTCCTTCAGGTGTCGTCCAAAAGGTGCTTCTTCATCCGGTTGTGCAAACTTGTTTCTTCCATCCGCCATCCTAAAGAGTAGAAAATGGAGAGGAGTCAGAAATGAGAAGAGAATAGTGATCTATGGATTTTAGCTTAGTGGTCCTGTCCTACACTCAGTGTGTGCTCTGATATCATCTTGTAGCGACCCGACCTCAAACCGTCAAGTCTCTGTGCTTCAGTGTCATCCCTGGAACGGTAATGCTGACACACAA
Source organism: Triticum urartu (assembly GCF_003073215.2). Taxonomy (NCBI): domain Eukaryota; kingdom Viridiplantae; phylum Streptophyta; class Magnoliopsida; order Poales; family Poaceae; genus Triticum; species Triticum urartu. The sequence continues at coordinate 575,739,749 of NC_053023.1, read as the reverse complement.
TACTCGAGGATTTATAGTAGAGTAGCAATCACACACTTCTTACATCAAATGTCTCCAGAGAGAACTTATTACAATAAATATGGCTTAAGGCCATCTAATACGATAACAGCGGAAGGCTTGGAAGATAAAGTGAGTCCATCAACTCCAAGGGCATAGCTGAGCTGCACAGCAACTACCTAACAAACCTTACTCCTCGTCTGAAAAGTATGCAACATAATATGTTGCAGCCCAAAAACGGGTCAGCACATGGAATATGCTGGCAAAGTAACACAGTAGAGCAAGAGCAGAATAATGCTATCACTACATGCATATTTGGCTGGTGGAAAGTTCTATGGGTACAGTTTTGCGAAAAGCCAATTTTTCCCTACATCAAAGGAATAGATTTTTAATTTAACTATCATGGTAGTTGAAACATCATTGAGAAGGTTTCTCCAACTCAATCCCAATTAAGGTAATTATCAACCCCAACAATTTTAATTTAAGAGTGATGAGATACTCAAGATACTCCAAGTACTAGATACTCAAGATGTCCATAACCGGGGACACAGCTAACCATGATTAGTTTGTACACTCTGCAGAGGTTTGCGCACTTTTCCCCATAAGACTCGATCACCTCCGTTGAATTTCTCGCACTACATGGTGTTTGAGAAACGGATGACCAAGACACAGTCTTTCTGAAACATTAACTCTCTACTCCGGGCAGACCATACCAAACCTACAACCCACTACCTGCTGATCCACCTCTTCAAGAGCTTCACGTAACTTACTTAACTATGCTAGAGACCATAATAGCTTGTGGCTGCACACGGAAGTTTCTAGCATGAATCAGCTCAGTTCCCTTTGAGCCTAGGTGGCGGTCCATAGGAAGATCACACGGGTACTCCGGGATTTCCAAAAATACAGGCAACACTGGGTACTCCAGGTGCCTCAATCCACCCAGATGTGTATTTAAGTTGCCACCTTAAGTTGAACCATTAATTAACAATCTCACATCTGTCATGGATTTCACTCACCCAAACCACATCTACGAGCATAGCATAGCAATATAAGCAACGCGTAGAAGTAACTCCCAAGGGTTTGAATGTAACAGGGCAATAGGTTCTACCTCATCAACTACTTCCCAACCCACATGTTAATGCCATCCTAACCATGCAATGTTTGAGGATTGGAACTAATGCATAAAAATTGGGTGATAAAGAGTATGATCAAAGTGTTACTTGCCTTGCTGACGATCCGCGTAACCTAGAGACTCCAAATAACACGCTTCGCACTCTGGGAATTCTATCGCAAACAAACAATATCATACATAAGCAATCAAACAAAGAAACAAGGGTAAAACTCAAATAAGAAGATCTAACCAGAAAGTTCAACTTAAGAACTCCGGTTTGCAAAAAGAACCAAATCGAATGGAGCAACGAAACTCAAACGGCGAAAGAAACAAGATCCGTTTACTAATCTGGACCTAGATCAAATTTTACAGTAGCAAAAGCTTGTTCGAGTTGGTTAGATGAAAAGAGGGTCTCGAGACGAAGATCTAGGCGTTTGAATCGCCTGATTCCGGCAAACGAGCGAAAGATAAACTAGAACGAAAATCGGATCAGAAATCGTGATCAGAAATAATCGCGAATAAAATCCGATTAAAGAAAGCTGACGAGCAGGCTAACAAACGAGCATTCGCTGTCTGTGGCTAAACGGTGAAAACTGTTCGTAAAAACGAACGTACGGACGAACGTCCGCTAAATAACTAAACCTGGAAAAAAATAAACCATTCTACTAAAAAATAAAACTGCAGGTCCTAAAAAACCGATCGGTTTTTCCGTAGAAAACCGACGGCGGCGGCGGCGGTTACCGGCAGCGGCGGAACGGCGGCGGTGACGGAGGATCCGGCGGGCGGGGCGGCGGCGCGCGCGGGCGGCGGCAGCGGCGCGTGCGGTGGCGGTGGCTCAGGCGGCTAGGGTTCGGGCGGGGGTACGGGGTGGGCTGAGGGGCGGCTCCCCCGGCTTATAAGGCCGGCCGGGCCAAGAGTCCTAGACGGACACGGCCCGGTTAGGTCGGTTCGTGTTTTTTTTAACAATTCGAACGTGCAGAAAAAGAAAGTAAAGAAATACTAAACGGACTCTAAAAATCTCGAAATAAATTTTCCTCGTCCTCTAAAAATAAGCTGGACAAGGTGAACATTTATTTGGGCCTAAAATGCAATTTTGAAAAACGCATATTTTTCCTAATTCAAATAAAATAGCAATGAAACTCCGAATAAAGAACTTATTTGATTTTAATATTAAATCTTTGGTATTTCTTTATTTTGAGGAAGTCATTTTATCCTCTCTCTTTTATTTTTTTATAAAAGAAATATTTCAGATAAATAAAATTAAAATCAAGCGATCCTCTTTTCATAATTCAAGAAAAGCTCAAATATGAAAAATAACGAAATCCCCCACTCTCTCCGTGGGTCCTTGAGTTTCTTAGAATTTCTAGGATCAACCAAAATGCAATAAAATATGATATGCAATGATGATCTAATGCATAACATTCCAAATTGAAAATTTGGGATGTTACAATTATTGAGGTTTTCATGGATGATTTCTCCATTTACGGAACTTATTTTGATGATTTCTTAAGCAACCTTGACCGAGTTTTGCAGAGATGTGAAGAAACTAATCTTGTCTTGAATTGGGAGAAGTGCCACTTTATGGTTAATGAAGGTATTGTCTTGGGGCATAAAGTTTCTAAAAGAGGCATTGAAGTTGATAAAGCTAAAGTAGATGCTATTGAAAAGATGTCGTGCCCTAAAGATATCAAAGGTATAAGAAGTTTCCTTAGTCATGTTGGTTTCTCTAGGAGGTTTATTAAAGAATTATCTAAGATTTCTAGGCCTCTCACCAATCTCTTACAAAAAGATGTTCCTTTTGTTTTTGATGATGATTGTGTAGAAGCATTTGAAATACTTAAGAAAGCGTTGATTTCTGCTCCTATTGTTCAGCCACCTAATTGGAATTTACCCTTTGAAACTATGTGTGATGCTAGTAATTATGTTGTTGGTGCTATTCTAGGACAAAGAGTTGATAAGAAATTAAATGTTATTTAGTATGCTAGTAAAACTCTAGACAGTGCCTAGAGAAATTGTGCTACCACTGAAAAAGAATTTTTAGCAGTTGTATTTGCATGTGATAAGTTCAGACCTTATATTGTTTATTCCAAAGTAACGGTTTACACTGATCATGCTGCTATTAAATATCTTATGGAAAAGAAAGATGCTAAACCTAGACTTATTAGATGGGTTCTCTTGCTACAAGAATTTGATTTGCATCTTATTGATAGAAAGGGAGCTGAGAACCTCGTTGCAGACAACCTATCTAGGTTAGAGAATGTTCTTGATGTCCTACTACCTATTGATGATAGCTTTCCTGATGAACAATTAAATGTTATAAATGCCTCTCATAATACTCCATGGTATGATGATTATGCTAATTATATTGTTGCTAAATTTATACCACCTAGTTTCACATACCAGCAAAAGAAAAAGATTTTCTATGATTTAAGACATTACTTTTGGGATGACCCACACCTTTATAAAGAAGGAGTAGATGGTGTTATTAGACGTTGTGTGCCCGAGCATGAACAGGAATAGATCCTACGCAAGTGCCACTCCGAGTCTTACGGAGGACACCACGCTGGAGATAGAACTCCACATAAGGTATTGCAATCCAGTTTCTATCGGCCCACTCTATTTAAAGATGCTCGTAAGTTTGTATTGTCTTGTGATCAATGTCGAAGAATTGGTAATATTAGTAGACGTCGGGAAATGCCTATGAATTATTCACTTGTTATTGGACCATTTGATGTTTGGGGCTTTGATTATATGGGACCTTTTCCTTCCTCTAATGGATATACACATATTTTAGTTGATGTTGATTAGGTTACTAAGTGGGTAGAAGCTATCCCAACTAGTAATGATGATCATAACACTTCTATTAAGATGCTTAAAGAAGTTATTTTTCCGAGGTTTGGAGTCCCTAGATATTTAATGACTGATGGTGGTTCACATTTTATTCATGGTGCTTTTCGTAAAATGCTTGCTAAGTATGATGTTAATCATAGAATTGCATCTCCAAATCATCCTCAGTCTAGTGGTCAAGTAGAATTGAGTAATAGAGAGATTAAATTAATTTTACAAAAGATTGTTAATATATCTAGAAAGAATTGGTCTAAAAAACTTGATGATGCTTTGTGGGCTTATAGAACTTATAAGAATCCTATGGGTATGTCTCCATATAAAATGGTTTATGGAAAAGCATGTCATTTACCTCTTGAGCTAGAACATAAGGCATATTGGGCTATTAAAGAGCTCAACTATGATTTCAAACTTGCCGGTGAGAAGAGGTTATTTGACATTAGCTCACTTGACGAATGGAGAACCCAAGCCTATGAGAATGCCATGTTGTTTAAACAAAAAGTTTAAAGATGGCATGATAAAAGGATACAAAAGTGTGAGTTTAATGTAGGTGATCATGTTTTGCTATACAACTCTCGTTTAAGATGTTTTGCAGGAAAGCTTCTCTCTAAATGGGAAGGCCCTTACATTATCGAGGAGGTCTATCGTTCCGGTGCCATAAAAATCAACAACGCCAAAGGTAAAAATCCGAAGGTAGTAAATGGTCAAAGACTCAAACATTATATTTCAGGTACTCCCATAAATGTAGAGACCAATATAATTGATACCATAACCCCGGAGGAGTACATAAGGGACACTTTCCAGAACATTTCAGACTCTTAAAAGGAATAGGTATGAGGTACGGTAAGTAAACCGACTCCAAAATGTTTCCAATGATAAATTTCTCCTTTTTGGAATATTTAAAAAATTAGAAAAATTAAAAGTAGTCTGAAAGAGATACGAGGCCACCACAAGGGTGGAGGGCGCGCCCTACCCCCTGGGCGCGCCCCCGACCTTGCGGCCACCTCGTGTGCTCTCCCGACTCCATTTTCTTGCAGAATACTTCTTTTGGTCGGTAAAAATTCATTATATAATCTCCTGAAGGTTTTGACCATCGTACCATGCAAAAATCTCTTGTTTTTGTTTTGAGCTGTTTTTCCTGACAGATCTAGATTGCCATGACGTCTCCAAGCGCCCCCAAGGACAAGTTTTTCGATAAGGTCATCAACCCCTACCTCGCGGAGGTGTTGCGGCACCCTCAAGCCATTGAGTTGCGTGAGGGGGTGGTGCAAATCCGTGATGTTGAGGGGCCGAAGAAGACCGGAAGCGTGGAGATGAGGCTCAAAGCAATGGAGCAACAAGTTTTCAAGTGCCAAGGGATAGTGGAGCGTGGAATCAACGCAAAACACATGATGATCGCGGAGTTCACCAACAAGCACAAGCTGGATCCCAAGAGCATTGAGGAGGCCATCTTCAGGCTACATGAGAAAATCGGGCATCTCCAAGCCAAGATCTATGACCTGCAAAGCCAAAACTGTGAGTATGAATATAGATTCAAGAGGATGAGTTCGGCTGCCGTTTTGAGGATCTCGGAGACTCAGTCATCTTTCTATGATGGTGAACCTATGCCTTGGAAGATGGATGACAAGCCTACTTTATCAACAACTCCTTCATCACCACCCCCGAAGAAAGGGACATAAATACATGGGTATGGGCACTCCCCTTGGCAACTGCCAAGCTTGGGGGAGTGCCCCGGTATCATATCACCATCACATCTTTATCTTTATCGCTTTTCTTAGTTCAATCCTTTTGGTTATGTCTTGATCTAGTAGAATAAAAAAATTAGTATGATCTAGCTTTGAGTTTTGCTTTATGTTCCCTCTATATAATCGAGTGCGTGAGATATATAATAAAGAGTAGTTATGATTGAAGGGCTTTGCATTCTTGCTATGATCTTGAGGGAATTAAATAAAAAGAATAAAAAGAAAGAAATAAAAAGATCGTAGATAGATCTTATGGAGAGCAAGGACTTCACATATAAAGAGTATGATGAATAAAAGTTATTGAGAGTTGACAAACATAGTTTTGGTCATTGTTGCAATTAATAGGAAGTAATAAATAAAGAGAGGCTTTACATATAAATATACTATCTTGGACATCTTTTGTAATTGTGAGCACTCATTAAAATATGACATGCTAAAAAGTTGATGTTGGACAAGGAAGACAACATAATGAGTTATGTTTTCTTACATCCGAATAGAAGTCATATTGTTTTGAATCATACAATATGTTGAGCTTGCCTTTCCCCCTCATGCTAGCCAAATTCTTTGCACCAAGTAGAGATACTACTTGTGCTTCTGAATATCCCTACACCCAGTTTTGCCATGAGAGTCCACCATACCAAACTATGGATTGAGTAAGATCCTTCAAGTAAGTTTTCATCGGTGCAACCAATAAAAATTGCTCTCTCTAAATATGTATGATCTATTAGTGTGAAGAAAATAAGATTTATACGAACTTGTGACATGGAAGAAGTAAAAGCGACGGGCTGCATAATAAAGGTCCTTATCACAAGTGGCAATATAAAGTGACGTTCTTTAGCACTAAGATTTTGTGCATCCAACCGTAAAAGCGCATGAAAACCTCTGCTTCCCTCTGTGAAGGGCATATCTTTTACTTTTATCTTCTACCATTATGCAAGAGTCATGGTGATCATCACCTTTCCTTTTTTATACCTTTTCCTTTGGCAAGCTCTATGTGTTTGATAAATCCGGATATATATATCCACTCGGATGTAGGTTTTCATAAAGTATTATTGTTGACATTACCCTTGAGGTAAAAGGTTGGGAGGCGAAACTATAAGCCCCTATCTTTCTCTGTGTCTGATGGAAACTTTGAATCCATAAGTATCGCGTGAGTGTTAGCAATTGTGAAAGATTATATGATAGTTGAGTATGTGGACTTGCTGAAAATCTCTTTAATTGACTCTTTCCGATGTTATGATAAATTGCAATTGCTTCAATGACTGAGATCATAGTTTGTTAGTTTCCAATGAAGTTTCTGATTCATACTCTATTTTGTGAATGAATTGTTACTTTAGTATAAGAAATTATATGACAATATATGTTGTTGTACTCAAGATGATCATGATGCCCTCATGTCCGTATTTTATTTTATTGACACCTCTATCTCTAAACATGTGGACATATTTATCGATATCGGCTTTCGCTTGAGGACAAGCGAGGTCTAAGCTTGGGGGAGTTGATATGTCCATTTTGCATCATGCTTTTATATTGATATTTATTGCATTGTGGGCTGTTATTGCACATTATATCACAATACTTATGCCTATTCTTTCTTATTTTACAAGGTTTACATGAAGAGGGAGAATGTCGGCAGCTGGAATTCTAGACTGGAAAAGGAGCAACTATTAGAAACCTATTTTGCACAACTCCAAACGTCCTGAAACTTCATGGAGCTTCTTTTTGGAATATAAAAAAATATTGGGTGAAGAAAGAACCAGAGGGGGGCCACCTGCCAGCCACAAGGGTGGAGGGCTCGCCCTACCCCCCTGGGCACGCCCCACGACCTTGTGGGCCCCCTGGCAGGCCTTCGGTGCCCATCTTTGGCTATATGGTGTCTTTTACCCTGGAAAAAATCAAGGAGAAGCTTTCAGGATGAAGCGCCTCCATCTCGAGGCGGAACCTGGGTAGAACCAATCTAGGGCTCCGACGAAGCTGTTCTGTCGGGGAAACATCCCTCCGGGAGGGGGAAATCATCGCATCGTCATCACCATCGATCCTCTCATCGAGAGGGGATCAATCTCCATCAACATCTTCACTAGCACCATCTCCTCTCAAACCCTAGTTCATCTCTTGTATTCAATCTTGGTCCCAAAACCTCAGATTGGTACCTGTGGGTTGCTAGTAGTGTTGATTACTCCTTGTAGTTGATGCTAGTTGGTTTATCCGGTGGAAGATTATATTTTCAGATTCTTAATGATAATTAATACTCCTCTGATTATGATTATGAGTATGCTTTGTGAGTAGTTACGTTTGTTACTGAGGACATGGGAGAAGTCTTGTTATAAGTAATCATGTGAATTTGGTATTCGTTCGATATTTTGATGAGATGTATGTTGTCTCTCCTCTAGTGGTGTTATGTGAACGTCGACTACATGACACTTCACCATTGTTTGGGCCTAGGGGAAGGCATTGAGAAGTAATAAGTAGATGATGGGTTGCTAGAGTGACAGAAGTTTAAACCATAGTTTATGCGTTGCTTCGTAAGGGGCTGATTTGGATCCATATGTTTCATGCTATAGTTAGGTTTACCTTAATACTTCTTTCATAGTTTTGGATGCTTGCGAGAGGGGTTAATAATAAGTGGGAGTCTTGTCCAAGGAAGGGCAACACCCAAGCACCGGTCCACCCACATATCAAATTATCAAAGTAACAAACGCGAATCATATGAGCATGATGAGAACTAGCTTGGCAACAATTCCCATGTGTCCTCGGGAGCGCTTTGCTTTATATAAGAGTCTGTCCAGGCTTGTCGTTTGCTACAAAAAGGATTGGGCCACCTTGCTGCACCTTGTTTACTTTTATTACTTGTTACCCGTTACGATTTATCTTATCACAAAACTATCTATTGCCGATAATTTCAGTGCTTGCAGAGAATACCTTGCTGAAAGCCACTTGTCATTTCCTTATGCTCCTCGTTGGGTTCGACACTCTTACTTATCGAAAGGACTACGATAGATCCCCTATACTTGTGGGTCATCAGATAAGCACTGGGTTGAGGAACTCGATTCCGTGCTCAGGGGGCTGCGGACTACGCCTAATTGAACAACCGGATACACACCTTTTTTCATGGTGTACGGTGCAGAAGCTGTCTTGCCCTGCGACATTATTCATGACTTGCCTCGAGTGTGCATGTACTAAGAGAGAGAAGCCGAGCTCGATCGGCAGGATGACCTAGACGGCCTGAAGAGGAGTGTGACATTGCACGAGCCCGTTCCACATTCTATCAACAACAGGCCAGGCGATACCAAAGCACAGAAGTGCAGGCCAAGACTTATAACGTCGGCGAACTCATTCTGCGCCTCCCAGAGAAGAAGAAGGATAAGATCAAACCATGATGGGAGGCCCCTTCATCATAGATGAAGTTCTCACAGGAGGAGCTTACTGCCTTCGTAATGCATCGGATAATCGCCTTGAGCCGAATCCATGGAACGCTGCTCAGCTCCAACGATTCTACGGATAGTTCGACCGCATCTTTTTTATTTTTTCTAGTTTCCTTTTCTTCTCCTCTTCTTTTTTGTTTTTCCCTTTTTTATACATCCCAGGGTAAGTTCGGATGTGACGAACTGTTAGGGGTACACATCTTTAAATGTATGCACCCCACTATGACCGGGGGCTTCTTTGATGAAGCTTATTACTAAAAGCTTATGGCTTACATTGTCTATGTCGTTCGTTATATACACCTTTTGCCATTATATGCACCTCTATGACTTAAGTTTTTGCCAAGCTGGGTTGCCTCGCTCATGTCTTTATACCCTATGTTCCCGATTGTTCGGCTAGGGTGTAAAGGGAGCACCTCTACGATTGCTACAGCTGGGTAATCCGGACCTGTACCACAGACGGGTGAAGCCGAAAGCTAGCATTCTTAAGAGGATAATTGGTCGGCAAAGCAGCGACAGATCATTTACGTTTTCATAACCCTTCAAAATTTATATGGGATAGGCTCCCCGTAATTCGGATCAAAGCCTAAGCATGCATAATTAAGCATGCCAACCCAGGGAAAGGAACCCCTAATGGAATTATTTTCCTTGGAAGGTGTTTCTTACGTTCAAAAAGTAATATAACATAACTCCCTGAACAAATTTTGTCTGTTCGAGCAATATGACTGGATTGCCTGGTTTCCAGACATAATGAATGTTTCTTACATTCCAAAATGGTATCCGGAAACACTCCACCTTCTTGGTTCGGAGGCCGAAGCCTAAAGTCTGTGATGGAAAATTTTCACATGTTCGGTTGGAGATAAAGTTCGAGAATAAAAGTACGTTGATACATCGAAACGAACACCTACTCTTTATCTATGACATCTATAAGACTGTCTAAACTATAGTCTTCTTGCGAGTACTTCGCAGCTATCATCACTTGGTCATATACCAAGTTCACAGGAATCTCTTTTCCGTCGGATCCCTGAGTTCCAACTCGGGCCATATGATTCGGATCGAGTCCGATGTAGCATGTTTTCACCATTGCCCACGCCTCTCGTGCACCTTCACGGCATGCGGACACCTTCCATAGCTCGAAACGGCGCCGGGCACCTTTGAACCGGTTCGCCAACCCCTCCATACTTTCTGGAGGAGCATCGGATGGCCATAGGGCCTTAGCCATACTCCTCATGGCTTTCCGGGCCCGCTCATGCACTACAGATAGCTCCCTGAGCACGCCACCTCGAAATCCGGATACTTCCTCTTCAGGCCGACCGGTTAACATACCTGCAACAACAAAGTTGTGACAATCCGAACTATGGGATACTATAAGTCCTTTGGATGGTTCAAAACGTCATACCGAATATGTCGCCTTTCAACTTCTTATTTTCTTTCTGCACGGCCAATAACTGAGCCTTTAAGCTCGGCTTGGTTATCTTTTTCCTCCTCAAGCTTGTTCTTTTGATCAGTGGTCATTGTGGCTTTCTTCATCTCCGCCAGCTCCATGGTGGTGGCATTCAGCTTCGTCTGGTTTGTTTTCAGCTCCTGGGATAGCGCATTGTTCTTCTCCCTAAGAACCTGCAGGTCATAACGATCATTAAATTGGTTGGCCTAACAGCTTCAAGTCTAGGGGGATACTGGCATATATCTATTAAATTTGCACAAACTATTACCTGCATATCCTTTGAAAATAGTTGAGTAACTCCAGCAAGTCCGTCCCGGGCGGCTCGGATATATGCATCCACAGAGCTGAGTGTAGTAAATTCCTGTTCAGTGAAAACTAGAGCGTGCATGGCCTCTTTCAATCGATGATGATTCATCACGCTCTCCATCTCGGAATTCATGACTGATACATCATCTGAATCCTTGTGAGGGGGCGGATCCGGCACTGTATCAGCTCTTGTCCTGGTTGACAAGTTCGGTGCTGGATTAGCTGATATTCGGCTAGCAGGGCGTTTTCCCATGGTTTGCCGCGTGCTCCTCCTGAAATAAAGGTAGAAGAGAAATTTAACAATCTGATCTCATGCTTAGGCATGTATCAAAGGACATACCTCTTTGAAGAGGGAGGGGGCTCCACAGCGCTCCCGGTTTCCTTTCATTTTGAACGATCGCCCTGCGTAGAGGCCGCTCTTGATGGAGTGCGGCTTGCCGAGCGCCGATCCTATGAAGTATAGTTTAGTGTAATGGATAAGGTGCAAGTAGGGGCTTCTTTTTTAGGAAGCTTTTTGAGTACTTACAATGGAGAAAGGGTAAAGGCGGGTGTAGTCGGTCGTAATGGCCACTTCTGAGCCGTCAAGGCTCGCCTGACAAAAGACCCCATCATCAAACTCTATGTATATATCCGGATCCTCGCAGAAGCCAGGGTCTTCATTGTGAGCGTGATCCTCTAGTTGTGGTGAGGGACAATGAATGTTCTCGACCTCCTTCCTCCATGACTGTTTTAAGACAACAAGAACACTTTGATTAGCATGCCTCGATAACGAGGTAAAACAGTGCTGGTAATCAAAAAATTAACCATTCAATGGGGTTGTACATGGAAAAACCTTCCCGGCAATTTAAACGGAGGAAGTCTTCTTTCTCCCCCTTGTAAATATCAGCCATGATTGTAGCTAGTTCTGCTGGGGTATCCGGGCCCTTATGCCTATAACGAGATGTGTCGTCCTCCCTGCTGTAACACCATAAAGGGGTCACCCTAGACTGGAGGGGCTGGATACATCGCTTTATCGCAATGGCCATGACTTCGATCATCGAGAGTCTGGAATGAGCAAGTAATCTGACCTTGCTGACTAGCCTCATTACTTCTGCATTGTCTTCTTCTTTGGGACTCCGGGGGCACCAATTAAGGCATTTCTTAAAGGGAGCGCTGGAAATTTTGGGGAGTCGGCACCGAACTGGGTCCGGGAGGGGAACCATTCTTGGGATACCTCCTTGGGGGTTCCGATAGGGTAACCTAATCTGGCTATGCGCCATACTTCGGCGCCGCTCACTTCAAATATGGAACCTCCTCGATGACGAGGGACGAGGCAAAATAACTTTCTCCATAGTTCAAAATGTGCCTCCCAGCCCAGAAACAGTTCACAGAGAGAGACGAAACCCGAGATGTGTAGAATAGAACCTGGGGTGAGGTTGTGCAGCTGGATCCCGTAGAACTCCAACAGACCCCTAAGAAAGGGGTGGATCAGGAATCCTAACCCCCGCAAAAGAAACAAAAATTAAGCACACCCTCTCCTCCTTATTGGGGTTGGGGAAATTCTCTGCTAACACATCATTGCCAATCGAACCCAATCCTGCTCGCACAGAGACGAGATATCCCTGCGTCTAAAGTCGACTCAACTGAAGGTGAGACACGAAGCAGCTTCGCCAATCACCCTCTTGAGGGCCATGAGGGCGAGAAGAAGAGCTAGGGGTGCTGGCCATGTTTGAAGTTTATTGTGGCTAGTTCTGATGATCTCTACGCGATGTGGATGGCATTTGGGGATCTGACCTCTTTATATAGATACCACCCATGTATGGTCAGGGGCTTGTTTGTAAAAAATTATTATTATGGACCGTTCGCATTCACTCGGAGTGTGGAAATCGAGGCGATGACCGGGAGGAATCATAAAGACAGAGCGTGAAGATCATGGCCGGACTGTCCTCCGTCTGAAGTATAATCAAGAACCTACCTTGCAAAACCGAAGACGTAAGCCGGATACTAAATCGTCATTGAAGGCAAGTTCGGGGGCTACTAAGGGAGTCCTGGATAAGGGGGTACTCGGGCGTCCGGCCTACTCAATATAGGCCGGGTTAATGGGCCGTGAAGATAGAGCCGAAGATTATCCCCCGTGTCCGGGTAGGACTCCTGTATGCGTGAACGGCAAGTTTTGGTGTCCGGATGTATTATTCCTTTCCTCTGCAAACCGACTTTGTATGACCCTAGGCTCCTCCAGTGGTATATAAACCGGAGGGTTTAGCCCGTAGAGACCATCAGAATTCTCATAGGCTAGACATCTAGGGTTTAGCCATTATGATCTCGAGGTAGATCAACTCTTGTAACCCCTATACTCATCGAATATAATCAAGCAGGACGTAGGGTTTTACCTCCATTAAGAGACCCCGAACCTAGGTAAACATTGTGTCCCTCTTGTCCCTTATTACCATCAATCCTCATACGCATAGTCCGGGACCCCCTACCTGACATCTACCGGTTTTGACACCGACATCCCCCCTTCCATATCCATCCGAAGGGGGAAGGAAGGAAGGGGGAGGCCGAATCCCTCCCCTTCCTTTCTGTCTTCTCCTCTTTCCTCCCCCTTATTTCGGCCTACATGGGGCGCACCAACCCCTTAGGGGCTGGTCTGTCCCCCTCTTGGCCCATTAAGGCCCATGTAGTTGCCAGGGGGATGCCTGGAACCCCTTCCGGTGACCCGATATGCACCCGGTACCCCTGGAACACTTCCGGTGTCCGAATACCATCGTCCTATATATCAATCTTTACCTCTTGACCATTTTGAGACTCCTCGTCATGTCCATGATCTCATCCGGGACTCCAAACAATATTCGGTCACTAAATCACATAACTCATATAATACAAAATCGTCATCGAACTTTAAGCGTGCAGACCCTACGGGTTCGAGAACTATGTAGACACGACCGAGACACGTCTCCGGTCAATAACCAACAGCGGAATCTGGATGCTCGTATTGGTTCCAACATATTCTATGAAGATCTTTATCGGTCGCACCGTAGTGACAACATGCGTTATTCCCTTTGTCACCGGTATGTTACTTGCCCGAGATTCGATCGTCGGTATCTTCATACCTAGTTCAATCTCGTTACCGGCAAGTTTCTTTACTCGTTCCGTAATACATCATCCCGTAACTAACTCATTAGTCACATTGCTTGCAAGGCTTATCATGATGTGTAATACCGAGAGGGCCCAGAGATACCTCTCCGATACTCGGAGTGGCAAATCCTAATCTCGATATATGCCAACCCAACAAACACCTTCGGAGATACCTGTAGAGCAACTTTATAATCACCCAGTTACGTTGTGATGCTTTATAACACACAAGGTATTCCTCTGGTATCCGGGAGTTGCATAATCTCATAGTCAAAGGAATATGTATATGACATGAAGAAAGCAATAGCAATAGAACTGAACGATCAATATGCTAAGCTAACGGATGGGTCTTGTCCATCACATCATTCTCCTAATGATGGGATCCCGTTCATTAAATGACAACACATGTCTATGGTTAGGAAACTTAACCATCTTTGATTAACGAGCTAGTCTTGTAGAGGCTCACTAGGGACACGGTGTTTTGTCTATGTATCCACGCATGTATCAAGTTTCTGGTTAATACAATTCTAGCATGAATAATAAACATTTATCATGATATAAGGAAATATAAAATAACAAATTTATTATTGCCTCTAGGGCATATTTCCTTCACAACATCCTTTATA